>NW_021319315.1:5263898-5366014 GCF_001605985.2 Dendrobium catenatum | reverse complement strand
AGTATGTACTTTATTTTTTCTCTTCTTGAGACTATTTGTAATTGTCAAAGAGACTGATGCTAAGTAACCCTACACACACACACTTGAGAGACTTAGATTTTCTATTTTTACTCATATCGGCCAGGACGATATTTACATCGTCCTGGACGATCGGGCTTAAAATAGAAATCTAAATAAGGAATCTTAATTAAGGCAGCCGTCATTAACAGATCGGCCTGGACGATACGTGTATCGGACAGGACGATAAGCTCAAAACAGAAATAAGTTGCCGCCATAGATAATTAAGGTATAGTGTATTTTTAAATTATCGGCTAGGACGATCATTGATCGTCCTGGACGATATTCACAAATTATGCCTTAATTGATTAGGAAATCAAGGGAGTAATTAAGGATGATTGATACGATCATATCGTCCTGGACGATCGCAGGATCGGCTAAGATAATCTATTTAAAAAACCTTGGTTACTTCATGATGATAAATATCGGCCAGCTCAAATTCAGGGCGATGCTCTGGATAAATTTCCTCTGATTTGAACTGATCAGCCGGGACGATCGTGAGATCGGCCTGGACGATCAAGCCAATCTTAAATCGTCCAGTTTGCATTCAGGGCGATGCTCTGGTCGATCTTCTGAGATTTGTACTGATCGGCCAGGACGATGTCCATATCGGCCTGGATGATATTGTCAGCAACTTGCAATTAATGAGCCCCTTTAAAGCTCTTCTATTTAAGAGCTCTTGTTAAACATTTTGAAATACCTTTGGCTGCTGCCTTGACCTGAGATGGCCTTGAGGAGAGAAAGAGAGAGAGGGAGAGAGAGAGGATCTTGTGAGGGGGAGCTTGTGAGGGTATTCACAAGGGTTTCTTAAAGGATCGCTCTGCTTCTTCTTCGTCTAGAAGTTCTAATCCGTGGAAGGATCGGTAGAGGTAAGGAGTTAGCTTTTGGTTGTCGTTCTCTGCCAGCTTCAGGAGGAAGCAAAAGGCGATAGGTTCTCTGACTTTCCGGGGTGGTAAAAAGGAGGTCTTGTAAAGGCTTCTCCACCTAGCTGTGGGGGCTAAAGGAGAGTCACGTTTTGTAGTGCAATACTTGGAGTTTGCCTCCAAGGAGTGAACGTAGGTCAAGTTGACCGAACCACTATAAATCTCTGTGTTCTTGTTTTCTTGCTTCCGCATTTATTTTTCTCGTGGTGTGAATTTGGTTTATGTGATTTTTGTTCTTTGTGAAAATAAATTTTTAAAATACCAATTCACCCCCCCTCTTGGTTAGCTTGGGACTAAGTTCATAGGGCTTAACATCCCTAACGAACTTTCAGTTAGAAAGGCTTGGAAAATGAAAACTAGTGGGAGCTCTTCTAAAATTCTCAATCAAAAAATGAAAAGGGCTTTGAAGTCTCTATTTTCTTGGAGAAGAGCAAATTTGAAAGACTTGAATCAACAAAAGGAAATGTTAAAGCTAGAAATTTTACAACTACAACTAAAAGAAGAAGAGGATGGATTTCTTTCAATTTAAGAAATTAGGTGCTTGAGGAAGCTTAATTCAACAATACTTCACCTCAACACTTGATGGAGATAGTGGTCTAAAGTGAACTTAACTGCTGAAGTGATTGCAACTCTATATTTTTTCAATCATTTGCTAGTGCTAGAAAGAACTCCAATTTTATCTATAGCATAAAAGGTGAACATGGAGGCAATGTGGAGGACCAACATCATATAGAGAATGTTTTGCTAAGATTCTTCAAAGGAAAATGAGAGATAAAAAACTTGTTCTCTGAATGGGTTGCCAAAACCGAGAAGAATTCTGGATGAGGAGGACAAAGTCTTCTTGAATAAAAGCTTCACAGTTGAAGAAGTAGACAATGTGATAAAAGAATCTGTGGGATTCATAGCACCGGGGAATGATAGCATATCATACTCCTTTTTCAAAAGCTATTGGTCTATTATAATAGAGGATGTTTGGAATGCTTTGAACTAGTCTTTCTCATCAGCAGATATGTGTGAGAGTTGGAAAGAAACTATGATTATGCTGATTCCTAAAGTAAGTAATCCTTCGACACCATCCAATTATAGACCTATAAGTCTGTGCAAAATGATTTACAAGGTAGCGACGAAAGTTTTATTAAATAGAATGTCTTGCATAATCCCAAAATTAATCTCTAATGAGAAAGTGGATTTCTTAAAAGGAAGATCAATTTCGGATAATATTCTTATAGCTCAAGAAATCTACCATAATTGAAAATTTCTAAATCTTCTAATGTGTTTGTTTCATTCAAAATTGACATGGAGCAATCATATGACTCCATGGATTGGCCGGCTCTAAACAAGTCTTTGGAGTACTTTGGATTTCCTATTTTTTCTCTAAAATAATCATGGATTGTGTTAGAAATCCCTCATTTTCACGTATGATTAATGGGAATCAAACTGATTTGATAAAGGCTATGTAGATTCTGGCAGGGATGCCCATTGTCACCATTCCTATTTATTCTTTTCTCTTAATTATTGTCTAATGCTCTCTTGGAAGATGACTCAATTGGCATAAAGGTCAGCACAAATGGCCCGAAGATCTCCCATTTGCTTTATTTGGATGGCATAGTAATATTCTCGGATGCAAAGGTAACCAGTGTCAAGAAGATCAAAGCCATTTTGAAGGAATTCTGCGGATGGACTAGTCAGAAAAATAATGAAAGAAAATTATTGATTTTATTTGGTAAAATGGTAAGAACAAGAAAAAGGAAGCCTATTTCTCATATCATGGGATTCAAAGAAGTTAATGAATTTTAGTATCTTGGAGTTAAGGTGGCTTTGAGAAGACTAAAGAAGATGGATTTCCAATTTGTTATTGACAAAGTGTTAAAAATGTTAAATACTTGGGGTGCCAAGTTCGTATCTTTGGCGGGGAAGATCACACTGGTCAAGTCGGTATTGCTTTTATACCCATCTTTCCACTCTACTATTTCTTTGATTCTAATAAGTATTTTAAATGAGATTGATAAGCTATGTAGAAGTTTTATTTGGAAAAAGATGAATGGAGGTCTAGGACTTTATTATATGAGCAAGAATAATATGTGTAAACCTTTGGAGAATGGTGGCCGTGGGTTGCACTCATGTTCTACCAAAATGGGCCCTTTAAGAGCAAGGCTGGCATGGAAATATACTCAAGACAAATACTCTATGTTGCATAAATGTCTATATTCGAAATATGGTAAAATATAGGATAAAAATGCTGGAAGGAAATCTTGTTCACCGTCTTGGAAATTAATCAAGGATGGAGGTAGTTGTCTTACAAAAATTATGAGATGGAAGATAGAAAATAGGGAGTCAATTGATATCTTTAATGATAAAGGGATCATGGACAAGAGCCTTAACATGTGGCCAATATTTTTGGTGAACAAAGATTGCATTGTGGAAATCGTAAATGACTTAATTTTGGAAGGAAGATGGAACGTTGCTAAGGTGAAGAAATATTTTGGAGGTGAGCTAATGGAGAGGGTTTTTAAAATGAAAATTTTTTCATATTATCAGGAAGATAAGCTGGAACGCATTCAAGGATTATCGTGAAAGTCAATTTCAGTAATGGCTAGTTCGGTGGCAAAACAGAATTTTGAAGAGTACAAGTATTAGAGGTGTTTGAAGAAAGCAAAGCTGAATGCAAGGGTGGAAACATTCTGGTGGAGGTTAGTAAATACCTCTCTACCAACTTTTAGTTTCTTATCATACAAAGATTACAACCAAATAGCTGGTGTCCAAGGGGATGCAATGAAGTAAAAGATATAAAGCATTTTTCGGCGAGTTGTAAGAAACTGAATGAGGTTATTCTGGTTCTAAATCAATGGGGATTCATGATACCAATTACTTTCTGATTTGAAGATCGCTGGAATTGGATGAGGACTCTAAATCCTTTTATGTTAAATCTCTTCTACTACATTGTTTATTTTACTTGGAAAGGGAGAAATGAGCTAATCCATGGGAAAACTGAAAGATCTACAGTTTTCATATCTTCTGAATCTATCAATTATGCAGTTGTGCACAAAGCTTTTGAATGGAACACTTTGGGATGGTTGGATGCTAATCAGCTCTTGCAGTTGGATAAAGCTTGGCATCCTCCTCCACCCGATTGGATCAAAGTGAATGTTGAAGCAACATTGTTATTTTCCTACAAAGGTGGGGTTGTTGGCGTGTTCAGAGATTACAAAGGGAGGTTCCTTTTAGCTTTTGGTAAAACATGTGAACATTGGGATAGTACTTATTTGGAGCTCCTAGATATGAAAACTATTAAAGAGATGATAAAAGATTGAATGATGGAATATAAAGGAATCATGATTGAAGGAGACAATGGAAATGTTATTAAGTTCATTCAAAGTTCATACAAAAAGATTAGTAAGAGATTGAAGGATTTTCTTTTATTAAAGATTTTAGTTATGTAATTTTTAATTCTATAGATAGGAGTGGTAATAAGTTAGAGGACGTATGTGCTAACTATGTCGTTTTTTGTTCTTTTTGTTGGGATGATTTAGGACTCAATAAGGTTCCTCCTTCATTTATGGAATTATTGAAGGAGGAATTGGTACGAATCATTTTGTAGTTGGTTTTCTTTTTTAGATTTAAATACAATTATTGCTTATTCAAAAAAAGAAAATACTACTTCAATTTGAGCCTTATGATCCTCATATTAGCTAACTGAAAGGGTATCACCTTTCTTATGATCTTCAACCAGAAAATCCCCCTTAGTAGGAGAGCTAATATCTAGTAAAGTTATTTATTTAAATCATCTATAGGTCTCAAATCTTGAAACCTTTCAGGGTTATGATCTCCCTTCAATGTAGCCTTATTTTGCTAGAAATTTGTATCAATATAACCATAAAGAAGTTTATTTTATCTATTATGGTGGAAAACAAAGGCTTTTCATTTGAAAGCATAAAAATTAATGATTAATTACTTCAAAGTACACTTGGAATTATTAATCACTAAAGTTCATTAAAATCAAAATTAAAAAGATGAACAATTAAATAATATCCTTTAGTAAGTAAAACATTTAAATTTAAATTTAACCCAAACCTTTTAGCTTGTAATAAATAAATTCAGCTCATAGAAAACTTAATAGTTAAATTACATAAATTATATCTTAAAAAAATAAGCTTAACACACACTTTGGAATTTCTTGATTGGACAACCAACTCTAGCCTAGGTTTATGATGATGTGATTGTTTACATTTATTGTACTCTAGGATATTTTGTAGATTATTATATACACATTGCACATTTTTTTTTGCATTACACACCATTCCTTTTGTATGCTAACTATACAATAATAGAGTTATTTTGTAAATGTAAATGTAATTTGATTACAGTGTAAAAATGTTATATGTAAATTGCTTATTATAGAGATATAGAAGTAAAAATTACATGTTTCTTCTTCCTTTGAAGATCTTTATCTTTTGGAATTTTATAAAGGATCCAAAGCTAGAATACTTAAAGATATTTTAAATAAGAAATTACAATTATAAAGATTTATGTCATTGTATAGGTGTGGAAATCAAAGCTTATTATCAGTTGAACATAGACACCTTACTTTTTGCAAACCCTACTTTGCAATTTATATTTTAATTTGTTAAAGACATTTTTTATTTACTACTCCATTCACTTGTCCATGCATTCATGATTTTTAAATGATTTACAATTAAAAATTACATGCTTATCTTAGGTTTCTCGACATTGCATGTGTTTTTTCCTAGACATATACATTAAACTCTTTGGGTGCTTTTTTTTTAATACCTTTACACCCCATATCTATTACTTAAATTACATAAGTGTCATGCATATTTAATTTTTTATTATGTACATAAACCAATCCATACAAGCCAATCTTAAGCTAGTGGCAGCCTAAATGATGAGGATGAGTCAACAATTCTTGTTGGTATAGGGTCATTATGCTGCTAGACTTTCTTTAAAATTTGATAATTCAAGAATACATTAGTGGCATTTTAATGTAGTTAGAGTCTAGTGTAAAAACATTTAAATTATATTAGTTAGGTGAATTTAAACCAAAACTAATTTTAAAATCTAGATTAAATCTAAACTTAAATCCTTAATTTTCATTTAATTAAGAGCTTATTTTACCTTGCATATAGTAGATCTAAAAATCAAAGTTTTACAAAAGCACTTAGGTGGTTAGCTAGCTGTCCACTCCAGGAAGACGTAAGCCCAATGTTTGCACTTATGCCCATTTCCTGCATTTATTTCAGGAGGATTATCCTAATTATGTAAGAGACTATAAATTTAAACATAAATTCAATCTAGAACTTAAATCAATAAAGCTAAATAATAGTATAAGTCAAAGTGCTTCTGGTTTTTCTAGAATCTCAAGAACTCATTACCTTTTATCAATTGACTTTGTAAGGAAGGGTTCAAGATTAAAATGATACTCAATTGGTAGGTCAATCAAATCCTTGATCAAAAGCTTTGTAAATCTAAATACATTTAGTACTAATTTAATTGAGAGTTTTATCAAGATTCATCTTGAGATGTAATTAACCATAGGAGTTTACTTCTATGGGGATCCTAAACCCAGTAAAATAATAAACATTATTTTTGTTTACTAGAGTGAGGGGAAAATCTCTAGATAGTGATAAATTTTTTATTCTTAGTTTAATTTTGAAAATAATAAGTGAATGTCATTTTATCCTTTATGATGAATAGTATATTCTTTTACTGAGTTTAATAATAAAAATAAATTTAATTTCAATTTTCATTATAATAATGAAACACCAATCTATCTTTTGAGATAGTATGTTGTTTGCTATACATATTTTATTATATAAATATAAATTAAAATATATTCGCATAATATAATTATTCACACCTAGGGGGGGGGGATAACTTAGCAAGGAATTAACTTTGAAACTTACAAATTTAAATTCAAACAAATAATATTTTTCATCATAAAATTGGTGAAGATTTCTTAAATTCAACTACCCAACATAATATTTTGAGGATTATAAATATTATTTGTGTGATTATTTCATTATTCCTACTTTATGCTTATTTCTGTTGTGTGTTATTAACCATTTTAGGTACAACATACATTGAATTAGATTAAAGAATCAAATTCAAGATAGAAAAACATTAAGTTCAAAGTAAATTTTTAGTAATAGAGTTTATACTCCTCTCTTTTCTTGAGTCATTTTATGCATTTGGTTTGTGTTGGCTAGAAAACCAAGCACACACTCACAAGGGTGAATACAAAATTAAGTATTTGAATTTCTCTATTAGTCATGTTGTATGATCCCAATCTTATTGTATGATTAATTAATCCAAAAATCAATTCAAATTTTTAATTAAATTAATAAAAAATGTAGTTATAACTAATCATATTGTATGATTTATAATTTCACAACCATTAGCTATTTCAATAAACCCCTCACTTGATTCTACATTACCAAAATTAGAAAATTTTGAAATTTGAATTATTCATACTATACAAATAATTTCATTACCTATTTTCATCCCATAAATTAAGGAATCGATTCAAAATCAAGTCCTATTTAATGACCATAATGTACAATCGAAAATCATATAGTTTGATTCACCCAAGAGATAGTGGATGAAGCATGGGTCATCCTTGACAATCCTTGATTTCATATAACTAATTATACAATACAACTATATATCATACATAATAATCTGTGATGGTAATCAAACTATTCTTATAGAATGACTATAGTATTATATCGTATGATCATAAGGTTTATATTAAAAATTAGGTTTTTATTTAAATTACCCACTTTATATATTGAACATAATACTTGAGGGTTTATGATGATGTTAAGAAATAGTGTTATTTTTCTTGGTAGAGAGATTTTGAGAAGGAGTGGGCACCTCTTACTTTTAAGAAGGAGCTGAAACCATTTTGGAAAGAGAGGAGGTGAGGTCGTGGGAGTGTTTTCCTTAAGGGTGTGGAGGAGTGTGAAGGTCTTAAATAATTATTTTTTTTCTGTTTCTCGTAAACCTTGGGTCTTCTATATAGTATTTATAGAGCTCTTAAAGAAGAGATCAAAGGAAAAGTGTTTGGGTAAAATACTTATTAGTTGTGGAGGCTATAAGATAGCATATATGTCATTATGAGGAGTAGAAGGAGGGAGCAGCATCTCAAGCTTGGTAGGAGTAGGAGTGTTTAGCATCTTTATTATTCGAGGAGCAGAAGGAGGGAGCAGCATCTCTATCTTGCTAGGAGTTGAAAGAGAGATTAGCATCTCCATTATGAGAGGAGCTAAAGGAGGGAGATGCATCCCCACTACGTGGGGAGTAAAAGGAATAATTGACATCGCCACTATACTAGGAGTAGAAAGAGTAAGCAATATCTCTATCATGCTAGGAAAATGAAGGAGGAAGGTTCAATGAGGATAGAAGAGTTTATAAAGTTCATTCACACCTGGTAAGGGAGAAGGACTTCTCAACATAGCTGACTACTAAAGGATCATGATATAGTGTAATAACCAAAAAGAATGACCTTCGGTGAGTGGAATTAGGTCAATTTTGACTAAACCATTATAAAATTTTGGTTTGCATTTTCTTTACTTTATTGCATTTACTTTAATGTATTTGGTTTTCTTTGCTTATCTTTGTGAACTTTGTGCTTAATACATTTTTAGTTGATCTCTTGCTTAAAATTCTTTACTTTCTTGCATTTGCTTTAGTTTATTATTTGATTATTTTTTTAAATCCTCTACACATCACTATAATTTCAAGAAAAGTTTTTTAAATATTAATTCATGCCCCCCCCCCCCCATGCCCCCCCCCCCCCCTTCTCGGTGTGTCATAAGCACGTTCAATGGTGATGGTCTCTCTATAACTTTTTAATGGGCTAATCTAATTTAAGATCATGTTTAACTTTTTCTAGAGATAAGTTGGGATCAACTGAAGTTTCCTCGATTAGTTTATATAATCATACTTCTTTAGCCTATTTATCTTTTCTCACTCTCCTCAAACTCCTTACCACACCTTAGATTAATGGCCTTATATAATGTTCTTTCTTCTTCTCCTTATGATTGATTTAAGTTACCTAGGGGTCTTTATACAAAGAATTGGCTATTTTTTCAACTAGTTTTTTAGGTTCTTAATGGAAGTGACATGCTTTTGAAGTTGGCTTCTTATCTACAACACTAAATATTTTAAAGAAGGATCTTATCCTTATATTTGTTATTGGAATTAAAATTTGAATGATAAATAGTTTTAGGGTTGGCATGATTCTATTAAAGAAGAAAATTCCAAGTGCTTACTATAATGGGTTATTGATTATTCCTATTAAATTTGGGATGGTTCTTTTAACTTGGGTTATAGGTATTTGAGTATAGGTTAATCTATATGTTAAAAAATTTAATGATTATACATCTAGTGAGCTAGGGTCACTAAGCATTCCATATATTGGTTTTCTAGAGTAATAGGTGCTCCTAAGGTTGAACTAACTCCTAAATTGTCATGTTTCTAAGAAATATCACTGATACATAAGGTCAAAATAGACAACACATATAATTCATAATCCTAGAAACCTTTATGAGATTCATTATATCATAAGGTCGCTAGAATTATTGGTTTCCATTTTGATTAAAGCATATGTTTCATCGAAGGGCTTGGACATCAAAGAACCTCCTATAGTGTCATCTATAATACTCTAAGGATCCTATCAAACTATTATAAAATGTCTAAATAATTAACCATTCTAATATGAAATGGTGTGGATACTTTCTAAATACTTCCTTAAACTTCTCCCATGCCTTACAAATTAACTTCCCATCCAACTGACTAGAATAGGTAATGTCATCCCTATGCTTGTCATTCATTAGCTTAAAGAATAGCTAACAACTTCTAGGATAAATCATTCCATGTTGTGTTATAATCTTTGGGAAAGGAATTTAACCATAATTTTACCTTATCTCACAAAGAAAATAAAAATGATCTATGTATAATGGCTTCATTAGATACTTCATTAAACTTAAATATTACACATATTTCTAAAAAACATGTATGATCCATTTGAATGATTACAGGTTTAAGTTAAAAATTATTTACTTAAATTTTTTACCTATTAATGTTTTATTGGATGTCGTCTACTAAAGGGTTAGCTGAAAGGAAATTCCACAATCTACTTGTCTTTTCAAATGTGGATTTTTATGTTGTGGTTTAATTCCTATTCTATACAAGTATACATGTGAGATTAAGTAATAAAGTGATGAGAAAAGTATCTTTCCCATGAGGATTGGAATTACCCTAAAATCACTCTAGTTCTACTTATGAGAACCATTATATTTATCTTATCACTTTGATTAATAAGGGATGATGCAATTTAAAGTAAATGCTAAAGTTTGAAAATGATAAATTCAATGATTTTAAATATCTTGAACCTATAATTTTTAAAAAGACACAATTACAATAGGATTAATCTTCTAAATTTTGTTGTAAATCAAATCTTAATACTCATTTCTATCAAGCTTGTTGGACTATTAGCTAAGCTTCTCCTAAACTACAGTTCCTCCTAAGGATCTCATAACCATAACCACCATATATCTCTATATTGAAAGGTTGCATTTTAAATCCCCAATTTATTCTTCTATTCCTTAATGGGGGATTAAAGAACAACATTTAATAATTCAATAAATCATAAATCTACTTTATACAATACATGATTCACAAGTTATAATAATCTTAAAGAAAATACTTTGGCCAATTATGGAGATAAAAGTAAAAAATAACAAACATCTTCATTTCACTAATAAAATAAAAGTACATGATAAAAAATTAGGATAAAAATGACCTGGAAAGCCTTGGCTAAGTAATTATAGACTCCTTACACTCCTCTCCACACCAGTACATAACTATTAAGTATAAATTATATACTAGTTATTGTATTTAAATTAAATAAAAATATGTTATTTTAGTTGTGTTTGTGCAGGAAATAATCAAAAAAAAAATTCACATGTGTTAAACTAGCACTATAGTGTTCTAACTACCAGCACTACAATGTATGCAGCACCTCAGTGCTAGACTAGGGAATAAAAATTATATTAGGAAAAATTATAAATAATTTAGTGCCCCAATGGAGCCAAGGTCAGTATACAATGCTTCATAGTGTCACAGCATTAGAAATCCACAACACCTGAGTCTCAATAATTTAAGAACCAAAGTACCAATCATTACAATGCCATAGTGCCATATTGCACATTCAAGTGATGTAGTGCTCAAATTTTATAGCAGCATAATGGAATAGTTGTCAAAATATGGAACCACATCAATTCAACAAAGAGATGCACCAATTTAGCAAACAAATATGTGCAACATCATAATGGAGTAAAACCAATAGTATTGAGGCACTAGTTAATCTTATAGCACCGTAGAACCACCATTTCAAGTGTTACAACACCAAAGGACATTTGTGCACTTATTATAAATAGTTATTCAGTTTTTTGTTACATATTTTTCTAACTTATAGTAGACTTCTTTTTTTTTTTTTTTTTTTTTTTTTTTTTTTTTTTTTTTTTTTGTATTGTTCTTTAGTTTCACCTTAGAGTAAAATCTAAAGGAGGCTAAGGAAGTGAAAGTTACTTTCATTAGAGATCCTAGCCTATCTTGTGCAAACAATCCTAACATTAGACGAGGAAAGAGTGTGGAGAAGTTAATTGACTTTCCTGGTGAAGTTTTTCCATATTATTGCTTCTATATTTTTTATTTTGAGAGTGAAATGAATAAGTATTTGCTTTTTAATTTATCTATATCTAGCTAGTTTTTGAGTTTTTGGATAATTATGTGAATAAAATGCAAGTACTAATGCAGACTCTCATGCCTTGAATGAATTATGATATTTTCAATATCTCCTATTCTTAAGTTAATGCATATAATCACCACTTATGTAGTTAGTTTATAGTGTGATATATTACCTCGATAGAGAAATACTCGAATAAATAGGAGTATTGAAATGGAATGTTGGAATGCCTACGGAAAATATTATTATTTCAAAAGAATTAGTCAAAATGTATTTTATATATTTGTATCATATCATCTATTTACATTCTTTATAAGTGGTAGAAATTCAAACCCCTTTATTCTTTCTCCATAGAATATACTATACATCTTTAGTAAATATTAATAGTTTGATTACAATCTAGTAGAATACTTCCTTGTGGCATCGAAACTCACCCAATCATTATTACTTGATCTACAGGTTCTTGTGCATCTAGTGGGAAATTTAATATCAAAGAAACTCTAAGCTTATTTATATTCAAATACTCATTATATACTAGATTAATAATAGCAAGTGCAAGTACAATCCTAACTGCATACCCCATCAAATTTTGTCTGTCAATGCTAAAGAAGTATTGTGTGTATTATGATTTCAAACTATATTATTGAAACTAGTGCATATTTAAACCTATTTATAACTTATATCTTTATTTTTATAGTTTTTGTTAAAATTTGAAAAAATAAAAAAAAAATATTGTTTTTTTTAGTGCATATTATTGCATGCATAGTAGATCTAATAAGGAGCACTTTTTATTTGACTCTAAGATTGAAAAGACCCTTAAAAAATTCCAAAAAATTAAATATTATAGGGAAGTCTAAACTAGTACAAGATTATGACCATCTTATACTTCTTAGTGAGTATGACAACCTTTTAATAGAAGGAATCCAACAAAGTTTCAATAGACTTTTTATACAGGATAATAACCTTGAATTGAAACATAAAATATTTTTTATTATTCAAAATTTGCAATTTGGGGGAACTCCTATCGAGCATCCCAACCTAGAATTAGCTAGCTTCTTAGAAATTTATATAACTTTTAAGTATAATGGTGTCCGTAATAATGCTCTTAGAATTAGATTGTTCTCATTTGCTCAAATGAAAAAAATTATAAAATGGTTGATATGTTTAACCCGAGGTTTTATAACAACATAAAATGAGTTGGTACATAAATTCCAAGCTAAGTATTTCCCACTATCAAAAACTTTAAAGCTTAAGAAAAATCCCACATCTTTTGCCTAGTTTGAAGGAGAGTAATACTATGAAACTTGGGAGAGATTTAAGGAAATACTTAGTAAATGCGCTTACCATTCTTTAAGCAATTTTATTCTTATTGATACTTTCTACAATTGATTGGTAGGATCCCTTAGGTCGATTATAGATGTAGCAATTAGAGGATCTTTATTGTCTAAGCCATTTGATGAATCTTATGAATTAATTGAGGAAATGACCAGAAATAATTTCTAGTGTCCATCTGATAAGGTGATCTTAAGATAGTAATTATTGTTTATAAATCAAATACTTTATCCATTTTAATAGTTTAGGTATCTGTAATAACTAAGAAATCAGACATTTTTGGAGTTAGTTCAGGATCAGGATTATATATGCAATCGAAAGAGCATGATTTGAATTCTTTTAATGATAATAATGCACAAGGGATTGAGAATGTGAATTTTATTGGAAGATAAAATAATTCCTGTTCTAATACATATAATTTATGCTAGAGGAATCATCATAATTTTAGTTGGCTTGATAATAATATTGTTTGGAAATAATTAATGTAATGCATGTTAGTCTAATCTATAAGGAAATAGAAATAATCCTCAACAACCTTATATAAGTCCTAAACCTATTTATCCCCAAGGTTTTAACCAAAATAGTCAGTTCAGAGATATAAATAAATTTTGAGGAGGTTATGATTTAGTTAAGAACCTAATTATATAGTCAGGTTACATTAAATAAAAACTTGCAAAATTAATAATGATAGTTTGTAATATTATTTAGTAGTATACCTTATGGAATGTTACCCAATGATAAGAAAATTAACCTAAAGGAGAAAGGAAAAGAACATAATCAAGACCGCTTGAGAAGTTGTTGTGATTCATTACAGCTAAAATAATCTATCATGACAAGTTTGGCTGAGGACTATAAATTTAGTTCTATTTGGGAGGCAACTCATTTCTTCTTCTTTGTTTATTTATTTTTTATTATAGTTTGTATTATATGTGTGTTCATGTACTATTTATGAAAATTGTTGATTCTGATTTTGACTTTGGTCTAAAAACTATCCTGAGAAAAAATTATTATGCTAAAATTTAAACTAGCACCATTTTTTTTGCCCATCAAGTGCCACAACATTCAAAATTAATATTGCAGTGTTAGACTCTCAGGAAAGTGTTTTAGGTTGCATTACTACAGCACTCCAAATTTTAATGCCATAGGATTACTAAGCCTTGTAGAGTGTCTCGGTGCTACACTTTCAAGCATCGTAGTATTTGGTTAGTTATTTATATAGTATTGATGGAAATGCAGTCAAAAATTTATAGTTTCATAAACTTTTCATTAAGACACTTTATTAAATGCTACAACATTATCTCTGGCACTATAGTCTTAAGTTAAAATTATTATTATATTAGTTAAACTTCCATAATGGTGGTCTTTATTTGCACCACAACACTCATACATGTCAAGCACTACACCATTTCTCCTTTCAAAAAGTGGGCATTTTGTTTTCCAAAGTCTATGTCATAGTGCAATATGTCCCGCTCCACCACAGCATCTCTTAGTTTTACCATTTATCAATTTTTGAGAGCCACAGTACTCACCTCTTGAGTGCTACAGTACTCCTAATATTTATAAATATGATGTGTGTTTTTAGATTTTCTTTACTATATTTTTTCTTCCATTTCTTTACAATTTCTAATTTTTCCTTATTTGATTATTTTTTAGAGTTATGGCCCCAAAATTTTTGGTAGCAGGAAGCATGCTTCATCATCTTTTTATAAAAGTATATTCATATAAAGCTGAGCAATGGTATGGAGTACTAGTAGTGTATAAGCAGTTAAGATTTTTGAAACCCAGGTGAGAAGGCAATGTAGATGGTAATAAACTAAGGTTGGGAGCTTCTATGTAAAGATTCCCATGCTATTGAAGTCAATGTGGTGAGTGAGTTCTTTGCCAATGAAAAGGAGGCTATGGATAATATGTGATATGTGAGAGGTGTTGGATGAATATGGCACCCCAAGAGGTGGGTGAATTTGTTTTTAATAATTTTTATTAAAATCAAACAATGTTTAGAAAATTCTTATAAATTTAATTTAGCTCCAAAGTGGGTCATGTAACCTATCAACAGAATCTAACTAACTAATGAAATAAAAATTAAGCCATATTTTTGTCAAAATAATATCATATATGGAAAAATAAAAACTTTTGAATATTTTAATGTATTTAAAGATATATTAAATAATCATACAACAATATGATGTATTTTATATAAAATTAATTACATATTAGTAAATTTATATAAAATAATTTCATTTAAAAAGAATATATAATTAAATTTTTATCATATAAGCTTATTACTTTTAATTCCCCTAATTAAGTACCATTTCATATTTAAGAAAAATTATATTATCTATGAAGCATATAAAATTTATTTATTAAAGGAATCTTATAAATTTCTAAATCATGCTTATTATCCATAATTAATAATATGTAAATTATTTTAATAGATATTTAAATTGTAAGAAAATCAAACCATCCATTTAAATATTATTGGACCTCTTAGATACTCCTATGTTAATATAAAAACTTTCAAGCTATTCATATTGGTCCATCTTGAGTTCTTTTAGCTCAAATTTTGATTGAACTTGAGTTGTGCAATGTACGTCCCATATAATTAATTATCATACACATTCATCAAATCATTACACCTGAAATACCTAGCACACAAATTAGAACATCTAAGTATTTATTTTTTATCATCTAAATCACTAAAATAAGTCATGAGGTGGATAATATGAACAAGAGGTAAGTAAGTATCATTTGATTCTATGACCATTAATTATCTTTATAAACTGAGGGACTTTGAATTTGATGAGTATACCCATTCAGAATAGCCCCCATTAATCTTGATGAGTTGTTAAGAATTCTATGTGAGCATCATTGTGGGTGGTGTGGAAGAAGAGCCATGAAAAAATTACTAATTTTCCAACATCTTATTTTACTCTACTTTCAAAAGATTGGCACAATTTCATTTTTACTTGTTTATTGCCAAACAAAAATATTAGTAAGGTAGCAAAAGATTGGGCTTTGTTTAACAATGCTATTTAGGTTGATTACACTATAAATATAGGAAAACTAATTTACTCTTATTTGAATTACATCATCAGAAGCACTACTTTTGTAGGTTTGGGGCATCTTTCTTTTATTTATGCTTTGTGTATTAATATTGATGTGAGGAAAGATCCTAATGAAGAACAACTTTTTCCTATTTCTACCCTTACCATAAAAAAAATTAAAGCTTTAAAACTCTTGGTGAAGAGGAGGTGGACCCAATTTTCCCAGTTTGACTAGCAGGCCTAGAAATAATAAGAGTTTTAGGATTCTTAAATCTTTAATTGAGCATGTGGCTGAGTTGAGAGAGAAAATGGAGGGTGTGACTAATTTCTATAAGGAGAGTAGAGAATGGCAGGCTAATTACTCATGTATGTAGGAAAAGTATTACAATTATAAATCCAAATTTAATGAAGCTTTAGTTAGGATGTTTAGAAGGAGCCCCTTAATGGAGAATCTAGACCAACTGTATTTCCCTACTAGTCCAGAAATCCCATCTTTTGTTTGGACCCGGCTTAATGATGATAATGATGAGGAAGAGGAGGAGGATCCAAATTTAGAGTGATTGGGGGTTGTTATTTTGTATTATTTATTTTAATGTTCAATAGCAGCTTTCAAAGAGAGGGAGAGGAGAGAGTTCAGATTATTATTACTCTTATTTATACCTTATTTTTCTTTTATTTTTTAAATTCTTTTTCTTTGGGGGGGTCCTGTAATGATGTGATGTGTTAGTTGTTATTATAATGACTATGAGAGCCATTTGTTTTATTAATGAGAGAAGAGAATATAGGCCTTGAGCAGAGATGGATTGGGAGGATAATGCTTGAAGTACTAGTTATCTTATTATATTTTATTTTAGTAACTAGTATTGCATTTCCTATGAGCTTTTACCATTACAATGAAAAGGAAATTTATCATTCTGTACTTATTTATATTTAATTATAGTAGTTTACATTATTTTATTCTGTCATTTATATTTAATTTAAATTCATGTGCATGCTTAACTATCTTAAATTATCCTCAACATAGTGTTTGTACATTGATTATTCATTTAACCAAATAAAAATATCTATTAAAATTATTTGAAATTAAGATAATAAAAAACCTTAGATGCTAATTTGAATGAATAAAGTATAGTAAGTCATAATTTAAAAAACCAAATAATTAACTAAAGAAGATCATTTAAATCATTGACTTATTAGAAGCTATAAATTCTTTCACTGATTATTGAATTTGATAATGAACAATTAAGTTCAAGGAAAGAAGTGTCAACTTAAATTATGAAGATAATAGTAAAATTTAATATGGAATTAGTGATATTATTAAATCCTTACATAAAATTAATTAGGATTTCTAGATAGATAAAAGAGAACGTATATTCTGTGAGAAGAAATCGTGCTGATTGAGTATCCTTTTTTCTTCATTTATTTAGGGATGATGTATATTGGCCAACCTAGAATGCTCTTAGGGGGTTTTGTATCTGGTCGTAGGAAACTTGAACTCATAGGTCTTTATTTTTACTACTATTGTAGCTCTTTTGAGCATTAACAAGCTCGAGTTCCCTTCAGGGACCTTGTATTTATTACTTTAATCAATGTGTAGGCCCCTCTGTGGGTTTCCCCTAAAAAAAGAAGAAAATTGATATACAAAAACATTAATACGTAGTCTACATATGGAAAAAGTGTAAATATGAAAAATCAAAAGAGAACATTAAGAAAAGGAAAAAGGATTAGTACATTTAAAATTTGTATATGTTAAAGCTCAAGTTTAAAGAGCAACTTAATACTTAAACCAAATAGGACAAGAAAACTGAACTAATACATTTTTTTTTTTAAGAATGCAAATTGCATTAATAAATGAAAAGGGCCAAAGAACCTAGATACAAACTAATAAGAGTAAAGCACCCCATCACTTTCTTCCTTCACTAAACGAACAAAAGGAGGAAGTTTACTCTCACAAAACATATCCCAAATAAAATCATTAGAAAAAACTAAGTTAGCAAAATAATCAGCTAACTTATTACAATTGTGATCAACATAATGAAAAATAACATTATTCCAACTAATTAGAAATAATAAATCTTTTTCTTCAATGCTTCCCTTCAAATTCTTCGGTTTGCTATACAATTTTTGAAGAAATTGGATCACATTTTATTGTCTCCCTCAATAATAATACCTTTAGCATCATGTAAACTTCCTTACAACACTTCCTTCAAGTATCTAAAAGTAAAAAAGCTCCAATTGTGCTATGTTCCAATGAACACCACAAAAGCCAAATGCTAACATAAGCCTTCCTTTACTATCTCGAACAATGCCACCAATACATGCCTCATTATTACCTTTTAGTGAAGCATCAATGTTTATTTTATACAACTCGGGAGGAGGAGGATGCCAAATTTTAGAAAATAGACCATTAGACTGAGTGACATCCCAGTAATCCGAGAGGATTTCATTCTGATTGGCCATGCTTACAAAACTGAGATCTCTAGCAGTAATCAACACTTCACTATCTTCTAATTTTCCAGGCTTCACCTTGTTTCTGCTGCTCTGTGAGAACCATAACAGAGTAAAGTAGATTCTAACATACAGTGAATTTGTCCCAACCGTTAGTTTCAGCTTATGCAAACATTCCTGGAATGAGTTGAATTTTGGTAACCTGAATCCCCAACTAATCAGTAAGTCAATTACCTTTAAAAGCTTTGAACAAGTAGTAGTAACATGATTGATGTCTTAAACCTCTCGACATCCCCTTGGGCACATATTGATGTTAGCTAACCTTCAATTCATTAGAAAATTTGATGTAGGAATTGCCTTCTTACACACTTTCCACAGAAAAAGATTAACCTGAGCATTCAATTTCAACTTGTGAATCCAGGAAGCAGGATTCACACTCATCTCTTCCTTCAAGCCATCTTCAATTAGCATAGCTGAAATAAATCTTCCACTCATTTTCATCTTCAGTTCCATAAAATCTTTATAACAATTATGGAAAATCTGAATAATGTTTATCATATAAACAAGATCTACCCCAAAGTATAAAATTAGTTTGTCATAATCCCACCTTCCATCATGAATGAAGAAGTCAAAAGTTGTTTTATCATCTTCAAAGGTTGCAATAAAAGTAGGCCATCAAAGCAAACTCTTGTCCATGATCCATGCATCTTTTAAGACGTTAATATTTGAACCAACAACAACTTTCCATCTTACAAGATTTCTAAGAGCCTTCCATCCACAAGCAATGATCTTCCAATCAGAAGAACCACCTTTCATATCATCATTACTCCACCATCTTCCATCGTATTTGGCCAATAAATTCATGTTCAACATGTTAAAATGATTTTCCAATAAATTCCATGCAAACTTCGCCCTCAACGGCTCCATCCTTGATACTGCCGACTGGATACCCCAACCTCCCAACACTCTCAATTTACACAGCACATCCCAAGCCACATAATGAAGCCCATGACTTCCATCATATTTATTCCAAAAAAAAATTCCTACATAATTTCTTAAACTCCTTCAAAATACGCAATGGAACAAGAGAATGAGACATAAGGAATAAAGAGAGGTTAATAAAAATAGTCTTCACCAAAACCAATCTTCCAGCCAGAGAAATGTACCTATTTCCCAAGCATTTAACTTCTTCAAAGATCTATCAAATAGAATTTAAAAATCAGATTTTCTCAATCTCCTTCGAGCCATCTTAATTCCCAAGTACTCCATCTCTTCAACAAGCTTTAACCCCAATAACTTTGTAATTTGTTTCTTCCTTCTTCTCACAACAGATCTACCACAAATCATAGAAGATTTTTGAAGATTTATTCTTAGACAAGTCCAATTACATTAGTCATTGGTAATGCTTTCATTTTTTTAATACTCCTCAATTTAGCATCAAAAAATTACAAAACATCATCTGCATAAAGCAAATGAGAAATTATTTGTGCCTTTGGAGAAATTTTGATACCCAAATCCATGCCTTTATTGGAAAAATCATTAGAAAGAAATTGTGAGCATAAAATAAATAAAAAAGGTGAGAGTGGAAAACATTGACGGAAACCACTCTTCACCACAATCCATCTAGAAATACCTCCATTGATCAAGTTTGCAAACCTTGGTTCCAATACACACTCCATCATAAGCTTGCTCCATGTCTAACTTGATAGCCAACAACCCTTTACTTGATTTGGATAGCCTTATTTTGTTGAACACCTCTTGAGCTAGTAACAAATGATCTGATAGTTCTACCTCTTATAAAATCCACCAATTCTTCAGAGATAATATTAGGGATGATCAAAAGCAATCTGTTCAATAAAATTTTAGCCATAATTTTGTAAATGGAATTACAAAGGCTTATTGGAATAAAACCAAAAGGAGTCACTAGATTATTGGATTTTGGAATCAGCACAACAAATATATCCTTCCACTCCTTATACATTTTGCCCGAGAGAAAAAACCTCTTCACTGCTCTACAGACATCATCCCCGATAATATTCTAGTAAGCCTTGAAAAAAGAATAAGTAATCCCATTGCATCGATGAGTCTTATTGTTACCCAGCATCCTAACCACTTCCATAATTTCTGAATCAAAGAGCTCCGCATCCAACCCAATTCTATCTTCATCTTCTGATACCTTCCACGGATTAGGCCAATTATCCAAAAAGCACACCCTATCCTTCCATTTGTTCTGAAAAAAAAAAAAAAAAAAAAAAAAAAAAAAAAAAAACCTCCTCCACCTCCTTCGGCTCCTCAGTAAGAACACCATCAGAATTCCTAATTTGAGAAATCCAATTACCTTTTTTCTTAGCATTTGCAAAAGCATGGAAAAATTTAGTACTAGAACCCCCTTCTTCAATCCACTTCACTTTGGCTCTTTGCCTCCACCAAGTATTCAAACGACAAAGGTTAACATTCAACTCTTGGACTTTCGATCTAAGCATCCATAACTTCTCTTCATTCAACCAACCCTCTCTAGCTTCCTCCTCTTGAAGCTGAAAAATTTCCATTTTCAACATATCTTTTTCTTTAGAGAATTCCTTTAATTTAGCCTTTCTCCAATAAAACAAGTCTTTGAAAGATCTATTACATTTCTTGTTAAGTATTTGCATATCACCCCCCTCAAAAGGCTTATTCCAAACCTTAGAAATTATATGAGCCAAAGCTTTGAAGGATATCCAAACATCTTCAAACTTTAGAATCCCTTTCTTTTTTATAGTTGAATCAAAAATTTTTTAGCACAATAGGACAATGATCCGAAGCAACTCTGGAAATGTGCCTAACTAATGCAACCTGGATAGAATTGATAATCAATGAATTAAGAAAACACCTATTCAACCTTTCTAGAATTCGTCCCCTACCAACCTTATTATTACACCAAGTAAACCTTAGTCCAACAATCCCTACTTAATGAAATTCATTTTCATTCATAAAATTAAACATCTCGTTGGGACATTATGAAAACACAAACTTCCTTCCACCCTTCTTATCCTCTTGGGACAAAATACAGTTGAAGTCCACACCAATAATCAAAGGAACTTTCCTATGGGAAACCTCTTGAATACACTCCCATAACATCCTCCTTTTATGAACCTCCTTACTCCCATAAACTGTAGAAAGCATCCACACACCCTTATTAAAGATATTTAGATCCCTAATAACACATTGATCAGAAGTATTTATCATAGAAAATGATGCCAAATCCGATCTCCATAAGGCCATAATTCCACCAGATAGACAATCTAATGGAAGAGGAAAAAAATCCCAATCTGGTCCCATAACCTTCTTAAAGGTTACTTTATCAAAACAAATTAATTTTGGTCTCCACTAACCCCACAAACAAAACACTATAATCTTTAACACACTCCCTAAAATAAATAGAGGCTTCTTTTTCCTTAGCCCCTTTACAATTCCAAAAAGAAATAAAATTCATTAAACCAACCTATGGGATGAGTCCCCATCCCTTCTCTTACTTACAACTTCCATATTTCTTCCACAAGGAACGTTTTTTATTGGCCCTAAAGATTTAAGTTCTTTACCAAGCTTATACTTGGTCATTTCCCCAATGTAACCAATTTCCTTAACCACTCCACCATCAGACAAGTCATTACATTTTTTTCCTCCACAGCCATCATCTTTTCACAACCCAACATTATCAACCACAAAAGTAGTGCCTTCCACACAACTATCACTTAACCTTTTCTCCTTCACACCATCCTCCACCTTGTCATCATTCTCCACATTCAATACATCAACTTATTAACATCCACTAGTAAAAAAGAACTAACAGGAATGAAGACCATACCCATATCACTATCAGTTTTTTGTATATCTTCTTTCAAATGACCATCAAGCTCCTTAGCTCCAACAGCTTGCCTTCCTTCCATACATTAATCCTATCCCAAGATAAATTCACCCTCTTCAATTTGATTTGTATTAGCATTCACATCATTCATCTCCAACTCAATTGATTCATACCGGTGTAGAGATTCCACATCGAGCCTGTCATCATGAATCTCCATAACCGGTTTCATTTGCTTCTTTTTATATTTCAGATTTATTGGCTTAATATTAGTGTTTCTTTGAGAAGACCTTCTAATTCTCTTACGATTGACAAGGACCCATGGACCATAACTAGGATTATTGAATACCTCTTGTCTCTTCCCATTATCAATATCCAATCCATCTTTAGTAACAACATCAATCGGTTCCTTGATGACAGATTCTTCAAGTTCGCATTCATTCTTCACATGCCCAATCATTCCACAATCGAAAACAAAATGTTGAGATTTTTTCATATTCTACCTTTTGGAAAAACCTTCCTGAAATACTTTCCACCCACACTCCTAAAAGAAGGCAATTGTCAAGCTTCACCCGCACACAAACCCTTACAAACTCCCTCCTCCCCCATTGGAACATATTTCCATCCATCATTAATGGTTTACCAACCATAGAAGCAATTCTTGCCACATTCACCTCATCCCAACAGTGTAACGGTAAATGAGGAATCCTAATCCATATAGGAGAGGTCAGCCCCTTCATGGATAATGGAGAGAAATCAGATGTCCAGTTATCCATACTAATAATATGCACATTCACAAACCACATACCACCTAAAGAATAGCTTCTAAGATCTCATAAGAACTGAAATAACATAAAAACCAACCCCTTCCAAGGTTGTAAAATGGAATTGCCTAAATTGACTCCATTGATGCCTCACTTCCCATGCCACAATATGAGATGGTATTTCCTTTCCAAACACCTTTATTACCAATGAATTCAATAACTTATTTGAATTCAAAATCTCATTCTCTTCCATCATTTTTACTGCTTTTCCATCCTCCGACAATACCATATCTTCATCCTTAAAATTCAATTTGATGTATGGCTTCTTATTCCAAGGATTAACATCAACCTCTTTATAAGCTTTAGTGGGCATTTCCTCATTAATCTTATCCACGGTAACTTCCTTCTTCTCGCCCAATCTAAGATCATTAACATGAACATTTTTTTAACCAAAATAGGTGATTTTGTATTTATCACACTGTGTCTACGGATTTCATTTGAATTCTCAAATCTATTAAAAAAATTTCATCCCTGAGGACGAAGCCGAAGGATCAGCAGATTTCAAAGCTAATAAACATTTTTAAATTGAGGAGTAACAATCTCAAAAACTTCAGAAATAGACTTACCTTTTCCCTCCACATTAACTATCTTATTAGGAGTAACATCTGAATTATCCTTAATCACTAAAGCACCTTGCGAACTCTTATTAACCATGTCTAAATTTTTCTTTTTTGAACCAGTCATTAGCCTAATATTTCCTCCCAACAAATGATTTGTGATATCTCCAAAGGAGGAAGTCTTTGTCGATGAAGCCACAGATGGCCGGCAGCTCTTAGCCGCCATCTTCCCCTCCAGCTCCTAAAAAATAGGAAGCAAAACTACGAACAACTAATTTGAAAATCTGAAAGCTTTCTCTGTCTAATGGGAGTTTTTCTTCAAAAACAATAGCATACTATTTGATTAGTAGATAACTAATACATATGGTTGTACATTAATGAACTTCCAATTTAACTACAAGAATATGTAATCTCAAAATACTATATTATTCATTTCTAGAAGCAGAAGTAAATCTTACACATACACTAATAATGGACAAGTTTAATTCAAGTAATAATAAGGATAATTTCTTAGGCTAATTATAAATAGTTTTTAAAATCAACATTATAGCTTTGATTATTCCATATTACTTCTAAACCATGATGTATTATCTTACAATTAGTAAATCTAAATTACAAATTTTTATATATGTTATTACCTAATTAACAGGCTATTATAGCATTACTTGAGAAGAAGCAAGAACTTAAACTGGGGGAAATTTATTAGGTGTGAATCATTTACTATTTATTATAGTAAAATTATATGAAAATGTGTTATTTTAATTTTTTCTGTGCTGATAATGTTTAATGAAAGGCAAAAAAAATCATAAGAGTTAAACTAGTGTCGTAGTGTTCAATTTGTCAACATCACAGTGTATATAACGCCTCAAATCTAGATTTGGGAATTATAGAACTTGCATCTTGGAAAAAAATGATAAATAATTCCATGCTCCATTAAAGACAAGGTAATCACTGTAGTTCTTTATTTCTCCATAACATCATAAATCTATGTTGCAACTCGAGCTTATGAGTTTATGTTTTTGATAATAACAAATATTGTGACTCTCTTTCTGTTGTCTACCTATATTTGCAATATATTTTTTTTTATGTGTATACTAACATTTCAGGATTACAGTGCACATTTCAAGGCTCAAGATTTGGTAGAACAAGTTTTATTTGTAATTTTCATTGATGTATGTTTTAGTCATATCCTGTAAATGTGTATACTTTCTTGTAACCTTTATCTCTATTTTTTTCTGCTTTTTAGAGTTCTTTATTTTTGATCACATCGTCTGAGATGATCTAAAAAAAATTATTGATGATCAGTTGAAAATAAAAACCCTTATTAGGGCATCCTAGTGAAGGCAATCACAATTAAGTGTATCATCCTGGATGATATTAGTATCCGCCGAGACGACAGGCTCGATTCAGAAAGAATCTGCCACCATATCCATTTAGGTATCTTTTATTTTTGGATATCATCCAGGATATCATCTAGGACATCGTCTTGGATGATGAATTATAATTATACCTAAATTAATCTGGTAATTAAGGAAAATAATTAAGGTTTGATTACTTGATTATATCATCCTGGATGATCACAGGATCGGCCGGGACGACCAGTTCACAAACCTTAGTTATTCATGGATGATCAAATATCAGCCTGCTTCTATTCAGGGTGATACTCTGGATGATATACGCCTTTTTGTACTAATCATCTCGGACAATCGTCAGATCATCCCGGACTATTAGCTAACTTTTCCATCATCTAGACATGCAATAAGGGTGATGCTCTAGCTGATGTTGTATGAATTGAACTAATCATACAGGATGATAGGAATATTGTCCTGGACGATAATGTCTATTTTTTTCAATTAAGAGAAAATTTGGAGCTCTTCTATTTAAGCTTTGTCAAAGACTTTGGAAGTGTCTTTGGCAGCCATTGTAGCTTCATTCTTCTGGAGGAAACTTGAAGAGAGAACTTGAAAGGGAGAAAGGAAAGGGTGGAGTTTAAGAGAGGGAGAAGATCCTTAGAGGAGATTTCAAGGGAGTATGGAGGGGAGTCCACATGATTGCTCCGGCGAGCTTGCACCTTAGTACCATCGGATTCAAGGTTCGTCTTGAGGGAAGTTTTGGGAAGAAGAAGATTTCTGTGGTTAGTGTAATACTCGGAGGGTGCCTCCGAGGAGTGGATGTAGGTCAATGTTTGACTGAACCACTATAAATCTGGTGTGTTCTTTCTTATTATTGCTTCCACATTTAATTTCCATACTTTAATTTCAGTGGTGAATCTTGGTTTGGTTGTGATTGTGCTTTTAGTTAAAGATTTTTTTTTTTAAATATCCAATTCACCCCCCTTCTTGGTTAGCCTTGGGACTAGTTCATAAGGGCTTAACATCCCTGTCGAGCTTTCAATCTACACCATAGTACCTGATCTCAAGAATTTAAGTGCCAAAGCATTAATCATTATAATGTTGTAGCACCATATGGCATATTTAAGCTCCACTTCACTTAAATTTTGAAGCACTATAATGCAGTAATTGACAAATGATGGATCCACATTAATTTAGCAAAGTGATGCATTAGATTAGCTAATAAATGTGTTGAGTCAGCATAACATCACAACCTAGCAAACATAATAGTGCTAAGGTGCTAATTCATCAGATAACACTAAAGCACCACTATTTCTAGTGCCACATCACGTGAGGCCATTTTTGCACTTATTAAAAAAAAAATTTCAATTCTCCTATTAAATAGTTCTGTCACTTTTAGAAGAGTTCTATAATTATTAGTATGCTTTGTAGTGCCCCCTTAGAGTAAAGTCTAAGGTATACTAAGGAATTGTGAGATACTTCAATAGAGATCTTAACCTTCCTTACATAAGGAATCTAAATATTAGAGGAAGCAGTGTGGAGAACTCAATTCTATTGTCCTAGTGAATTTTTTTTCTTATTGTTTCTCATGTATCTTTTTTCTATTAGTAAATTAAAAAAGTGTTTGCTTTCTAATCTATCTATGTATAACAATTTTTTGAGTTTTGGGCTACTTATGTGAACATAATGCAACTACTAATGTCGACTCTCATTCCATGATTGAAATTATGGATGTTTTTAATATCTCTCATATAATGGGCATGTATATAGTTAATATATACTATGATGTATTACCTTGATGGAGGAATATTGGAATAAATAGAAGTGCTGACATGCCTAGACATAGGATGTTAAACCTTCTAGGTTATATGGTGAAATTAAAAATATAAGAATGCCATGAACCTCCCTTTTCATCCCTACAAGCTCGATAGAGATCTAGACATGCATATACTCTAATCCACATTAAAATTTAAGAGTCTCTTTTATAAAGCATTATTATTTTACAAGCATTAGCCCTAAACATATTTTATACTATCTATTTTCGTTCTATTTAAATGAAAAAACCTTAAAACCCTTCATTCTTGTTTAATATGACAAATAGTGCATATATCGTAAATAGTACTAGTTTGATTGCAATCTTGGATAACACTTCCACATGGGATCAACACTCACTCAATCACCTTATTACTTGATTGACATGTATACTTATGTACCATATCTATTGGGCAATTCATATCAAATAAAACCTAAGCTTATTCATATTCATACATATAATGTTCAATAGTGTAATAATAACAAGCATAAGCATAATCCAAGTTAATTCCCCTGACATGGTCTAACATAGTAGGTACATTAGGCTAGCCTCTACCAAAAATAGCTTCCCACACAAACTCTATCATATCTATTCAAATTGCCAACCCCTTATATGAACAATTAGCTTACTATTTATATAAATAATAAAAAAAATATTTGTGTTGTTATCACGATGTTGGGAATTTGGATTCTTACTTATATTTAGGATAAGATCTTGATTTATTGAATAACTATTTTATAGTAGATCAATAAACCAATAAGGATGGATGATCCACTTATGTCTTTATAGGATAAGACAAAATGTTAAAGTTTTAATTTTTTAATGGCTACATAAGAAGGAGGCCTCAAGAACTTGGAGACCTACCATAATTCACTAACCATGGACATGATTTTTTAGTCAATTATGTCACAACAAATCAAGAAACCTATAATAATGTGTATTTATTAATTCCTATGTAGGTCTAGGCTAGATATAAAGTTCTTTATTTTCTTAAGCGATTTTAATGGCTACACTAAAAATGGGCCTAGATGGACTGGGAAATAAAACCATTACAAATATTTTTGGGGGAGCTCCTTTTTTTTGTGGCATTGAAGACTTCATTGATATTATCATACATCTCAAAGATAGAGATGACTTTCTATAATGCATTCAAAGATGAAGATAAGGTTTTAATAGTTCATTATTCTCCTAATCAAACCTAACAAAGAATAAAATAGTCTTAAAAGTCAAACATGATATTTTTTAATAATGCTAAAAAATGAGAATAGTCCTTTGAATGTTTAATAATTTTTGTAATAAAATATTACATGGAGAATAACATATCATTTTAAAAGATGAACATAATATTCTACAATGATATTTAAAAATAAAAATTGGGTTTTAAAAAAATTGTTTGTCTCAAAGATTTTTCCCTTACCTTAGAAACTAAGATAGTGTTTATTCATTTACTAGGGCTGCAAGTTCCCCCATAAAGAAAGACCTCTTTGGCTAACTACAACTTAAGAGGGGAACACTTAATAAAATCCTTGATTAAAATGGTTGCTAAATTTTCTTTCATTTTAAAGATTTAGACAAATTTTAGAATATTAAGATTTATTCAATTGGGATTGGATCAATATTAATTTTTTCTTTCTATAGTTAAAGGAAGAACACTAGAGAGCACTACAATTATGAGAAACACATAAGTGCTTTAGCATATCCTTAATTGGAATTTAATGCATTAGAATGAGAAGAAGCTTTTTGTTTGAATGGATATTTTTTTAGAAAGTTGGGAATATAAACCTAGAGGATGAGGACACATTGATATCGAGTCTACCTCAAAACCTTGCTCTTGGGTGAATCACTACAACGTAG
Organism: Dendrobium catenatum; assembly: GCF_001605985.2. Lineage (NCBI taxonomy): Eukaryota > Viridiplantae > Streptophyta > Magnoliopsida > Asparagales > Orchidaceae > Dendrobium > Dendrobium catenatum. The sequence goes on along the minus strand of NW_021319315.1, from coordinate 5,337,201 downwards.
TAAATTGAACCTAGTCTAAAGAGATGCAGAAGTTTGTGAGATAGGACTTATATCCTCAAACCTTTGATCTCATTCAAAAGAAATTCTGACACTATTGGACTTAGATTTTCTTTTAGTGAAATGCCATCCAAACACTACCTAATGCTTTAAAACTATGGTTTCAATCTTTATTAAATATAACATGTTAGACTATTATTTATTTAGGAAATATATCTAACTCTATTTAGATGGAATATATTGTGAAGCATAATGGCTCTAACAATAGGAAATGTAGGCTCTTTTGTGAATGCTATAAGAAGTGCTAATTGGATTTTATTAAGAAATGAAAGACATTTTTGATTAGGCTCTTTTGAAGAATCACAGAAAAATTTGGAATTACAAAATTTTATATGATTTCTATTAATATTATAAATATTTACAAAATTATTTTAACAATTTATAAAAGTTTTTATTTAGCTAAAGTAGATAAACTAGTTTATGCTTATTTAAGGGTTCTTTTATATTTACATTATTTAGGTTTGGAATTACATAATTTTTTTAATATTATTAAGATTATTTTAATTTTAATTCATGTCTTCTCTAATTGGTATCTTTTCAATATTTTATTTAATATTTCATGATTTCTATTCGATTATTAAAGAATTTTCTATGTTAAAGTAGTATTTATTGTATTTAAATTAGGGATTGATATTTATCCAACCAAATGTATTTCAATTCTCTCAAGATTGTGTTTATAAATCATTACTAACTCAAATACCAACTCATGATGATTTGGAGTCATTTGATGGAAGAAAAATGGTTAAATAATTTGTTATAACCATTACCTTATTTATGTTTAATCCTAGGTTAGACCTAAGTTGTACTTTAACTACAAAGTTCAAGTTTTAGTTGAATTTTTTTAAATGATGTTTTTCTTCTTTGCTAAGATCATAAAGTAAGTGAGTTTACACTTTTATAATTTTTCATGAATTATTTATAAATTTTAAAAGTTACCTTTGTTTATTAGGGTTTCATATAAGAGGTGAATTAATGTTTCTTATTTTGAGCACCAAATGGGCTCAAATCATCATGAAAACTTAAATTTAGTTAAATTATGATCTAAATAAAAAACTATAAAAATTTGAGGCCATTTGGATTTATTAGAACATTTAATGACTAATTTCTTAACTTACTGATTAGGTGATCAAATGGATTCAAACTCTTATGAAATTCAATCCATATGCCTCTGATGACTTAGGACAGCATCATATAATTTTCATACTTGGCTAATTTTTTAGGTCTTTCCTTAGATAACTTACCCTAGAGCTTAATGGAATTTACCTATTACAAATTATGGTTTAGTTTTGGATACAATTAGCAGCTATCTAAACCTTTCACATCCATATAAAATCCATTAAACATGTAAATACTAACTCTCTATGGATTCATAAACATTATTTTCTAAAATTTTAGGTCAAATTATGACCTATCAAATTAGAAATTTCATGTAGGTTTGAGGAATACTCAAACCATTTTGAAAAAAAAAACAATTAGAGATATTTGCCACATCCCAACATATCCACAAACAAAGTTTGAGCCACATCCTATGTGATTTATGCATTAATTAAATAAATAATGCATTTTAGTAAATAAAGTATTTATTAGAATGAATTAATTATATTACCTTGTAATTATATTCATTAGTTGGGTAATAAAATCTGAATCCATAGAGGTATTACAAAAATATTTTTTTTACTGAATCATTTGATATAAAAATTAAATATTTTGTATATTTTAAATACAATAAAATTTAAAAACATGAGGATTATATATATAGTCAACAACTGCCTATGTTGTGTTTTTTAGATGGCACCCTTGATTAGTTAATAAAAATGCAGCGAGCCATAATACAAAGTAAGCACTAATCATATCTATTCGATATATGGATGAATGATTGGGATTTAAAGCCTAGAGCCATAGGCAAATGTATGGTAAGTGATACAACAAGATCATAGCCATCTTACAAAATATAATTTATTTGAAGGACGTAATTATGTCTTCAACCACCCAACACCAATAGCTACCATCCATATAATTCCTTTGATCTTTCCATTTTTATTGATAAAAACTCTCCAAATTGATCTAGTAAGATCTATATTGGGGGATAATCAATCAAATAACTAGAGATCACCATGGATTGACAATTTCCTTCACAATATCCCAGATTTCTAAGAGAGCTAAGTCAGTTTGGAGAATGACCTCTATGCAGTGAGAATTTAAGATAGATTTAGATTTTTGGGATTTTGCTTGATTCCAATAAAAATTATCAGTTAGGGAGATAATGACTTGAATTTAATGTTGGGTTTTCACTTGTTGGACCTTACTAAATCTTTCTAAAACAAACACTTATACCACTCTATATAAGTGGAAAGTAATGGAACTCATTTACTCTTACTCTACGGAATCTCAAGAGAATAAATGCTAAAAATGAGCTTAGTTGAAATAACAGAATTTATAGAGCTTTAGGATTTAAATTTAGACAATTTTTTTGTCCATGGCTAGTCATGCCAATCAGTTAAGATACCTTAAAGAGGTCCAATGGATTTTTGGAAGCTATTTAGAGTGAGAGGAAGGACTTAGGTGAGCTGGTTGGGTACATGTAGCAAGATTAAAAATAATAGGGCCCAAATTTTCCCATTTTATCCACTCATGGCTAGCCAAGTGTCTATCTGAGCTTTTCTTGGGCCATGGTTGTTCTAATCAATGTTTAGTCCTCTTAGATTGGGTTGGGTCAAACTGTAATAGCTTGAAGTGAGTTTTAGCCTGTTTGAACTTAATCGAGTTAGCTCAAATGGTTGATGCAAGTCAAACTAAGGTGAGGGCTATCCAGGAAGCTAACCTATGGCATTGGCTTCCAATAGTATAGTTTAAACCAACTAGTTTAAGGTATTAAAGATATATTAATGAAAAATAATTATTTAATGTTTTTTCAATGTTATCCTAGAGGTTCGGGTTCAGTCTAACCTTGGAAAGGCACTTTTAGGAGGTTTTAGTATTTAGGTATTTAGAGTTTATGGATTTTGACGATGATCAAATGGTTCACCTTGCCTTTATGAAGTGCCTAATTTTAGTGTAGATTACTTTGGATTAAATGCCAAGGTTAACCAATGAATTTAAATGAAATGGCCTTAGGACATAAAGCGTGTTTTAAGAATTCATGGGTTAAAGTGGTCAAGAATGATTAACCAATGGACTTGGGTTAGTCAAATCAATTCCTTAGTTTATTTAAGATACTTGTGCACACTTCTAATGTCTTGATTCAGGTTTAGGTTTAAATGAGATTATGAGTGGCATACTTAGTAAATATAACAAACTTTAGGTTTTAATCGAGGTTTGGCTTTAGGTTTAGTTTAGAATGAGTTTTAAAGCTCTTTAATTTTCTTAGTTGATGCTAATAAGAAGTTTTACATTATCTAAGGTTTCCTATGACTAAGTCTATAGGTCACTTCCTTTAGTTCTTTAAGTTAGGTATATACTAAGTTCGAGGCACCAAAGTACTCAAGATAATCAAGTAGAGGGTATTTAACCTGATTCAAAAGTGAGTTCAGTAGTTATCTTAGTCCCAATTAAGATTTAGTATACAAGGCTTTGATCTAGTAAATCAATTATGATATAGCAGAACAAGAAACTAGTAAGGATGATAGATTTATAAATGCCTAAGAATCCAATTGTTGGTATTTTCCTAATGGTTTTCAATTACTATATTAGCAGGTCTCCAGATCTTATACTCATACCTGAATTTACTAACAAGGGTCTTAATCTACTAAATCAAATTATGTTTTATTAAATTGAAGACCTCCCAAGAGCCACCAAGGAGCCAAGGATGATGAATAGAGAAGATGACTTGAATCCTTGCTTAGAGCAAACTTTGTGAACACCTCACAAACTCCCCCTTACAAGATTCTCTCTCTTTCTCTCCCAAGTTTTCCTTCTCCTTCTCTAATCTCTCTCAGGTCAAGACAATAACAAATAATATTTCCATTTATAATAAATAGAGCCTAAATAGAAGGCCTTAAAAAATTCCCTAAGTTTCAACTTGCCGTCAATGATCATCTGTCGATTGTCCCGTATGATTAGTTTAAATTAACTCTTCTAGCCAGGATGATCTGCTTTGCTATACGATTAGAATACAATGTTTGTTATGATTGACCTAGAAAATTTGGATATTGTCATGTATAATTAGTTCAAAATCATACATCATCATCCAACAGATATATCAGGACATCCAGGAGGTGAATGGGATGATGTATGATTAGTTCAAAATTAGTTATTATCTTCCAGCAGATAGTTCATAACATCCAGGAGATTTAGGAGAGAACTAAGGCTTTTCATACAGATCATCGTGGATGATTCTGTGATAATCTAGGATGATATGATTGATTAATTGAACATTAATTACTTTCCTTTATCACTTGATTAATTTAGGCATGATTGATACGAATTGTTCAGGAAGATCATGATCATCCTGTACTATTAGTATAATTTTCAGAGATTAAAATCTTGCCTAAATGAGTTTAGTAGTTGGTTTTGTGATTTGAGTGAATCATCCAGGATGACGGGAGTATCATCCAGGATGACGGGAGTATCATCCAGGATGATTTGCTTAAGCAAGTTTTTTTTTATAAGTGGAAACCCACGGAGGGGCCTACATGATAATATAAAAAAATTACACAGTCCTTAAATGGGACTCAAGATCGCTAATGCTCTGAAGAGCAACAAATTTAAAGTAAAAAAAAACTAAAGAGCTTGAGGTCCCTACTAAGGAGAAATATAAACAAACCTAGGTACATTCTATGGTGCACAAAGAAAGCACCCCAAAATAGGAAAGAAACAATAAAAACATTCAACTCTAGCTCTCCATCCCAAAAGATGTCTGCACGAGTACCTACAGTAAGAACAAACTGCAAACCAAGATGATATCCATAATAAAGGAAGAACAAAACATCATATAAGACAGAAAAATAATACTCCAGCAACCACCAATACCCCTTCCATTAGTGAAACAACATTACTAAGCACCAGTGAAACCAGAAGACCAACAATAGCTCCAAAAAATGCAGTGATGAGAAATAAAAGTCATATAGCCACAAGTGGAAATCAAAGAACAACCCACCATAACAAAACCAGCAATCAAACCGAGAGAGTCCAACCAACCACCACCTGAACAACCCCAAAGAAGTCTAACCATAGAAAACATTAAATTAATTCATACCCAACCAATAATAACCACAAAAAATCTTTAGCATCATTGTAATAAACATCGGCCAACAACAACAGTCAAGCACAAAGAACCTTCAGCACGCCTCCACACCAACACCTATAAAGAAAATACAATAAAAAAAATTAAAGCCAATAATAATGACAAAATAATACCCAGCAGTTAAGATAAAAAACTCCCCAACCACTCAAACGAAGGAACAACAATAATAATTACCCAACCACATTTCCAAGATCAAACTAGGAGAGCTCCTTATTAAACCAACCTCCATGCCAACTAAGCACAATAGTTACAGGAACACAAACAAGCACATAGGAGAAATACCAAAACAATACCCAGTAGTAAAGAAAAAATAATAATACCCCAGGAAGCCAGTAAATCCTAAATTAAGGAAACCAAAATGCCTAGACAATTAAACACCTAGAGGCCAATATAACAAAACCAAGTGCCACGAATCACATGGCTCCAGCAAAACCAAACTAACAAAATACGCCTAGAAGCAATAAATTGATGGAACCTCAAAGAAAAAAAGAAGAACAAACGAACCAAACTCATTAAATTCTAACATAAGGGGTACTAATTTTATCCAATATAATAAGCCCTTTTAAAGGAACAGGTAAGTTATTAGCAGTAAAATTAGTGAGATGGTCCAAATTACAACCCCAATTAGCCAGCCAAATAGCACATGAATTTGCCTTCCTATACACATTAGAATAGGAGGCATTAATAAAGATCATTAATTTTTTAATATCCCTCACCAAGTAAAATAGATTCAAATTGCAGATGAAGTCCTCCAGACTATTTAAGCAATGAATAAAAAGAGTAGAATCACCTTCAATACTTATAGTAAGAACCCAAGGAAATATATAATTTAATCCCACAAAGAATAGCCAAGAGCTCAGCAAAATTATCATAACTCAATTATAAGGGACTCGCAAAAGCCATAAAAATGTTACCATAATTGTCCCTGAGAATCCCACCACATCCCGAAAATTGCTGAATAAAAATACCCTTCACATTCAATTTATAAGGGTTAAGAAGGGGGGGGGGGGGGTGGTTAAGCCAGTAAAAAATTCTAGAACAAGAAGGATGGTACAAATCACCAACCAACTTAATGCCTAAGTCATCAGCCACAAAACAATAATTTTTAAAAGTATTGTAAGAAAGCAGGTTAATAGAAAAGAGTCTCATGACTTTGTCTTTCGCGTTATTGATAATCCTATGATGGTTCATGCCAACACCATTAAAAAGAGAGTTGTTTTGTTCCAACCATTAATACCATAGAATAAGAGAATGAATAACATTTATAATATGCCCTTTAGACTTGACAAAAAACTTAAGATTAGCATTAATAGAAAGTTTAGCAATAAAACAATTTAATTTAAAAAGTATCATCAAAATAACTCCATATTTTAATAGCTAAAGGACCATAAAGAAAAACATGATGCATATTCTCCACATGATAGCAACATTGGCAATTGGAAGGCATGATAAACCACTTTTAATTAAATTATTGTTAGTAGAAATGAACTTCTACAAAATTCTCCAAATGAAAATAGCAATAGTGGAAGAAATTCTTTTATGGCAAATCATATAGAAAATAATAAAAATATCATTCTTGGTTCTAAAAACATTCCAAACATCATTTAATTTAAAAGTTCTATCTTTGGACAAATTACATAAGAGTACATTCTCAGATTGAGTGTTCAGGGGAAGATTAAAAAATTGATGAATAATAGAGTCAGGAATCACATTCGCAAGTTTATCATAATCCCAACAATTATCTGTAATGAAAAAAGTTCACCTTAAGAGCCATAGTAGAAGAGGTAATAGTAATAGAATCAATAGAATGTTGATGTAACCAAATATCTTTGCCAAAAGAAAATATTTCCACCACCAAGTCCCCAAGAGAGATGTGGTTCAACAATCCATTTAACCTTCCAAAGTCTTTTCCAAACTTTAGAGTCACCTTCGTTAAAAGAGCAAATAGTAAGATGTTCACCCACACAATATTTAGCAACCATAAATTTAGCCCAAATACTCATATTAGCAAGAAAAGTATACCACAACTTGAAAGAAAATGCATAGGATAAATCAAACATGCTCTTACAACCAAGAACACCCTCGTTTAACTCACCACAACATTTATCGTAAGAGGACCAGGTGATTTTAGAATTAATGCTAGCCCCTTTCCAAATAAACTTATTGATTAATTTATCAATCCTATTGCAAAAAGTTTGAGTAGGTTGAAGAGTTTGAAAAGTATAAACTGGAAGCGAGCAAAGAACACTTCTAATGAGGGTAAGCCTACCACAAAAGCTCATAAAATTAGAAGCCCAGGAAAAAAAGCTTGCCTTGAACCAAAGTAATCAAATCATCAAAATGAAAAGACTTCTTATAAACTTTAAAAAGGGGGACCCCATGATACCTAATAGGCACATGATCTTACACAAAGACAAACTTAGCTTTGATAGCAACAATACGATAGATGATGGTATTGTGAAATTAAATAGTGAAAAGGAATGCGAGAATTTTCATTTATTACAGAAATCTTTGGTGTTAAAGGCGTTTGGTAGGAATGTTCATTTTTCCCTTTGTAGTGTTTAAGGAGCTATTCACCAAGTCAAACTGACCTAGTGAGAGAAACTCTGGGAATTCAAAAATTTATGCCGTTGAATTTTAAATTTGTCTTCTCCCGTGGTTTTCACGGCTTAGTTGTCGGCCATCCCCGCCAACTTGCCGGCGGGATTTAACGTTGGAGATGGATGGAAAGCCTAGATCATAGTCCGATGCTTGGATGAATATCCGTAGAAGTCTTAACGCTTTTGTGCGAGCGTTTTCAGATGTTTTCAATGGAGGACAGAAATCTAATGCATTATTTAAAGGCCATTTCAAGGAAAACCCTCTGATGATCAAAGAAGGTGGATTGTTGAAAAACAAAGCTATTCCGATGGTTACTGGTAAAGGTAAGGAAATTTTCAAGGAAAATGATGTTTTAAGCTTGAAGAATTTTAAAACTATAATGGGTTTCAAGGAAATGATGGAGAATTTCAAAGGAGAAGCTTCCACTTCAGCCGTAAAGACTAAATTTAAAACTTCATATCTTCTTACCACTCCAATTTCCTGTAAGATTGTGGAGTTTGCCATGGATGATATCATTAAAGCAAATGTGAACAAGGTGATTGAAGAATTTCCCCTGCTGGCTGATAAACAGGGGAATGTATATGAAACTGTTAATAATGGTAAATTTTAATAATGGCATGAACATTGTAAGCTTCCATTCTTTTGCGAATGCTATAAGAAGTGCTAATTGGATAAATCTAATCAAAAATGAAGATGGTACTCTCACAGATCAAATCAAGGATTTTGATAGAATTTTTTCAAAATTCTTTAAAGCTAAATGGATTCATAGAACTTGTAATCAGGATGGATGGCCTCAACTACTGTGGTGTTGGATAAAGAGGATCAACTCAAATTAGATGCTAATTTTTCTATGGAGGAGCTTCAATAAGTGGTTAACAACTTGGGAAAGAACATTGCACCAGGGATGGATGGAATTACATTTTCTTTTATCAAATGCTATTGGAAGGTAATTCAACTTGATGTTTGGAATGCTATTAACATGTTTTTCAAAATGAGAATTATGAACCAAAGCTGGAAGGAGACATTGATTGTATTAATTCCTAAAATGCAAAATCCAGTTTATCCTGAAAATTACCGTTCAATCAGCCTTTGCATGACTACTTATAAATTAGTAGCAAGGATGTTGTTGAATAGAATGGAAATGGTTATTCATAAGATTATTTCAAATGACCAAGCAGCTTTCCTAAAAGGGAGATCATTGAATGAGCATGTTCTTTTGGCTCAAGAGGTCTTCAACAAAATTAGACATTCAAAAGCTAAGAAAGGATTTTTGGCAATCAATGTTGATATGGAGAAAGCTTACAATAGCATGGAATGGCAAGATTTGAGGCAAGTTCTTCTTCATTTTAAATTCCCTAGCAAATTTTTGGATTTAATTATGAATTGTATTTTAGATCCAATATTTTGTTTATTGATTAATGGTAATAAATCAAATTGGATTGAGGCTAAAAGTGGATTTAGACAAGGATGTCCTCTATCCCCTTTTCTTTTTCTTTTTTTTGTGCTCTCAAGTTTTATCATATGCCTATTTATCAAAGTGGGAAGAAGATGGGTATTCAAATTGCCTCCAATGCACCAAGAGTGTCTCATTTGCTATATGCGGATGATATACTAATTTTTTCTGAAGATAATTTGATGAAGATCAAGAAAATCAATATGTCTCTCAAACATTATTGCAATTGGACCAGACAAAGGGTTAATTACAAAAAATCTTTGATGGTGTTCGGCAAGACTGTTAATCCAAGGAGGAGGAAAGAAATTGTAAATGCTTTGAAATTCAATTCTACTTTAGAAATGGATTACCTTGGTATTAAGCTTACACTTAGGAGGAAAGTATGCTCTGATTATAGAAAACTAATGGATATTGCTTTAAATAAGCTAAACATATGGGGAATGAATTTTATCTCTTTGGAAGGTAAAATGGTATTATTGAAATCAGCTTTCTTATCTCTTCCTATTTTCCTTTCAACTATTTCCTTGGTGCCTTTGGGAATATTAAAGGAATTTGACAAGTTATGTAGAACTTTCTTGTGGAATAAAAAGAATGGAAATCTGGGATTTCATTATGTCTCTTGGAAGGAACTTTGTAAACCAAAGCATAAAGGAGGAAGAGGTCTCTTTTCAGCGGTTGAGAAAGTGGGTCATCTTAGAGCAAAGTTTGCTTGGGAATTCTATTTGAAGCCGGATTCTCAACTCAACAGCATTCTTAAAGCTAAATATGGTGATGATTTATGGAAGAATCTGGGAACAAAAAAAATTTCTCCCACTTGGAAAATAATTTGCAATGGAGCTAAATTTCTTAGTAACATTGTTAGATGGAAAATTTGCAATGGGAGCTCTATTAGCTGGATGAAGGATGCTTGGATATTGGATAGGAACTTATCCAATTGGCCTACTTTTGTTAGAAATATGGAGTTAAATAATTACAAACTGGAATTCTTTTTGAAGGATGGTGAATGGAACCTGAAACAACTTCAAATGTTTTTTGGGAAGGAATTAGTTGTGCTCATACTAAAAACTCCCATCTATTCTCATCAAGGTGTGGATCAAATAGAATTGAAGAATAAAGCTACTGGATGTTCTATAGCATCTATCTCTCAGGCGTATCTTTATAAAGATGATGAAAACTGTGAACTTTGGAAATGGTTAAAGAATGTTAAGCTTAGACCAAAGGTTGAGGTGTTTTGGTGGAGAATGTACAAGAAAGCAATTCCAAGTCTCTCTTTCTTATATCATAGAAAGATTACTTCTTTTACAAGCTGTCCTAGAGGATGTGGAAAAATTGAGGATGAAAATCATATTGTTGGAGAATGTGAAAAGCTAAAGAAGGTTGTTTTTTGGCTTAACAAATGGGGATTTCAAGTTCCACAATTTTTATTCTTTCATGATTGTTTAAAACAGTTGGAGAAATTGTCTTATAAGAATCCATTGGTGGTTAACATCTATTGCAATGCAGTCTTTCTTGTATGCAAAAGCAGAAATCTGCTAATCCACGAAGGAAGAGAAGATAATGATCGCTACATTGCAGTCAATGCAATATCCATGGCAGCTGTAACACCATTGATTAATGTCCAAACAGAAAACTGGGATGTCAATCAGCATATGTTGTTTTATTCTTGGCGTCCTCCTCCACCCGGATGGATAAAAATTAATGTGGATGCATCTTTAAAAAGCAATTATTCGGCTGGAGTTGCTGGAGTTTGCAGAGATGAAAAAGGAAGACTTTTACTTGCTTTTGGGAATCAACTAATGCATTGGGACATTGGAGAATTGGAGCTACAAGCGGTACTCATGATTAAAGATGTAATACAAGATTGGATGATGGAAGTTCAAGTAGTGATTATTGAGGGAGACAATTTCAACATCATCAAGATTCTTCAACAAGCCTTAAGGAATTTCAAAACTAAAGAAGTAATTGAAGATAAGTTGACCTTTATTCTAGATTTTATTCATGTTTCTTTTAGTTTTACTACTAGAAATTATAATAAATTAGAGGATTGTTGCGCTAATTTAGCTATTAGAAAAAGTTTTTTTTGGAACGATCTTAACAATAAAGAAATTCCTCCTTCATTCATTCATATATTGAAAGATGAATTTGATATGTTAGATCGTTAGTTGTAATAACTTCTTTTTTTCTTTCTAGTTATCAATGCATTATTTCATTTCTTTCAAAAAAAAGCAACAATACGATCATTAGGAATTTTGTTAGGGGCAATAAAGCAAAATTTATTTTTGTTTAAAGAAAGGCAACTAACATTCTCAAAATAATGAAAAAACTCTAAAAGTTTATTGATCCGATTTAAAGAACCATTCGTAAAAAGAATAAAGTCATTAGCAAAACATAAGTGAGAGATATAAAAACAACCCAAGGTTCTAAAATAGAGGCTAGGGTGATTCTCAAAGAGGTTAGCAATGCCTCTAGACAAATAATCCACCACAATAATGAAAAGGGCAGGAGAGATAGGGTCTCCCTATCTAAGGCCATGAGAGGATTTAAAAAAACTAGTGCTCTTGCCATTGACAATAATGGAAAAATAGGATCTTTTAATGCAATTCCTAATAAGATTAATAAAATCTAAATTAAAGCCAAATAAATATAATATTTTATAAAGAAAACTCCAATCAATATTGTCATAAGCCTTAGAAATATCAAGCTTAAAGATAATGTTCGTACCTCTCACCCTAACATCCAGATCATGATAAAATTCTTGAGCCAAAAGAATATTATTAGCAATAGCCCAACCCTTAACAAAAACATTTGATAGGGAGATATAACTTTAGGTAGAATAGAGTTTAACCTACTCATAAAATATTTAGAAATAAACTCACTAAAAAAGATACAAAGACTAATAGGTCTAAAATCATTCCAAGTACTAACCGAGTTGGTCTTGGGTATAAGCACAATAGAATTGGAAGTAAATAATTTACGGATAGTGTTCCTAGCAAGAAAATCCAAATTAGATGAAAAAAGAACAGAGCTAATAATATTCCAAGCTTTTTGGAAAAACTTAGTAGTAAAACCATCGAGACCGGCCAAAGAATCATCATTCATGCCAAAAAAAATCTCTTTTAATTCCTCCAAAGATGATGGTTTAGAAAATAAATCATTATCCTCTTGAGATATAAAACTAGGGATAATATAAGGGTTATCAATATTAATAGAAGTAAAAACCTAATTAAAACAATTTTGAAAATGCTGAACAACCAAATTAGCAATTTTCTCCCCATGTTGAGCAGTAGAACCATCATCACAAATGATTTTATTAATGGAGTTTTTGGCTCTTTTTATCTTAACAAAAGCCTGAAAATAATAGTTATTATAATCACCATCAACCAAGTGTTTAGTAGGCACTTTTTGCTTCCAAAAAGCTTCCTCCAGAGATTGTAATTTAAACAAACAAACCTTAGCTTCTTTGAGAAAATTAAAATTAGCATTAGAAGAACAAACTTAACATTTAGCCTCAATAAAATCAACTTTGTCTTCAACAATCAGAATATAAGTGAAAATATTTTTTAAAACATTATGATTCAACCAATTAATGATTTGTTTCAGTCTTTCTAGCTTGAACCAAAATCTCTTCATGTCATTAACACAATAATCAGGATGCAAGGGGGCATGCCAATTTTCCTGAACCACATCCAGGAAAGAATCATGAAGCAACCATATATTTTGAAATCTAAATTGAGGGAAATAGTTCATCTATCTAGCTTTAAGAGTAATAAGCAAAGGAGAATAATAAAAAAGATTTATACTAAGATGCTCAAAATAAATAGTGTTAAAATAATTAAACTAATTGTCATTAAACAAAACCTGATCCAGACATTGCCATAAATGACCATGGTTTCAAGTGCTCCAATGGCACTTAAAAGTTCGATAGGGATGTTAAGCCCTTATGAACTAGCCCAAGACTAACCAAGAGGGGGGGGGGGTGAATTGGTATTTTAAAAATCTTTCAATCAAAATTAGAGCTAAAAACCAAAGTTCACCACAAAGAAAATCAAAGTGCGAAAATTAAATGCAGAAATAATAAAGGAAAAAACACACAAGATTTATTGTGGTTCGTTCAACTTAACCTACGTCCACTCCTCAGAGGCACCCTTTGAGTATTGAACTAAACTCAGTGACTCTCCTTTAGCCCCCATATCTAGGCGGAGAAACCCTTACAAAATCACTTCCTCCTTCCCCAGTGCGGCGGAGTAGCCGGGTCCTTTGACACCAAAGAGATCTTCTTCTTCCCAAAACTTCCCTCAAGACGAGCCTTGAATCCGATGTACTAAGGTGCAAGCTTGCCGGAGCAACCGTGTGAAACCCCCTCCACACTCCCATAAAGCTCCCTCCAACAATCTTCTCCCTCTCTCAAACTCCACCCTTTCCTATAAAAGTTTATTTAGGATGTTAAGCCCTTAAGAACTAGCCCGCTAACCAAGAGGGGGGGGTAAATTGGTATTTAAAATTTTCATAAAGCAAAGCACTAATAAAAACCAAACCAAGTTCACCAGAATCAAAGTGTGGAAAAATAAATGCGAAAGAAGTAGAAATAAAATGCAGAGATTTATAGTGTTTCGATTAACTTAACCTATGTGCACTCCCCAGAGGCACCCTACGAGTATTGCACTAAACTAACTGACTCTCCTTTCCCCTCCACAGCAAGGCAGAGAAGCCATTACAAAAACCTCCTTTTCGCCGACCCCGACAAGGAAGAGAACTCAACTCCTTTTGCTTCCTCCTGAACCAGGCAGAGAACCTCGACCGATTACTGAAGTAGACCTTCCTTGAACCCCCAAGGATGAAGGATGATGAATGGAGAAGACATCTTGAAACCTTGCTTGGAGCAACCTTTGTGAATCCCTCTCACTAACTCCCCCTCATAAGTTCCTCCCTCTCTCTCCCTCACTCTCCCTCTCCTCTTGGCTCTCTTAGGTCAAGACAACAGTAAAAGATAACCCAAAGGGTTGAACAAGAGATCTTAAATAGAAGAGCTTTAGAATAGCTCTTATTTTATACAAATCGACTTTATAATCCATGATGATATTAATATCATCCTGGCATATCAGCATAATTTTTTCTCAATCAGCCTCTCCAGTTTGGGGCGATTAGAGAAATTTTGGTCATATGATCCAGGATGATAGGATATCATCCTGAATGATTAGTTCAAATTTGAGGAAAATCATCCTGATCATCGCTATGAATGGAAGATGGTAGATGTCAAACAACCATGACATTATCCCGGATGATCCTGCGATCGGCCTAGATGATGTGATTGTGCTATCATGCCTTAATTGCTTTCCTTAATTACCAGATTAATTTAGGCATAATTGTGCTTCATTGTCCAGGATGATAGGATATCATCCTAGATAATTTCTAAAAGTAAAGAATGCCTAAATAGATCTGGAGGTATTTCTTTTTGATTTGAGCCTATAATCTTGTATGATACAAATATTGTCCAGGACGATTGACATAATGATGGCTATCTTAACTTGGAATGCCCTAATCAGGGTTTCTATTTTTGAACCGATCATCTAGGATGATCTATGGATCGCCCCGGATGATGTTACCAAAAATAGTAAACTTTAAGAATCCAGTCATAAAATTCCTCAAGTGTGTGTGTGCAAGGTTACTTAGCATTAGGAACCACCATATTTACAAAAGAATCAAGAAAGGAAAAATTACAGACTGATTCAGACTTAATCTACCCGATCTTGAACTAGATTGAGTTGCACTTGATCTTGTGGTCTTGAAAAGTTAGTAGGTAAGGCAGTCATAGAAAAACAAGAATGTTTGTTATCATCAAAAGTCTAATCGATAAACTCAGATTTGTAACAATCTCTCCATTTTTTATGATGGCAAACCCAAAAATAAATTAAGCAGTTCAAGTAATAGTGAGAAGAAACAAAACACAGTTTTAACTATCTAATTGCATAATCAAACTACTGAAGCAACAGTATAGTAGACTACAACAGACTACTGCCGCTTTTGACATCACAAAAAGGAGGATGAAAGAAAACAAAGGAGAAACTAAACACACAAAATAGAAACAAACTTCAACGAGAAAACAACATAAAAAAGTACTAGTAAAATGATGGCCACTGATCATCTGAAGGAGGAGGAGGTGGTGGTGGTGGTGGTGTCTTTTGAAAGTAGCTAGATAGGGTAGCAAACTATGATCCAAACCAGGCCATGTCATGGTCGTGCTGGTGCTGCATACGGATGATGTCCTCAGTATGTTGCTTCTCCTACGCAGCAACATAGGTCTCAAAATGGGTCTCCTACTGTTCGAAATGCTCCACTAACTGATCGAGCTGAGAGTGATGGTGGAGCATGATAGGTACAGGAATAGGAGCGGGAGCCTCCTTCTCGACCCTCTAAGCTTCCCCGTCCCCTAGGTGGAGATGAGTACTATGAAGGACGTTGAAGGAATTATTTGAGTAGAAGGCAGGCTGATAGTTGGGAGGAGCAGGATATTAGAGGTTATATTTGGATTCTAAAATATATGCAATGATATGTCCTAGGGAAAGATTCGGCTTCCTCCTATGACCTGGATCTCAAATTATAGTCAAGTTCTCGATGTAGCGAAAGATCATGTCCGTTGCATTGAATTCTCGATGGGCCAAAATGTAAAAAGTGGTGAGTTAAAGAAGCGGGGTGATATGGATTCAATCACTAGCTTTGGGAATAACAGTGGTGCGAAGGACATGCTGGATTATCCTAGCATCTTTAAGTAAAGAGCTAGTCTCTCAATATGAAAGTGGGCATTAGAATTGCAGAGAAAGTGATTGGATATAGCCCAGTCAAAATCAGGATCAAAACACAGGGTATGGAGTTTGTCCCCTATGGTGGAAAGTTGTAACAGTTCAGCGCAGTCTTGGTATGTGAGCTCGACAGGGCGTCGATTCACATATGATGTAAGAGTAGTAAAAGTAAAATTTATTCAGAGGCTAGAGAAGAACTCAAAGAGAAGTCCAGAATTGAAGGGGATTGCAAGAGTGAGAATGAAACACAAAGAGGTGTGAGGTAATAAGTTAAGTACCGGATATGAAGGTGGTTAGGGTTGATCTACCAGGAAACAGTAATGCTTGTTGTCTTGTAACATTGGTAGGCGGACTGATTGTCCACCTCTAGAAATCGAGGGTCCAGAGTGGCCCTCGAGGAACTTTCGGATATGTGACGAGAGCATTTCCCTCTTGGCATAATAAAAAAAGAGAGCACTAGAAGAGAAGCACAAGAGGTTTTGAGGAAGTTGGAGTGAAGAAAATTAATGAATTAGGTCTGAATTTAAAGGATCGGCCGGATCGTCTAGGAAGATCGAAGGATCATCTAGGACAATCTGGTGTAATTATTGCAGCCGGATGATTGGTCAAAAAGGCGGTCCGATCGTCCATGACAATTAAATATCATCCAAGATGATTAGACATAGGCGATCATCCCGATGAGTCAAGCCAGACAACCATTGAAAAAGAAGATCATTCAAGCCAATTAGGTGGATCGTCCAGGCCAATGCTCAATAATGGATCATACTGCCTAAATTTAAAATGTTTTAAATCATGTGCAACGTGTATCACCAAGGATGAACAGTGGATCGTCCAGGCCGATTGTCCAAAAATGGATCGTCCCAGATAAATTTAAAGATTTTAAACATATTGCATGTATCGTCCGGGATGAACTATTATATCGGACGGGACGGTTACCAATAAACGTATGGTCTAGGATGAAAGTAGGTCAACTAGGACGATCAAGATGATTGTAGTAGAAGATGATCATATCGTCCAGGAAGATAATGGATAGTCAAGAATGATGAAGAGAAGAAAGGTCAGAATATTCAACAGATGGATTTTTTTGAAGAGAAATGAGCAGATCGTCCAGGATGATATAAAAATTATCCCGGACGATGTGACAAAAATTTGAAAACAAAGGAAAGATGGAGATAATCAGAGAAGGCCCAAAAACAATAAAATCAACTAAAAATAATAACGATGAAATACAAAAAAAGACATAAAAACTAGCAAAGAAACAAAGTTTTTTTTTTTTTTTTTTTTGATCAAGGCATGAATATGATATAGACTCCATGTTATTGATTTTAAAAATTTGTAAGTCAATAAGTTAACAACATCAAAAATCCAAAAAATGGTAAAATATCTGACTATATTAACCCTAAGCTCGGACTTCTTTTAGGGAAAAACCTTCTTTTGAAATCAAAAGACCAAACTAAAAAAAAAATCAATTGGATAAGAAAAAGAGATTCAGTCAAGACTTGGTTTCAGTAAAATATCTTACAGAATAATGTAGTTTGTTATAATCGCAAAATTTAAAATTAAGTCCTTGAAAATCTCAAGTGATACATGAATTCTTCTAAGTTTTAAGAGTTGAGGAAGAGAAGAGAGCTTGCTTTTTTATGGTCTCGTTTTATTCCACTTGTCCATTAAATGACACACTTTGTGCATATTTTTTTATTTTTGATACACTTTATCTATATTTTTCAATTTGGCATCATTGCGCATCTTTTGCTTTTGGCATCATTGGCCACTATTTTTTTTTAATTTTGCAAGCTAGATTCTCTTCCAAAGACTTTTAAATATTTTTATTTGTGAGTATATCTTCTAGATATTAGAAAAGAAAAACTCACTCTCTAATATAGAAAAGAACAAAACACAAAATAGAATAAAAAAAATCATATGAGAGATGCATTGACAGGATAACGAGAAATCTTGAAGTAACATAAAAACTTTGATTATTATAAATATAAGCTACATTACTGTATCAAGGTAGAAAAGATCTCAATTGCAAAATCCAGTTGTTAATTTGAGATAGACCTTTATTTAGAAAAAAAAAATTACACCACCAAAATAGGTTAGAAATGAGACATAATCAACGGTGTTTTTTCCCTTTAGCAGATTAAGAGATGTAAAATATTGACTACAAATTTTCAAAAAACAAAAATAAGGCATAAGATATCAATTCAGCGATGATTAGAAAAATAAATTAAGACATATAAAAATAAAGTACCAAAAACAAAAAATAACTACAAAAAAAAATAAACAACAAAAAAACTAACAAAAATAAAGCAAAGTAATTAGTAGATAACATATCAAAAATTAGTAGAAATCAAGTTCATGCATTAATATCAATCACACCCAATATGGTCCTTAAAGTGCTAAAAGTGTCAAAGGCCAGTGGTTTAGTAAATATGTCAGCTAGAAGATTCTCAGTCGCCATATGGTGTAACTCAATGTCTCCTTTAGTCACATGGTCTCTAATAAAGTGATGCATTATGTCAATGTGCTTAGTCCTTGAATGTTGGATAGGATTCTTAGAAATGTAGATGGCGCTAGTGTTGTCACAAAGGATTGAGATGGTGCCTACAGGTAATCCTAAATCCAATACCAGCTATTTTAACTAAAGAACTTGGGCCACACAACTTCCTAAAGCAATGTACTTAGCTTAAGCAGTGGAAAGTGTAACAGAGTTTTGCTTTCTACTAGACTAGGAGACTAAAGACTGTCTTATGAATTGGCAAGTTCCTGAAGTGCTTTTTTTATCCACCTTACATCCTGCAAAATCAAAATCAAA
The DNA here is from genome assembly GCF_001605985.2 of Dendrobium catenatum. NCBI lineage: Eukaryota > Viridiplantae > Streptophyta > Magnoliopsida > Asparagales > Orchidaceae > Dendrobium > Dendrobium catenatum. Next base: position 5,318,236 of record NW_021319315.1, on the reverse strand, counting down.
ATATTCAATAATCTCAAAAGAAGAGTTGTGCCTAGGGTACCAGATTCCTTAGTTTTGGCTCCCTAAAAGGTATATAAGGATTCCCTTAACTGCAGTCAGGTGGGATTCCTTAGGACCAGCTTCAAATCTAGCACAGAGAGAAACACTAAACATGATATCAGGTCAGCTAGTAGTTAGGTAAAGTAAAGATCCAATCATCCCTCTGTACTTCTTTGATCAACAGACTTTCCATTAGGGTCCTTATCCAACTGAACACTGGAGGTCATGGGAGTATTAATTGGCTTGGCTTTATCCATCTGATACTTTTTCAAGATGTTCTTTATGTATTTTGATTGATTTAGAAAGGTTCCATCATCTAATTGTCTTATGCTAAACCCCAAAAAGTAGGACAACTCTCCCATCATACTCATCTCAAACTCTCTACTCATTATTTTAGAAAAATCATCACATAGCCTCTTATCAGAAGATTCAAAAAGTATATCATAGACATAGATATGAAAAATGAGTAAATCATCTCCTACTCTCCTCAGAAAAAGAGTGGTGTTTACGCTCCCCTTAACAATCTCCCTATCTAGTAAGAATTTGCTAAGCCTCTCATACCAAGCTCTGGGTACCTGCTTTAATCCATATAAGGCCTTTTTTAATTTGAAAACATAATTTGGAAATTGGGAACTCTCAAAACCTGGGGGTTGTTCTATAAACACATCCTCTTTTATTACCCAATTTAAAAAGACACTCTTAATGTCCATTTGAAAAAGCTTAAATCCTTTATAATAGGGAAAGACTAATAGCACTATAATAGCTTCCAATCTAGCTACAGGGGAAAAGGTCTCCTCAAAATCTATCCCTTCTATTTGGTTGTACCCGTTAGCCACCAATCATGCCTTATTTCTAACCATCACACAAGAATTATTCACTATATTCTTAAAGACCCACCTAGTTCCAACTACACTTTATCCCTTAGGTCTTTCTACAAGCTCCCAAACATCATTCCTAATAAATTGGTTCAACTCCTCCTACATGGCTAAGATCCAAAACTTATCAGAAAGGACTTAGTTGATGGTTGTGGGTTCAATCATTAAGATAAAGACAGAGTGGTTCACTTCCTTCCTAAGTCCATGTCTAGTCCTCGCACCTTCAGAAGGATCTCCTAAGATCAGATCTCTAGGGTGACTCGAAGAATATCTCCAATCTCTAGGCAAGGAGTGCGTAGGCTCAACCCTTTCCTCCAGATCTACATTTTCTACTCCTTGGGTAATCTTACCTACTCCTTTAGTGTTTTGGGGCTCTACCCTCTTCTCCAAATTTTCTATTCCAGTGGTAATCTCTCCAACATCATCATCATCCTTAACTCTAGGCTTTCTAGGATCAGATTCATCAAACACTACATAAGTAGTCTCCTCCACCACCAAAGTTCTTTTATTAAGTACCTTAAAAGACTTCCTATTATTATGAATGAAAATCTTACAACCAAAGACATGAAGGTGGGAAAGATTGGGTGTCCTACCCTTAAGGATCTCATAGGGTGACTTATCTAATTTTTCTCTAGCATTCACCCTATTCAACTCATAATAAGCTGTGTTAATCGCTTTAGCCCAAAAGTATTTTGAAAGTGAAAACTCAACAAGCATGACTTTAGCGGCTTATACTAAGGTCTGGTTCTTCCTTTCAGCTACCCCATTCTGCTGAGGGTTCCTAGGAGCTGAGAAGTTATGGCTAATCCCCTTATCCTCACAAAACTCTCCAAATCTGTCATTTTCAAACTCTCCCCCAAGGTCACTATGGATAGTCAAGATCTCACAATGCTAATGTCCTTAATGGGGTGAAAAGTTGAGTGAACTTACTTTCCTAATTGGCAGGAATCACAAAGGTGGTCTTTTGAAAAATTAAGCTTGCGGACACCTCTAACTAGGTCTTTCTAGGTCACTTTCCTAAGAGTTTTCATACTGGCATGACATAATCTCCTGTGCCAAAATCATGAATCATCAATAGTAGTTTTTCAACAAAATGAAGCAGCACATTCAATATTATTTAAATCAAGCATTTAAACATTATTGATCCACTTTCCCTACAAAATAGTGTTATTATTTAAGCTGATAATGCATGAATTTGCCAAGAATTTTATGATAAAGCTCTTTTCATAAAGCTGTCTGATGCCGAACAAGTTGTGTTTTAGTCCATCTACATGCAAAATATTTTTAATCAAAAGATTCTTGGAATTTCCAATTATACCTGAGCCTACCACCTTCATGGTGGTGTTGTCTCAAAGAGTAACCTTGCATCCTATCCTGGTCTCTAGCAAAATGAATTGATTGGTATCGCTAGTCATATATTGAGAGCATTCGCTATCTAGGTATCACATTCTCTCACGAGGCCTTTTGTGAGAGCTTGCCTATAATTTCATCAAATGTCAGATTTAGGAACCCAAAGAGGTTTGGGTCCCTTCTTATGGAAAGTAGAATGCAATGCATGTGTGTTATGCTGTGAATCATACAATTTGGGTCTCCAAACCTAATGTGTACTATGGGGAATGGTGCAAGTTTGTGCAATGTGTTCTAACATGTCACATGAAAAACATCTAACTCCACGAAAAGGATGCACTGATCTATGGTGATGTTTCTTTTTATATGATGCATGAAATGAAGATTTCTTATTTTCAAAAGCTTTGAATTTTTTTAATTTTTTGAACTCTTTTTCTAATTCAGTATGAGAAGATTTTAAGGAATCATGTGCATTAGATAATTCAACATGCTTTTTTTTTTAATGCATCAAACTCATCAAGTAAAGTCATGTGATTGTTATCAATTGTAGAATGATCTTTAAGAAGAATTTCATGCTCTTTTTGTAATTTTAAAAATATCTAATTTTAAGCTAACATGTATTTTCTTAAGTTTACTATATGATGCATAAATTTATTCTAAAACTTCAAGTAGTTACTCATAAGTTAGTTCACATACCTCTTCTTGGTCACTTAGACCAAGATGATCATCTGCCATTAAGCACAAGTTTGTTGTCTCCTCTTCAGGTTTAGTCTTTGAGAAGTCTGATGCAGAATCTACCCAGAACGCCTTTTGGAATCTCTTCTTGTCCTTCCTGAACTTGGGTTTCTCCTCACCCTTTTCCTTGCTTGGGTGAGACTTAAGTGTAGGGCAATCAGCTTTAACATGTCCTGGCTTCTTGCATTCAAAACAAATCATATCTTTAGAATTCTTAAAATTTTTTCTTCCCTTACCTTTGCTCCACTTTTGATGGTTTTTTTGCTTCTTCCTTAGAAAGCTTTTGAATTTCCTTGTGATTAAGACAACATCATGGCTTTCAGACAAAGAAGAATCAGAGTCCGTGTCGTTGGCCTTCAATGCCACTATTTTCTCCTTCCTTTTATCACTTATATGAAGATTTCTTTGATTCACCTCTTGCTCGTAAGCAGTGAGTGAGCAAAGTAAGTTATCAATTGAATAAGTATTTAAATATTTAGATTCAATAATTACAGTAATTTTAGCATCAAAAGAGGAAGGAAAGCATCTTAAAATCTTATTCACCTTTTCATAGTTAGTGAGCTTTCTTCCTAAGGCATGCAAAGAAGTTACAGTTTGTGTAAACCTTGTATACATTTCAGAAATTGATTCAGAAAATTTCATACGTAAAAGTTTGTAATCATGCAAGAGAATATTCAATCGAGATTGCTTAACGTCATTAGTTCCTTCATAGGTAATACCCAATTTTTCCCAAATCTCTTTACTAGTAGTGCAAGTTGAAACACGCATGTAATCTTTTAATTTTAAAACACATAAAAATAGTTCAAATGTTTTGCATTTAGTTACGCAAGATGTCGTTCATGAAAAGTCCAATCATTAAAAGGAACTTCAATTTTAATTCCATTAAGTACACGAGAAGGTGGTATATAACCATCCTTAACAAGCATCCACATGCGATAGTCAATTGATTATAAACGTAAACATGCAAGTTTTTCAAAAATTAGAAGGAATATTATCAAACAAAGGTGGTCGAGTAATAGAATATCCTTCCATTGTGTTAGGATTACCAAAGTTAACCATGGATCAAAATTCAAGAGTTTTAAAAAAATTGTTTTTATGAATCCCGCTTTGATACCACTTGAAAGTTCATTAGGGATGTTAAGTCCTTCAGAACTAGCCCGGGGCTAACAAAGAGGGGGGGGGTGAATTTGTATTTAAAAAATTCTTAAAGAAAAGCACAAATAAAAACCAAACCAAGTTCACCAGAATCAAAGTGTAAAAAAATAAATGCGGAAGTAGTACAAATAGAACACGGAGATTTATAGTGGTTTGGTCAACTTGACCTAAGTCCACTCCCTAGAGGCGCCCTTCGAGTATTGCACTAAACTAAGTGACTCTCCTTTTCCACCCCACAACAAGGCGGAGAAGCCCTTACAAAAACATCCTTTCTGCCGACCCCAGCGAGGCAGAGAATCCAACTTCTTTTGCTTCCTCCATAAGCAGGCATAGAACCTTGACCAATTGCTAATGTAGACCTCCCTTGAACCCCGAAGGATGAAGGATGATGACTGGAGAAGACACCTTGGAACATTGCTAGGAGCAATCTTTGTGAATCCCTCTCATAAACTCCTCCTCACAAGTTCCTCCCTCTCTCTCCCTCTCTCTCCCTCTCCTCTTGGCTCTCTAATGTCAAGACAGCAACAAAAGATAACCCAAAGGGATAAATAAAGAGATCTTAAATAGAAGAGCTTTAGAATAGATCTTATTTTATATAAACCGTCTTTATCGTGCATGGAAATATTAATATTGTCCTGGTAGATCAGTATAAATTTTGCTTAATCAGCCCGATCAGTTTGGGACGATTAGAGAAATTTTGATCATATCGTCTAGGATGATAGGATATTATCCTGGACGATTAGTTCAAATCTGAGGAAAATTGTCCTGAACATTGCTCTGAATGGAAGCTGGCCGATGTCAATCGTCCATGACATCATCTTGGACGATCCTGCAATCGGTCTGGACGATGTGATCTTACAATCAGGCCTTAATTAATTTCCTTAATTGACAAATTAATTTAGGCATAATTGTGCTTCACCATCTAGGCCGATAGGATATCGTCCTGGATGATTTCTAAAAGTAAAGAATACCTAAATAGATAAGGTGGCTGATTCTTTCTGATTTGAGCCTATCATCCTATACGATACAAATATCGTCCAGGATGATTGATATAATGACGGCTGCCTTAACTTGGGATGCCCTAATCAGGATTTCTATTTTTGAACCGATCGTCCAGGATGATTTATGGATCATCCCGGATGATGTTACTAAAAATAGTAAACTCTAAGAATCCAAACAGAAATTTCCTCAAGTCTGTGTGTGCAAGGTTGCTTAGCATCAGGAACCACCATGTTTATAAAGTACTAAAGAAAGGAAAAATTATAGATTGACTCAGACTTAATCTACCCGATATTGAACTGGATTGAGTTGCACTTGATCTTTTGGTCCTGAAAAGTTAGTAGACAAGGTAGTCGTAGAAAAATATGAATGTTTGCTATCATCAAAAGTTAATCCAAAACTCAGATTTATAATATCCTCTCTCCCTTTCAAGCTCTCTCTTCAAGTTTTCTCCAGAAGAATGAAGCTTCAATGGCTTCCAAAGAAACTCACTAAGTGCCTTGTCAAAGCTTAAATAGAAGAGCTCTAAACTAGCTCTTAATTGCAACAAACTAACTTATCATCCAAGATGACATAAATATTGTCTGGTACGATAAATGCAAATTAAGCTCAATCAGCCAGGATGATTTGGGACTATCAGAAGGTTTTTATTTATATCATCCAGGCCGATAGGATATCGTCTTGTATAATTAATACAAATTATTGAATATCATCCAGACCATCACACTGAATAGTTACTGACCGATGTTTGGTCATCCAAGAATAACTAAGGTTTTTGAACTGATCATCCCGGTCGATCCTGTGATCATCCAGGATAATTTGATCGAGAAATTAAATCTTAATTACCAGATTAATTTAGGCATAATTGCATTGCATCATTTAGGACAATGTCCTGGATGATGTCCTAGATAATGTCCAAAAATAAAAGCTACCTAAGTAGACCTAGCAGCTGATTCTTTTTTATTTGAACTTATCATCCTGGATGATGCGCTTAATGATGTCTTCCTTAACTAGGATACCCTAATTAGGGTTTTTATTTTTTTAACTGATCATCCAGGCCAATTTGTGGATCGTCCTGGATAATGTGACCAAAAAAAAGAAAACTCTAAAAATATAGAATTAAGTGAGCAAGGTTACAAGCAAGCATACACCCTTAAAGAATAAAAAACATTAATGAAAATTATAAATAAAATATATTCTGCCAAAACTTGAGCCTTGAAAGGTTCACTGTAATCCTAAAATATTAGTAAACACATAAATAAAAGTATATTATAAATACAGCTACACAATAGAAAGTAAGCCACAATATTTATTATTATCAAAAGCATAAACTCATAGGCTCGAGTTTCAATAATCTCTGCCTTTTTGATAATGACAAATATTACAAGTTGGATTTGCAAAAAAAAATTCTCCTAATCTCCCCCTTAGAATAAAAATTAAAGAAGAGGGGAAATTAAGTTTTTTGTGATTTTTATTTTTTTGAAAAAAAGTTACAAAAAAAGATATAAATACAACAGTACATTCTCCACCATTGACATTATCAACAAGAGATGGGGCACAAACAAACAAAATGAACCCTGATAAAAAAAGTTTTTAAAATGAGAAAGTTACATCTTGATTTTATTCAAAAACTTAATAAGGAATGTATTGACACCCATAATCATGAAAAGGTTAGAAATTTAGAAATTATTACTCCAAGCTCAAGTTCTTTTAAAGGCTAAAAAATGTTTTAATCCAATATCTAAATCAAGAAACATATTAAAAAAAGAAACACTAACTTTTTTCAAAACTCCTTTCATAAGACATATCTAATAGAAGAGCATTGCAAAAATTGGTGAATCAGGAATCATGATTTTCAAGCTCAAGTATAAAAAATATCAGGGGTTTTCCTAAGCTTTAAGTATTACAAGAAAAGTAAGCATACTTTTTATGGGCTCATTTTATGCCTCTTGTAAGTTGTTCGGCACACTTTGCACATCTTTTAAAATTTGATATATTTTGTGTTTCTTTTTCAATTTGTCGTCATTGCCCATCTTTTGATTTGACATCATTGGCAACTTTTTTTATTATTTTCAATCAAATATGCTTCCTTTCTTATATTTTAAAAACTAAAGCAAACCCATTCTATTGACAAAATGAACTATTTGATTAAAAACATTATGAGGTGGATTCAATAACTTGCAAAAGATTCCTATGCAATAGATAAAATATAAAGATATGAAAAAGTTCAGTTTTAAAATCTAATTTAAAATATGATGAAGATTATGAATCAAAAGTAAAATAACCTCTTTAGGAAATAGAGATAGAGAGTCAAAATCATGAGTTTTTTTCCTTTGACTGTTTTTAGAGAAGTCAACCATAACTTACATAAGAATTAAAAAAAAAATAAGAGGTAGGTTTTTCATTTTAAGAAAATGATCTTTAAAAAAGATTTGATTTTCAAAAAAAGATGGTGATATATGTGTGTTGATCAGAGAAAACATCATAAAAAAAGAAAAGAAAAAGAATGAGAAAGAATAAATCCAAAAAAAAATGCATAAAACACACAAAAACGAACAAAACATGCAAACACAGAAAAATAAACACATAAACAATGGTTTAAACATCATCTTGCTCCTAGTCTGATGATTCAGAAGCTAGGTTTGCCCAGGAGATTTTTTTATTTTCATTATTTGTCATTTTTATAATTTGCTTAACTTTACCCTTTTCTTTTGCAGGAAGATTTCTCGAATTAGGGCACTGATATTTCATATTTTCAAGTTTCTTACATCCAAAGAAAATAACGTCAGAAGAAATCTTAACATTCTTACCATTTTTACCTTTATTCCACTTTTGTTGATGCTTATGTTTTAGTGAGCTTTCCAATTTGCTTGATAAGTCATCACTATCGTCACAAACTAAACCACTTTTCTCCGAGTCTTCAGCATTTAATGTTATCATTTCAGTTGCATCCAAAAGTCTTTGGCCAAAACATTACTCGTAGACAATGAGTGAGCCAATTAAATTTTCAATAGAATATCTATTCAAAATTTTTAATTCATAAATTACAACCACTTTGGCATTAAACTTATCAAGAAGACAACGTAGAATTTTATTGACTTCTTCAGAGTTTGAAAATTCTTTACCTAAAACATGTAATGATATCACAATTTGAATAAACCTAGTATATATGTCTGAGATCGTCTCAATAGGTTTCATGCAAAATAGTTCATAATCATGAATTAAAATATTCAATATGGATTGCTTGATTTCACTAGTTCTTTCGTATATAGTGTGTAATTTATCCCAAATTTCTTTGCCAGTAGAGCACGTGGATACAAACATAAAATCTTTAGAATTTAAAGAAGAGAAAAAATTATTTAACAATTTAGCATTTAATTGAGCAATGATTTGTTCTTCCCTACTCCATTGATTAAAAGGAATATCCATTTTAATCCCATCTATAACACGTGACAGTACAGAATAACCAGTTAAAATAATTTGCCACATATGGTAATCAATTGATTGCAAGAAAGTAGACATGCAAATTTTTTAAAAATTAAAAGTAATATTTTCAAATAAAGGTGGTTTGGTGATTGAATAACCTTTCACAATATTACGATTATAAAAATTAGTCATGAATCAAAATTCAAAAAGTTTTCAAACTTGATTTCATGAATCCACTCTGATACCACTTAAAAGTGCTCTGATGGTTTGACAGAAATGTTAAGCCCTTATAAAGTAACGCAAGGCTAACCAAGAGGGAGGGGGGAATTGGTATTTTAAAAATATTTCAATCAAAATAAGAACTAAAAACCAAAGTTCACCACAAAGAAAATTAAAATACATAAATAATAAAGGAAAGAATACACCAGTTTATAGTGGTTTGGTCAACTCGACCCACATCCACTCCTCGGAGGAACCCTCCAAGTATTGCACTAAACTCAGTGACTCTCCTTTAGCCCCAACAACTAGGTGGAGAAGCCCTTACAAAATCACTTCAACCTTCCCTGGTGCGACAGAGTAGCCGAATCCTTTGACACCAAAGAGATCTTCTTCTTCCCAAAACATCCCTCAAGATGAGCCTTAAATCAGAGGGTACTAAGGTGCAAGCTTGCCAAAGAAACCATATGAAACCCCCTCCACACTCACTTGAAACCCCCTCCAAGGATATTCTCGCTCTCTCAAACTCCACCCTTTCCTCTCTCCCTTTTAAGCTCTCTCTTCAAGTTTTCTCCAGACGAAGCTTCAATGGATAACAAGACACTTACTAAGTGCCTTGTCAAAGCTTAAATAGAAAAGCTTCAAACTAGCTCTTAATTGCAACAAACTGATATTATCATCCAGGAATATATAAATATCGTCCTGTACGATTAGTACAAATTAAGCTCAATCAGCCAGAATGATTTGGGATGATCATAAGATTTTTGTTTATATCGTCCAGGCCGACAACATATCATCCAAGCCAATAGGATATCATCCTATATGATTAGTACTAATCATTAAATATCGTCCAAAACATCGCACTGAATAGAAGCTGGCCGATTTTTGGTCATCCAAGAATAATTAAGGTTTTTTAACTGATAGTCCTGGAAGATCCTGTGATCGTTCAAGACAATATAATTGAGCAATCAAATCTTAATTACTTTCCTTAATTACCAGATTGATTTAGGCATAATTGCATTACATCATCCAGGACGATGTCCTAGATGATGTCCAAAAATAAAAGCTACCTAAATAGATCTGGTGGCTGATTCTTTCTGATTTTAGCCTATCATTTCGGCCGAAATGAATATCGTCCAGAACGATGCGCTTAATGTGATCTGCCTTACCTAGGATGACCTAATTAGGATTTTTACTTTTTTAACTAATCATCTAGGTTGATTTGTGGATTGTCCTAGACGATGAGACAAAAAATAAAAAATTCTAAAAAGACAGAATTAAGTGAGCAAGGTTATAAGTAAGCATACACACTTACAGAATAAAAACTTATTAACAAAAATTACAAATAAAACTTATTCTGGAAAAACTTGAGCCTTGTAAGGTGCACTGTAATCCAGAAATATTAGTAAACACATAAACAAAAATATATTGCAAATAGAGGTAGACAACTGAAAGTGAGCCATAATAGTGAAAGTTCGTTAGGGATGTTAGGCCCCTTATGAACTAGCCCAAGGCTAACCAAGAGAGAGGTGAATTGATATTTTAAATATCATCAAATCAAAACTCAAACCAAACAAAAATTCTCCACAAAGAAAATACAATATAAAAATTAAATACGGAAATAATAAAGCAAAGAACACACCAGATTTATAATAGATTGGTCAAACCTTGACCTACATCCATTCCTCGAAAGCACCCTCTAAGTATTGCACTAAACCAAGTGTCTCTCATTTATCCCCCAAAGCTAGGAGGAGAAGCCCTTACAAAATCACTTTCACCTTCCCCGATCTGGCAGAGTAGATGGGTCCTTTGACACCAAAGAGATCTTCTTCTTTCGAGAACTTCCCTCAAGACAAGCTCTGAATCCGATGGTACTAAGGTGCATGCTTGTTGGAGCAATCGTGTGGAATCCCCATCCACACTCCCTTGAAACCCCATACAAGGATCTTCTCCCTCTCTCAAACTACACCCATTCCTCTCTCCCTTTCAAGCTCTCTCTTCAAGTTTCCTCCAAAAGAATGAAGCTATAATGGCTGCCAAAGACACTCTTCATAAGAAAGCAAGAGCTCTTCAAATAGATTTACAAAACTGACATTATCATCCAGGTTAATCAACGGATCATCCTGTACGATATAAAAAAAAGAGAGAGAGCTTCCAAAAATCCTAAAAACTCAACTTTTGCACCAAATATCGTCCAGGACGATCGTAGGATCGCCCGTATAATGCGCTTAAAAAAAGGGCTTCATAAAACCCTAAAAACTCAATTTTGGCTCCCAGAATCATTCTGGATGATCGCATGATCATCCAGTACGATGTGCAGAATTTGACCTGATAGTCCTGGACGATATTTGGATAGTCCAGGATGATTAGTACGAAAATGTACAGATTATCCAGGACGATATTGTGAATCGTCCTGGTCGATATTGTGGATCGTCCATGACAATTAGAAGAAAAATTATGATATTTTGGATTGGACAATTTATGAAAACCAAGTATGTTGGTAAACATCATCCTGTACGATATGCATATCGTCCAATACGATCGAATTGAAAACTTTAACCATAATTAGTCCCCTAATAACACGATCAATTTGGGCATGATTTGTACTGATCGTGTGGGACAATCTGATCGTCTGGGATGATTAGAACCAAAAATTTAAACCTAAATCTTTGTTTAAATTGTTATTGGTAGCTCTTTTCCAAGATCATAAAGGATCATCCTGGACTATCCAAAATTGTCCGGTATGGTTAGTTCAAAACTTGATCTTCTGGATTTGAGTAGATCTCACTCCCTTGTGTGTGTGTGTTCAGGGTCACCAAGTAAGCAAAAACCCTTACAAGACTTAACTCAAGAAATCAAAATTACATCAATGAATATTACAAGCTCTTTTATAACATAACATTTTTCAACCTAATCTTGAGCTCTGATTCTTTGTTTGATGTTGCATGCTATTCCTGAAATGTTACTATACTCACAAACAAACATATATTACAAATACAAGTAGACAACAGAAAGTTAGCCATAATATTTATTATCATCAAAAATATAAACTCATAAGCTTGAGTTGCAACAAATATTTGTTATTATCAAAAGCATAAACTCATAGGCTAGAGTTGCAAGACAAGTGAATTTATTATCGAAAAAACTAATGTCAATCAAATTACAATCCATAATCATGTTACTAAAATCCTTCATAGAATGATAGTTAGGACTAGAACCCCCCATACGCTCAAAAGGATTAGAAATCATATTAAAATCACCACCAACAAGCCAAGGTAAGTTGCGAATACTATAAAAATTATTGAGTTGATCACATAACATTTTTCTAGTATTACGAGCAGAAGCAGCATAGATAAAGGAGACATAAAAATTCAATACTATAATTTAAAACTTGAGTAAAGTCTCCAATGGCATCAATCCTAATAGGATCCTTAAAAAAACTCAAATTTTATTAGTAGAGTTAGAAACACAATGCTTAAAAGCCAAGATTCTAGAAGTATAAGGTAATTTAGAGGCATTAATAAGCGGCTCAAGCAAAATAAGAATAGAAACATTTTAAATATGACATAAATTCTTAACTCTCAATCTAAACAAGGGGTAACCAATACCCTTAACATTCCAAATAATAATTTTAAACATAAGAAACATGTTAATGACTAGTATGCGTGCGATGGGTGGTTCTAAGAGATTGTAAAATAATGTTTTTTTTTTTCTTTTCTTTCCTCTCCTATTATGAAATTTAGTAAAACTAGTATCATTATCATCTTTAGCAAACATTTAGCAATAATTTCCATATAATCATGTCAGTTAAAGCATCACTATTATAATGAGAGGTTGAAGGAAACTTACTATCATATGTTAGGACACCTAACAGACTTGTTGAGGATATTCACCCTCCATAAACATACCATCATCCTCCATATTACCTTTGTTCTTCAAGGAACACTCATCATTGCCTTCCCTAAGAGAAAGGCTATCCTCCACCTTAATCAATTCACCCTCCTCCAATGTGTTACCATTCCCAGCAATGTCTTTACTAAGTAATTCAATACCCGTATTAACTTCCACCACTTTCTCCTACTCAATCAAAACCAAGGGATTAGTAGTTGTATTAGATAGCAACCTAACATCCATGTCAAACAATTTTTTGTTAACAATACAAGGATTAATAGAGTCAGAACTAGGAATATTTTGGTTAGAGGTATTAGCCAACATTTGATCATCCATATTTTTACAACCATAAGATAAGATAAAGGTAGATTTAACATTTACTCCCTAAGCATAATTAGGACAATCAACATTATTAACAGTCGGTTCAAGATCAACACAAGCTAATTATATAGGATCCTCAGTATTGCCCTCCAAGTTTCCAAGACCAAGAATAATATTTTCATGAGAAACCAAATTCACAACATTCCCTTACAGTTGTTTGAAGAATCCTTATCCTTAAAAAAGTGAGGATACTTCCTATAACATTCATTTATAACATGACCATGCATTTTGCAAAGAGAACAAAAAATGTGCAAGTTTTTAAATTCCACTTTTTGGAAATAACCTTTCAACTCTGACCAATCCAAATGTTATTTGGATGTTTCTTAGAAATATCCAACACAACTAGAGCACGAGCCACGGATAGCCAAGTAATAGAAGCAGTGGCTTGGTCCATTTGAAAAGTCCTTCTAGAAATTGAAGCCAATCCAAATAAAATTTGTGAATTAAAGAAGTGAAGTCTTAGATTTAGAAAAGAAATCCACACAGGAGCAATACAGGATTCCTCCCTAACGTCAACATTTGGTGTCCATTTGAGTAAACGTATTTGACACGCTTGAATATAGTAAGATATCCTAGCAAATATATGACTATAATCAAGATAATTTGAAAGTTAGATTGCAATATGCCTTTGATCAAGTAAACTGATATGGAAAGAACACGATAATTATAGGTTAACAAAAATTTTTGTATAACATCAAGGTTTGGACACCTCAAGAGGAATTTGCCAACCAGCGTTAAAGCAAACAAAGAAGCCAATTGAGCAACCATGGAGTCCTAAAAAATCAAAGCTGTACATCCCTTAAATGAAGTATGAGCAAAATGCAGCTTAGAGGAAGAAGAGGAGGATCCAACCAAAACATCCTTAAATGAACAAGATTTACCCTCAACAAGAGAGGAAATTTAAGGGAAGGATGATGACAGAGTTTTCATCTACCAATGCCAAAAAATCCCAAAGAAACCTCAAACCAACACATGAAGAGAAACAGAAGAAAAAAAGGAAAAGGAAACTAGCAAAAAAATACAAGAAAACCATGCCAGAAGGGAAAAAAATAACAGCACAAAGAGGGAGCCCTAGATCGCCTCCAAATTGCTAGAGCATGACAAGAAATAGGAAACTAAATTCAGTATGATTTTCTTAAGCAAGTTTACATAACCAAGATGCCCTAATTGCGGTTTTTATTTTTTACTGATCATCCATTATGATATAAAAATTGTCTTGTATGATATGATCAAAAATAGAAAAAAATTCTAACTCGCTAAATTTCTTCCCCTGAGTGTATGTGAGTAAGGGTACTTAGTTTCAGGATCCATCAAAGTATATTTGACTCAAGAAAAGGTAAAAAATGCATTCAAATAGAAATTACAGACTGACTCAATCCTTGTCTACCTGATCTTGAGCTAATTAACATTCCAAGCGAACTTGTAAATCTGGAAGGTTAGTGAGTTGGGCACAAAAAATAGATATGCATGAATGGCAGTATTCAAGGAAAAATAGTACTTGGGTCTAGATCTACAACATTATCTCCATTTGTCAACCAATTAACTTTAGCTCGCTGCATCCACCTTGAGTTCGATCGAGCCAAAATAATATTAAGTTCATTTAGTTTAGATCTAAGTAGCATCACTTTCAATGCAAAAGGAGGTATTGAGATTCAAATTGTGGCTGAAGATAGACGGAATGCTGAGGAGTCCGTTTTGAATAAGGTGGATTTGATGGTAAGTAAGAACTTGAGAGGTCAGCTGGTGATTAAGGAGAATAATGGAGAGATTCTGAAGAAAGTTACTCATGTGGAAGGCAAAGGTAAGAACATTGTGGAAGAGGTAGTTGTTGTTACACCGAGGTTTTCTCAGAATAAACTAGATCTGTATTCCTTCGTCCCCTCGGCTTCTTCATTTAATATGAAAATTTTTGTTAAAAGGTTTGGGAATTCAAATGCAATCCCTGGACACAGTGTGATAAATGTGAATTCTCATGATCCTGTTAACAAAAATTTTCAGATAAATGAGTGTATGAGTTCAGAAGATTGCTTTGCTATAGATAAGGTTAATGTTGTTTTGCCAGAAAGGAATGAGTTGGAGAAAAATGGAAATCCTTGGAAGAAGAAGCCTTATATCAAATTGGATTTTAAGGAGGAAGACTTGGTGATGTCGGAAGATTGTATAGCTGTTATGTTAAGGGAGGAAATAGAATTAATGAATTCTAATAAGCTAAGGAATTCTCTGGTTATCAAGGTGTTTTGGAAGGAAATTCCGTCGCATTTGGTAACATGGGAAGTGAGATGGCAATGGAAGTCTTTTGGGAATTTCCATTTTACTACCCTTGGTATAGGATGGTTTTTGTGTTCATTTGGTTTGACTGAAATGGTGAAATGAGTTCTAATGGGAGGACCGTTGTTTGGGAATGGTCATATTGTAGGAATGGAAAGGTGGACAGCTGAGTTCTCTACCTTATCTAAGAAAGGACTGACCTCCCCTATCTGGATTATATTACCTCATTTACCCTTGAAATGTTGGGATGAGGTTAATGTGGTAAAGATATCTTCTATGATAGGAAAGCCTCTCATGATGGATAGAAATATGTTCCAATGGGGGAAGAGGGAATTTGCTAGAGTTTGTGTGAGGGTAAAGCTTGATCAAGTCTTCCATTAGGAGTATGGGTGGAAAGCATATCAGGAAGGTTTTTTCAAAAAGTTAAATATGAAAAGATTTCAACTTTTTATTATGAATGTGGTTTGGTAGGACATGTGAAAGCATAATGTAAAAAGAAATATTCAATGGCTATGGAAAAGAATGTTGATGGTGGAAATGCTAAGCTGATGAAGGATGTGGAAGGATATTTTGAAGACAACAGTGACTCTACATTCGGTCCATGGATGATGGTGAATAGAAAGAGGAGTAGGAGATCGGTTCAGATGAAGAAAAACATTAATGTTGTCAGGAAACAGGTGTATAGAAGTAAAGAAAATAATGGTGGTATTGTTGTTTTAATCCCTGTAGTTCAGAATAAAGCTAGTCCTATGGAGCTGGATTTGATTACTGAAAAAGATCAAATCAAAGAAGAGGAAATTGTTGAAGAACTAGAAGTGCTTGTGAAAGTAAAGCAGTAGAAATCAATAGAGGAGAAGATGGTGTTATGTGCTGATAAGCTAGTGGAAGCTGCTCATGGTGCGGGTATAGTTTCTTCACCTGATAAAATCTTTATCAAGACTAATATAAATAAATTTGATATTCTGAGAATGGATGATGTGGAGGAAGATGTTTCATTGGAAAATTGTGGAAGTCACGGTGGGATTGGAAGTAAATGTGAAGCTGCTGTAAATATTGGAGAAGGGGTTGGAATGTCAATAGAAGGTGGGGAGAAGACTAAGGGTGTTGAAAGATTGAGTAAGTTTGAAAATAACATTTATCTTAATGGGGACATGTCTAAATGCAAATTGTCCAAAGAACTCAGATCCTTAGGGCCTATTAAAGTTAATCTGCTTGGAAGGATAGGTGAAGGGGGTAGTAGGAAGAAAGATGGGTGTTCTTCCTGCAAAAAGGCTTAATGGAATCTATTACTTTTTGGAATTGTATAGGGAAAAAGAAAAAGGAAGCCTCTCTATATATGAAGGAATTTATTAAAGATTGCAAGGTATTCTTTATTGGGTTGGTGGAAACTAAAATCAATTCTTTTGATAGAGTTGACTTTGAGAGGATTATGGGTCCTAATTAGGATTTTTTTATTCTTCCTTCTGAAGGATTGTCAGGCGGTATAATGATTTTATGGAGGGTAGACATGGCCTCCTTTTCAGTGGTAAAGACTTCTGATCAATGTGTTATAGGGGATCTTGATGTCTTTAATAAAGGAATATGGATTATTGATATTGTGTATGGGAGCAAGGAGGTTTAGAAAAGGAAATTGCTATGGGATTGCATTCATGAGCAATCACATAGGAAGCTTCCAGTTGTTATTGGTGGGGACTTCAACTGCATTTTGTCCCAAGAGGACAAAAAAGGAGGGAGGAAATTTGTGTTTTCTCAAGGATCCTTGGAAATGTCCAAATTTATAAATGATAATGATTATCACGATGTTGGAGTGGATGGTTCAAGATATACTTGGTGCAATAATAAAGTTGGAGGTGGTAGGATTCTTGAATGTTTGGATAGGTGTTTGTTGAATTCCTTGGCTCTTCATAATATCCAAATTGCAGTAGTGAGACATTTAGCCAGAGTGGCTTCAGATCATTGTCCTATAGTGCTGAAATTATTTGAAGTGACAATAAGGAAGAGAAGGTGTATTAAGTTTGAGGATGTTTGGTTGTCCTTTAAAACATCGACTTATATAGTTTCTAATGGGTGGAAGAAGAATTATGTGGGAGATGACATGGAAGTGTTGACACAGAAAAACCTAATTAGAGGCGTACCTAAGTTAGACTTTCCTAAGGATCGCTTATGTGATGCTTGCCAACTAGAAAAACAAGTCAAATCATCCTTTCATTCAATTAGAGATGTGATCACCTCTAGGCCATTAGAAATCCTACACATGGACCTATTTGGACCCGTTAGTAGAGCCACCCTAGGTGGAAAAAATTATGGATTTGTGATTGTAGATGACTTCACTAGGTTCACTTGGGTAAGATTCCTAGCATATAAGAATGAGTCTTTTGAGAAATTTAAGGTATTCTCCACATGGATTCAATGAAAATTTGGTTGTGAGATCTCAACAATCCATAGTGATCATGGTGGAGAGTTTCAAAATGATATATTTGAATCATTCTGTCAAGAGATAGGAATAGAAAACAATTTCTCAACCCCTAGAACACCTCAACAAAATGGTATAGCATAAAGGAAGAATAGAACCTTAGAAGAAGCCGCTAGGGCAATGTTAGCGGAGTACACCTTTCCTAGATACTTTTGGGCAGAAGCAGTCAACACATCGTGTTATGTTCTAAATAAGGTAAACATCAGATCTAAGCTGAATAAAACTCCTTATGAACTCCTTAAGGGTAGGACACCGAATATCTCACACTTACATGTCTTTGGGTGCAAGTGCTTCATCTTGAATAATGGCAAACATCCCTTAGGAAAATTTGATACCAAGTCTGATGAGGGTGTCTTCTTAGGTTATTCATCTGTAGGTAAAGCTTATAGAATCTTTAATAAAAGAACCCTAGTAGTAGAAGTGTCCACCCATATAATATTTGATGAATCAGATAATCCCTCTGAATCTAAAATTGAAGATGGTGAAATAGAGGCAATTCAAGGAGTAGAGACTATGACCTTAGGAGAAAGGGTAGAACCTCAGGAAGATTTACCTAGAGAATGGAGATATTCTTCTAGTCATCCTAAAGAGCTAATTTTAGGAGACCCGTCAGAAGGTGTAAGGACTAGGCATGGACTTAGGAAAGAGGTTAGTCATTCAGCATTCATCTCTATGATAAAACCTATAAGTATAGATCAAGCCTTAGGAGATGAATTCTGGATTCTAGCAATGCAAGAAGAGCTGAACCAATTCACCAGGAATGATGTTTGGGAGTTAGTCAAGAGACCTAAAGAACAAAGTGTTATTGGAACAAAATGGGTCTTCAAAAATAAGGTGAATGATTCATGAACAATAATAAGAAATAAAGCCAGATTAGTAGCTAAGGGGTACAACCAAATTGAGAGAATAATATTTATGTGTGTGCCTCTGTGCCTGACATAATATTTATGTGTGTGCCTCTGTGCCCGTTTTCAAGCCGATCCTAAAGAGTCTCACTTAACTGCTGTCAAGAGAATTCTTAGATGTCTACTAGGCACCCCGAACTTAGAAATTTGGTATCCTAGGCATAACACTTCCATTGAAATCTTAGGGTACTCAGATTCTAATTTTTTAGGATGTAGGATAGATAGAAAAAGCACCTCTAGTACCTGCCAATTCATAGGACAATCATTAGTGTCTTGGTCTAGTAGGAAGCAAAACTCAGTAGCCCTTTCCACAACCAAGGCATAATATATTGTAGTAGGAAGTTGCGTTGCACAAGTACTATGATTAAAACAACAAGTTCTTGATCTTGGCCTATCTGTGGGAACCATCTCAATCATGTGTGACAACACAAGTGTAATTTTCATCTCTAAGAACCTAATTCCAAACTCTCGAATGAAATACATTGACATTAGACACCATTTTATAAGAGATCATGTTGCAAAGGGAGCTATAAAATTGCATCACATCGCTATAGGGGATCAATTGGCTGACATATTCACAAAACCTCTAGCATTTGACACCTTCAGCACCTTGAGAACTAGACTAGGTGTCATTGACATTAATGCATAAAAAAACAACCAAAAAAAGCACAAAAAAAATTGCTCCTGATCATCACATACTCACTCACTACACAAAACCACCAAATTTGATATTGAATCATCGTACTATACGATCCACTATCATACTGTACGATACATCTAAATCTGCACAGAAAACAACCATAGGAAAATTTTGCCTCTGTTGATCGTACTATACGATCTACATCAAACTATACGATATAACTGGCAGTCATTCAAGTCCATCTGGTATGACATTATTGAGCATCATAAGGTATGATACCTCCACTTCGTACTATACGAGCCACGTCAGCGAACAGATTGGGACGACATAACTTGGTTTGGTACGACATTATTAGTGTTTGTACTGTACGATACCTGCACTTCGTACTGTACGATCCACCTCGACAAACGGATAAGAATAACATAAAGGAGTCTGGTACGATATAAATGTCGTTCGTACTGTACGATACACCTGTTCGTACAGTACGAATCTTTTGGTCAAAAGTCGTACTGATGACCCTCGAGATAATCGATATTCTTCTGATCGTACTGTACAATATTTATTATACTGTACGCTTTGACCACCTTTTCCCGAAATGACCCGTCAGAATAATTATTACCATATCGTACTGTACGATATAATATCATATTGTACGATGTTGGAAAAAACTCTATAAATTGGCTTGATAGGTAGATATCTTCACTTGCAACTCACTTCACTCACTACACCTGTTCCTTCTCACCTTTCACTCAGCCCCAACACGATGTCTAGCTCCAGCAAGAGAGATCGCTTGGTAGCTAGAAGCTCGTCTTCCTCTCGCGGCCACAGCGCTCAGTTTTTGAATGCAAATAATGAGGATGCATACCACAAGTTCAAAGCCTGCAAAATTATGCCATCCAGACTGCTCAATCAGGATACTCTAAATTTTGAGGTACTGAACCTTTTTGCTTCCACCACCCTCTAGTTCCTTCTCACCCTAGCCTTCCCCTACAACTCTGAACGTCTTTTAGAATTCCTAGCAAATCTAACCTACACCATCGACAACCTCACTTTCCACTCCTTTGTTTGTCGTCAAAATATCAAAATTAGCAAAGCAGACATTGCCCAATACATTGGGCTATTTACTGAAGGGCCTATGGTTCGTTCCTTTCTCACAAATGAATTTGACTGCAGTGAGGTTAATCAAGTCCTTAAGAACGCCTCATTCTATCAACACCAGCCTCTCATCCAATCACTCACTCGAAACTCCAGAATCATTCAACATGTCCTTAGAACCTCCATAATACCCAAAGCTGGCGACCGGATCAACATGACCCCGACTTTATCTGTCGCTACCTATCTTATCATGACCAACACCAAATTCGACGAGGCCAATTTGATTCATAACTACATTCACCATATGACTTTCATTCGCCACCCTACTACTCGCCGAAAATAAAATATAGCTCTTGGTCACCTTATAGGATACATCCTTCAAAATAAATATCAACTAACCTATCCTAGTGAACCCGATAATCTTTCAATCTATTATACGGACGCCTCTTTTCGTATTCTTTTCCATCTGGGACATGAGCCTGAAGAATTCATCTTTGATGAAGAAGAAGGAGAAGATGCCCCAACAGCTGCTCCAACTTGACCAAGATGACATGCAGCACCACGAGCACCTGCTCCATCTCACCCCAATGATGATTTGGTCAAATGCTTCAACCAACTTCAGACTCATCTCAATATGCTCATACAAGAGCAACATCAGCAACACAAGACTGACATGCAATGGTTTGGGGAACGTTTCACAATGATTGATCAATAATTTGACACAATCCTTCACTATTTTCAGCCAAACCCACCTCCACCTCCAACTGATCAGGATCCTCCATTTTGAATTGTATCAGTGTTGTAATTTTTTATTCTTAGTGTTTTCTCCTCTTTTTGGTGCTATCAAAAGGGGGAGAAGGTTGTTGTAGTTTGCATGTTATTATCTTTCTCTATGGTTAACTATAATGCATTTCTTTTTATTACTTTTTTTGTTCTTTTTATTGCTTTTCTTTTCCTTATGTTTAAATTAAAAAAAAAATGCCTTTCAAACTTGTTTTCAACAACAATATTTGACATCATCAAAAGGGGGAGATTGTTGCGACCCATGACCCCAAGTTTGAGATTTTGATGATGACAAATAATGTCGTCTGATTTACTATTCATTAAATATCATTTATTATTAGTTATTGTCCGTGAGTACTAACATTTCAAGAAAATCACAAGCTACTCAGGATGACAGGAAGTCTCAAGAATGGTTAGATTAGGAGTATGAGTCTGAAAATGTATTTTGTTATTTATTTTATTTTTTATTTTCTTGAGTCTGGCCACAAACTACATGTAATTCTGAGCAACCATGCACACATGCAGGGGGAGAGGATTTTAAAAGTAAAAATGAAGATTTTCATTCTTTGGTGATCGTACTGTACAAATTTATTTTGTACTGTACGACCTGAGTTGGTAAAATAATTTTCTGTGAATAGTTCGTACCGTATAATTTATATCGTATTGTATGATGTGTTCCAAATCCAAAACCCTAGCTGTCAAATTAACTTAAGTAAGTTTTCTCAGCTGTTCGTGCTGGACAAAATTCCTCGTACTGTACGATTTATTTTAAATACTTACTTAAATTAACCTATGATTAGTGGAACAATTTAAGACTTAATTTCAAATTGAATATCATACTGTATGACCTTATTCGTACAATACGATGAATAGAGATGAATTCTGATCATCTCGAAGATCGTCCTGGACGATCCTTTATTTTTCGCCTCATCATACAGTATGATGTATATCGTACTAGATGATGAACAGAGATGACATTTGATCGTCCCGAAATTCGTCCTGGACAATGCCTTGATTTTGACCATTCATACTGGACGATGTATATCGTATAATACAATGAACAGAGATGACATTTGATCGTCCCAACTATCATCCTGTACGATCAGTAATGCTAAGGATCGTACCGTACTATTTATTATCATTTTGTACGAGTCATTTTGAACTGTTTGTACACGTTCATACCAGGATGAAGCCTGTTTATACATATCATATTGTACGATGATTAATTGTACTATACGATTGTAACGGCTACTTTGCAAATTCAGAAATTTTGGAGCCAGTTTTAAGGTGGCAAAATTATCATATTTTGAGAGAGAGACGGAAGAGGAGAACAAAATTAGAGAGGAAATCCTTGGGAGAGCTCCTGAGAAGTTTTATGGGGTTGAGAGAGGAAGGAGAAGGTGAACTTGGTGAGGGAGAAGAGGTGTGCGGGAGATCACATGGTTGCTCCGATCTTGCTGCATCTTGCTCCTCCTATGGCCCGGGAAGAACTTGTGGGAGGCTCTCTAAGGGGAGGAATCTTCTATATCCGTGACCTCGAAGGTACTCTGCCTTCTTCAGAAGGGAGAAAAATGAGAATGTTCTCTGCCGTCACCAGGAGGGTGAAAACAGCGCTTGGCACTCCGCCATACCGGGTTGGTGAAAGGGAGTATTGTAAGGGCTTCTCCGCCTTACCGAGAGGGGCAAAAGGAGAGCTATAGTTTGTAGTGAAATTCCTGGAGCGGAGGACTCCGGGGAGTGGACGTAGGTCATGGTTTGACCGAACCACTATAAAAATTCCGGTGTATTTTTTCCTTATCGCTTTTTATTCTTGTGTGCATTTTATTTTCATAATACTTGCTTGGTGAAAACTTGTGAAAGAAAAAGGATTCTATTGTTGCACGTTGAGTACTATTATTTTCCTTCGTAGTTGTTTAAATTTTCTTGTTAAAAATTTAAAAACATCAAAAAATTGGAACTCCTGCTTGGGTTTTAATTATTGCATTAAAATTTTCACAATTCACCCCCTCTCTTGTCCATCTAGTAATTTCACACAATTCATCGGGGCTGCCTCAGACCCGGAAAAAACTAAAACATCCATCTGATCTATTGCATATGCTGGCTGAACTGCCCTGCCAACTATACTGCCTCAACTGGTCGTAATGTCTCCACTGACTGTACTGGCTCGACAGGGGTGTCTGCATGTTGACTTCTTCAAACCCACCTACTACAACGGGGATCTATACGGGTAACCGTCTATTGAGGGGCTACCACAAAAGAACTAATATGGGGCCTAGCAGGCTCCTACTGTTGTCTCTGTCCGTGGAGACGTGGGCGTCGTCTAACAAGAAGAGTAACTACTAGCAGTCTAACAACTGGAGCTACATTAATTGGCTGTAGAGGTGGTTGACTTCTCTTCCACATATACCTCTATCGCATAGTCTGTCACTATAACTTAAGAGTAGCGTAAGAAATCTGTCAAAGTAACCTCTCCCGACTGATAGGCCCTCTATCATACGCTAGGCGGACGATGCTCTGAATCCTCTAAGAGAGGGCTCGAACAGTAACGTCCCTGGGAACCCTAGCCCGGGGGTAGAGTAGTGGTGACAGGAGGAGCCGCCACAATATGGGCAACGTCCTCCTCATCCCCACTATGTGTCAGTGGAGCAAAGCGTCCTCTCAGGATCGCCTCTATCTCAGGTACTACTACATTTAGGGTAGGCACGACTAGCTGGTTGTAGGCTCTACTACTTGAGAGCCACTCTCCTCTGAACGGACTCCTCTGCCATCTACTACCTCTCTTCCGTTGATGCAGCTAAACGAAGTTTCCTATTTTTATTCCTCCTGGCCCTTCTCCCAAGGTTGGAGGTAGAGGAGGAAGGAACTGAAAGTTCGTTAGGGATGTTAAGCCCTTAAGAATTGGCCCAAGGCTAACCAAGAGGGGGGTGAATGGTATTTTAAAAAATATTTCTTATAATCAAGGAACAAAACTTAAAACCAAAATCACCATAGAAATCAAAGTGCAGAACAAATAAATGCGGAAATGAAAACAAAGAATGATCACACCAGATTTATAGTGGTTCGGTAAACTTGACCTACGTCCACTCCCCGGACGCGCCCTTCAAGTATTGAACTACAAAAGTTACTCTCCTTTTGCTCCCACAGCAAGGTGGAGAAGCCCTCACAAAAACTCCTTTCTACCAACCCCGGTGAGGTAGAGAACTCAACTCTTTTTGCTTCCTCGTGAAGCAGGTAGAGAACCCAACTCCTTTTGCTTCCTCCTGAAGCAGGCAGAGAACCTCGACTCCTTTTGCTTCCTTCTGAAGCAGGTAGAGAACCTCGACCAATTGTTGATGCTTTCCTCCCTTGAACCCCCAAGGATGAAGGATGAAGACTGGAGAAGATGCCTTGGAACCTTGCTTAGAGCAACCTTTCTGAATCCGTCTCACAAACTCCCCCTCACAAGTTCCTCCCTCTCTCTCCCTCTCTCTCCCATTCCTCTTGGCTCTCTCAAGTCAAGACAACAGCTAAAGGTCCCCAAAGAGTTGAGCAAGAGATCTTAGATAGAAGAGCTTCGAAATAGCTCTTATTTTATACAAACTGATTTTATCGTCTAGGCCGATAGGGGTATCAGCCTGGCCAATCAGTGCAAATTTTTCCCAATCAGCCCGGTCTATATAGGATGATTAGAGTAATTTTTGGTCATATAATCATGGCCGATCAGTTCAATTTAAAGCCAAATCATCCTAAAAATCGCTCTGAATAGAGGTCGGCCGATGATAATCAACCACGCCATCGTCCTGACCAATCCTGCGATCGTCTCGGATGATGTCATCATGCAATCAGCCTTAATTAATTTCCTTAATCACCTGATTAATTTAGGCATAATTGTATATCATCATCCAGGCCGATACGATACCGTCCTAGCTGATTTCAAAAAATAAAGAATACCTAAATAGATCATGGCGGCTGATTCTTTCTGATTTGAGCCTATCGTCTAGCCGGTCGGCTTAATGATGGCTGCCTTAACCATGATGCCCTGATTAGAGTTTTTGCTTTTGACCCGATCATCCAGGATGATATAAATATCATCCGGGCCGATGTGAGTAAAAAATAAAAAATTCTAATTTAGATAGAAAAATCACTCAAGTGTGTGTGTAGGGTTACTTAGCATCAGACACCTCAAAGGTTATAATTGACTCAAGAAGAGGAAAAAGTACATTATAAACTGACTCAAACCTAGTCTACCCAATCTTGAGCTGGTTTTGATTGTCGTCTAATCTTGTGGTCCTGAAATGTCAGTAGGCAAGGCAGTCGTAGAGAAACAAGATTATTTAGTATTATCAAAATCATAATCCATGAAAATAGATTTGCAACAGGAACATCTGAAACTACTACCTAGGTGGTAGGGGGAACAGGAACAGTAGGAAGGGTCGAGGTCCCAGCGGTCTCAGGGTGAGAGAGCCGAGCAAAAATAAAAACCCGACTAGAAGAAGGCGGAGGCTCCTCGGTCTGGGCACCCGTCTTCCTAATGGAAGTAAGAGGAGGAACATGAACTCGAGGAACCTCTACTAGAACAACATGGGTAACAATAGAAGGCTACCAGTGCTAAGTGGCCAGAGCAACTTGTGCAACAGGTGCGGTAGGCACTAGCCGCCTAACTACAAGATGAATGGGGGGAACAGGGACTGGTATAGGCGCTGGTCGCCTAACCATAGGGTGCATTGGCTATGTTGGAATGGGAATAGGATGAGCATGTGCCTGGGCTATCCACCGAGCAACTGGACGTCTGATGGAATGCATGGCTGGATGCCCTCTCCTCTGGGGAGAAGAGAATGCAGCAGCCTTAGTAGGGGTGGGTTTGCCAAGGGTGATGAATGACGACTTAGTGAAGGAACCAAAAGTGATTCCTCCAGTTGGGGGACTAGCGAGTAGGGACTTAGAAAGAGTCACCCGTACGTCCAAGCCGAAGTTAAAAGTAATAGAAGGCACAAATAAAGACATGGAACTACTACTAAGAAAAGAAATTTAAAAGTTTAGTTATAATTGAAATCATAAAAGAATGAAGGAATTGATAATGATGGATAAGGGATGGAATAGCCTGCAACGCTGGAAAGAAGTAGAGTAGGAGGGAACCCTAGCTTAGAGGATGAAATCCTAACTAAGGAAAGACCCTAACTAGGAGTGGAACAAACCTAATCTAAGGAGTACCAAACTCAGAGTACACACAAGAAAAGATAATATATTATCCAAAGATGGAGAGAGAAACTAGTTCCACCGTGGTTACTAAAAACCTGTGGACCTCCAAAAGGACACCGCTACTGCTGCAGGCCTCCACGCGCCTCACAAACGGGCCAATGGGAGGGAAGATTAGATCCTGCAAATGACTATCCATTGATGATAGCGGCTCTTGGCAGCGTACCGCGATGGGTAGTAATATACATGACTTGATCAAAACAACTGGTTTCCCCCACCCGATACATCAATTAGGATGGGGTTTAGTAGATATGAAATTCACTTTCCTATGAGCGCAAGCCCCAGTGCTTAATTACATCTCAGGCCAGAGTATGAGAAAACTCTCGATTAAGAATCATATATTATCCTTTCCAAAATGGGTTTGGCATATAGGGCTAAGACGAGGAAGTCATATTCAAAGGGAAAAAAGGGCTCGAATGGCTTAGTCAAAATGTGTGGTTTACACTAGCATTCGGAGGGACAAAGGTACTAAAGAGGAAACTAGAGAAAAGAAAATCAAATAATCGACACATGCGTGAGAGAAAGATGAAGGTGACATCATCCATGTGGTGGCGTCATCCATGTGATGCAGATAAATGAGATTTATAGTCCCTGCATAGAGGAGACTTACTCACTATTTAGGTGTACTATGAGACCGAATGTAGTAGCCTTGAATCCTAAATTTAAAGTGGGTTTAGTATTCTACGAGCAACACTAACACTCGTGTCCTAACTAATGCAGCGAAAAACCTGGACTTATCCCAACTTGGATTGGGGAGCCAGCTAACCACCTAATCAATTTAAAACCATACAGTCCGATCATTTATGAAAGATGGGTGGGTGGTTTAGTTTTTGGAAGTTAAGGCCGACATCAAGAGAGCTCTTAAGTAGCCTTATACTTATGTTGGGTAAATGCTCCTAGAGCTAATGCAATTAAAATTTTAATTTTAATTAGTTTCTAATGCGATGCATGTTAGTTTTTTTTTTTTTTTAAAGAATGCGTAATAGCATTGATAAAAAAAATCAACAGAAAAACAAGCTAAAGAAAAGTTCAACCCATCCCTAATCCATCACATTCCTCCTTTAAAATAATAAAGAAGGAATGGGGGATTTCCACATTATTAATCTCTTCCCAAATAAAACTTTATTGCAACCCATATTAGCACAAAAATCGGCTAATTTGTTACCACGTCTACTAGTATGAGAAAAAAGAACCTGGTTAAATTCTTGAATAAAAGCAAGATCCTCCTTAATACTTCCATTTTTCTTCCATCTCTTCAAATTTTATTGAAGGACTTTGATGATATTGCGACTATCCCCTTCAATGATAACTCCTTGTGCTTCATGCATCCAATCTCTCAATATGTTCTTCAAGTAGTAAACTACCATTAACTCCACTTGTGATATGTCCCAATGCAAATAATGGGTACCAAAATCTAATAAAAACCTGCCTTTATCATCCCTTATGACGCCTCCAATACCTGCTAAATAATTACTTTTGAGCGAGGCATCAATATTTATCTTTATCCAACTGGTTGGAGGGGGACACCAAGAAGAAGACAGCATGAACTGATTAGTATCCCAGTTTTCTGGATGAATATTGATAAAATTACTAATAGTGGCTAATGAGACAGTGTTTGCAGCAATATAAAAATCAGAATCTTCAATCTTCCCATGAACAAGCTTGCATATACTCTTCCAGGTTAAGAAAACTGCTGTGCAGTATATATTTGCCATCAATGGATTAGTAGTAGAAGCTTTGTCTAATCCATCCAAACAAGATTTAAAATCTTCAAACAACGGAATATTGAACCCCCATTTATTAAGCAAGATGATACATCTCTGTAATTTACTACATCTAGCTGTTATATGACAGTTGTCTTCATTCTCTATACAACCTCTCGGACAGCTTGATTGACTGGAAATTTTTCTTTTAACTAAAAAATCATAAGAAGGTATAGCTTTGTTGTATAGTCTCCACCAAAATAAATCAATTGTTGGTCTTATCTTAATAACTTTCATCCAATTCCAGTGACATTCTTCAGGTTTGCTATCAAAATCTTCTTCAAGACAAAGAGCAGCAATGGATTTACCCGTATCTTTCTTCTTCAATTCAATTTGATCTTCAATCTCTTCCGTAACTATGGGAATATGAACAATAACTTCCAATAGTTGCCTACCAAAATGATCCTGGAGTAGGCTAAGATTCCAATCTCCTTCCTGGATGAAAAAACTGAGGTTGTAAACTACTGGATCCAGCATATTTACAAACATAGGCCACCTAGATATGCTTTTATCAAGAATCCAAACATCATGCATCCAATTGATAGATCTCCCATTGACAACTTTCCTCTCACAATCTTATTAAGATAAGATGCTCCATTAGTAATAATTTTCCAAGTGGGAGAGCAGTTAATTTTTTTTTTCCTTGGTCCATATATCATTGCCATACTTACCTTTGATAATCTGATTGAGAAGAGAATTAGGCTTCATGAGAAATTCCCAAGAAAATTTAGCTTGAAGTGGTCCTATCCTAGAGACAGCTGAGAACAAACCTCTTCCTCCTTCATTTTTTGATTTGCATAATAATTCCCAAGATACATAATGCAAACCGGTTCTCCCATTACTTTTGTTCCATAGATAACTTCTACACATTTTATCAAATTCCTTGAGAATTGATAGTGGAACTAAAGATATAGAAGATAGAAACATTGGAAGAGAAAGAAAAGCAGTTTTTAGAAGAACCAACTTCCCTTCCAAAGAAATAAAATTCTTCCCCCACGTGTTCAACTTATTGGTGGCCACATCCATCAGATTTTGAAAATCTGAAGCTACCTTCCTTCTAAGAGTCATCTTAACACCAAGATAATTAAATTCATTCACAACCTTGAACTGAAGAATAGAAGATATTATGTTCTTCTTCCTCCTATGAGTTTGTTTCCCAAAAATAATCAAAGATTTGGATGCATTAACGGTTTGTCCAGTCCAATTAGAAAAATTGGTGACAATGTTTTTTAACTCCTTCACTTCACTAACAATTGCCTTTGAAAAAATAAGAATATCATCGGCATAAAGTAAATGGGAAACATTAGGAGCATTAGGAGTAATAGAAATACCCATTCCACTTCTATGGAGATAGAGAGCATCAGAAAGGATTTGAGAGCATAAAATAAACAAATAAGGAGACAAGGGACATCTTTGTCTAAAGCCACTTTTGCCTATAATCCAATCGGTCTTCTTCCCATTAATCAAAATGCAATATTTAGGATCTAATACACATTGCATTAAAAGCTCCGAGAATTTGATAGGAAATTCAAAGTGCATAAGAACTTGCCTTAAAGCTTGCCACCCCATACTATCATAGGCTTGCTCCATATCAATCTTGATTGCTAATAATCCACTTCTAGCTTTAGAATACCGGAATTTATTAAATACTTCTTGTGCCAATAGAACATGCTCAAATAAGGACCGGCCTTTAATGAAAGCTACTTGGTCAGGAGAAATGAGTTTATGAATCACCCTTTCCAATCTACTCAATAGCATTTTGGCAATTAATTTATAAATAGTCAAAGAAAGACTAATAGGATGAAAATTGGATGGAAGTAGGGCACTTTTGATTTTAGGAATCAACACAATCATAGTCTCCTTCCAAGACTTATGCATAATGCCAGTAGAAAAAATTGGTTTATAGCTAACCAAAAATATTCATGAATAATATTCCAATAGCATTTTAAAAAAGAGAAAGTAATACCATCAATTCCAGGTGAAATGTTCTTGCCTGAAGACTTAACCACTGCCAGCATCTCTTCCTTCGTGAATTCCGCATTTAAACTCCTTTGATCTTCTTCTGAAATGAAATCCCAAGGCTTCGGCCAATCTTTCAGATAACAGTCTCTATGCCGCCACTTTGATTTGAAAAAATCAGAGAAGACTTTTACGATGCATGTTAGTTGAAGTCTCCAAATTATATATGCATAAGATTTAAAAATAGGCTTATATAAAAATAATTTTTAGAAAAACTTAGCAGTAAAAGTAGGCAAACATAGCAGCAATTTTCACAACATGCAATAAAACCTCGAAAAACTCGGTACACATCAAAAAAATAAATACCAGCCTAGCCTAAGTCTAGAAGTGGTGCACTAGAAAACAATTCTATGTGTGTGTAAGGATTGTGTGGTCTTGGATAGGTCCTTTGTAGGATAATCTGTTCCAATTGCCTAAGGTTAGAATTTGTTGAAGGCTAGAAAAGGACTTTTTAATTAAAGTTTAAATATTAATGAATTAGGGTCCATTTTAGTTAATTTAGTGTGTTGATTCATTTTAATGCTTAGGGTAGTTGTAATTAAATTTTAAGTTGTATTAGCCAATTTTGGAAAATATCGGGTCCTCTTAGGTGCTAGGTTAAGGGATCCAAAAAGATTACTATGAGAAATAGGTTAGGTTTAGGGTTCCTAATATTTTAGGAAAATACTAGACCTTAAGGTGAGTAGTTACTCTTTGAGTTTGCTGGATTTAGAGTTTTCTATGCAAAGTTATGAATTTTAGAAGTTTTGGGCAATTAAATGAATTGTTAAAACTGCCTAATTAGCGGTGATTTTATGGTTTTTATCCAAATCATCTCCAAACTAATTATAATCACCCCCAAAGGTCATAAATGACCTAAGAAGATGTTTCCAAGTGTTTGGGAAAAAGTTGGAATTTTTAATAATTTTTAATTGTCTAAAAAGAGTAAAATTATCATTTTTTAATTAAGGCTAAATTAACGGACATGTTAAGTTTCAGCTAAGGTGCCCTATTTATCTAATGTTAAGGACTACATTATGAACAATTCAAGCTATTATGGATAATTTTTTGAGTTGAAATGAATTTATTATAATTTTTAGAAATATTAGAGCCCTAATTATCAGGTAAATTAGGGTTGGTTAAGGGGTCTAAGGAGCCTTAAAAACTCCTAAAAAATTCTGGGATATTCAAGATGTCACTAAGTTTAAATGTTGAAGTTTTCATGTCAATCTGTGATCCACCCTAGCACTTAAAAATTTTCTAAGTTTGATGGATGGGTCCTCAATTATTGTCCTTACGATGCCACTACGTTGAATAGGTTTAAACTTGAGTTTTGAACTAACCCTCAAGGTAACAATGCAAGGGGATACACAAAAAAAATAAACACATCATATCCTTAGATCTTGGAGAGCCTAAATTAAGTGCTCGTGCATCCTACACATGCAAAGTATAATAAAAGAATAGTATGGGTGTTTAACGAAGTGATTAGTGAATGATTGGGATTTAATCATTCACTAATCCACTCCCCCACGATTGCTCTTCACATGCACAATCTATGTTTAAACTTTCACAAATAGTGGATTTCTCGAAATTAAGGTTTAAAATATAAGTAATTTTAAAGTAATTTAAAATACTTATAAATATATAGATTTTGAAAAATAGGGTAATTAAAAATAAACTAATTTGTAATAAATACATATATGGGAGATCCACTAGCCGCCCTAACGACGTTTCAAAATAATTTGAAAATAGTTCTTAATATCAAAATAATTGGTAAATTAATTATTTAAATAGTACTTATATAAATAATAAATCAAATAATACAAAAACGCAACAGAAAACTAAGCACTGCTATTTGAAAATATTTTTTTATATACAAATACATATTTTTCTGAAAAAATGAGGTATTGCATGTCGAAATCTGATTTAAAATGAATTAATTATGGATTTTTTAAGTTTAAAATAATAAAAGGTAATTTTAAAATAATTTATATTTAAAAAAAAATGATTTTTAAAATAATAATAATAATAATAATAAATAATTAAAATAATGCTTAAAATAGTAAATATTAATAATAATAATAATTAAAATAAAATAATAATATTATTAAAAATAGTGTTAATTACTACTTTAATAATAATTAAAAATATACATAATATTTTTAGTTAAAAATAATTTTAAATTAAGGAGAATGAAAATCCGATCAATTTGATATATTATACATATTATATATTTTTAAATTATTTAAAGTTTTTTATATTTAAAATTGGTTTATAATAGTTTAAAACTAATTTTTAAATAAAACCAGCGGCGGCGGCTAAGTGTGACACGTGGCGTGTGTCCACTGAATCAGCGGTCTCGGCGCAATCATTGTGAATGATTGCACCGCCGCATAATTATTGATAATGATTGCATGAAAACGACGCGTTACTTATCCGCGTCACCACGCCTTAAATGCCGTCCGATCCCGCGCAATAGGGATCAACGAATCTGATTGAGCCGGACGACACGAACGACTGTGGTATCGTTTCCATGGTTCGGACAAAGCTGTGAAATGATGGTATCTCCGCCGTTGATCGAGCGATCAATGACTGAGATCTGTTACAATCAGGATTAGGACGAAACTGAAACTCTGATTCAATTTTTGGACTTTTCTCTCGATCGGGTGGACGAAATTAAACAAAATTTTAAACATGTCCTGTAAGCGTGAACAGAAACCGTGGAGGCATAAGATTTTTCTTTGAAATACATGGTGTAATGAACTAATTAGATCTATATGTCCTAAACTAGGGTTAGCAATATACCTCGATCCAATGAATGGAACCAGAAGACTTCGTACGGTTGAGCTTGTAGACTATCATCGTACAAATTCCTAGTTACGATCTAGCTTTGAAATGCCTTGGATTGTTGTGTAGGAGACTTCAAACGTTCCTAGCTTCAGGTGGCCGAAGATCTCACCGCCGGCGAGGCTTGGACGGTGGGTTTTGGTCTTAAAGTGTTAGGAGAAGTAGTAGAAGCTCGAGTGCAAAGAGTCTCGAGCTTAGGGAGGCTAGGGTGAGAGCAAGGGCCAAAAGTCCTTCTCATGAACTCTAAAAAGAATATTTATAACCCTAGACCTAAAGTGGACGGCTAGGATTAGATCTCTAGCTAATTAGGAGGGAAACCAGCCTCAATTGGCCAACGTTTCGAATTTTCAATCATTAAGGAGGTTTTAAATGCAATTAATGGCTCTTAATGTGTTTAAATATGTTAATTTGACATATTGAGGGTTTGGTTTTACCAAGTCAAAGTTTGACTTGGTCAAACCAGTCAATTAGGTCAAAGGGGTCATGGTTTTAAGCAATATATTGGTTTGAATTGATTTGAAATTGAATTAAACTCAAATGAGTCAAATGGATCAACTTGGGTTGGCCCTGGGCATAGGTTTGGTTCCAATGGGTTGGGTCTAACCCACTGAGTCTACTGGAGGAGAGAATTGAGATCGAGGAGCTCTAAAATCGATTTGAAATCAATTAGAAAGTGTTTGGTTCAATTTGGATCAACCCTGGTTGACTTGGTCAACCAGGTTGACCCATGACCTGGGTGTGGGCTAAGCAGACTCAGTTTGACCCAAGGAACGGAGTGGGAGAGGTCTTAGGACCTGGCCTGATCAATTTGACCAGGTCAACCCCTTAGACCTAGGGTTTGACAGAATCAAGGTCAACAGTCTTTTTTTTGTTTTTACAAGTTAGATCTCTTTTCAAAACTCTTAAATATTCTTATTTGCGAGTATATCTTTTAGATATTAGAGAAGAAAAAACTCACTCTCTAATATAAGAAAAAATAAGCTACAAACCAGACTCAAAATCATATGATAAATGTAATGATAAGATTTCAAAGAACTTGAAAGTAATATAGAGACTTTAAACATTATATATATAAAGTAGATTACTGTAGCAAAATAGAAAATATCTTAATTATAAAGTCCAATTGTTAATTTGAGATAGACTTTTATTTAGAAAAAAAAATTACACCACTAAAAAGAGGATAGAGGGAGGGAAACAATCAATGGTGTTTCTCCCTTTAACTAATTTAGGGTTGTTCAGAAATTGACTACAAATTTCCAAAAACAAAAACAAGTCAAAATATCATTTCAGTTATAACAAAAAGAAAAACCAATATAAAAACATCAGAGATGAAACAACTTTAAAATAATAGCAAACATAAAAAGCTAACTCAAAACTAAAACAGAAAATAACAACAATCAACAGAGTGGTAAACATGCAATTCAGAATTTATTAAGCAACAAGTTTATGCAATTATGAGCTGCGAGCCTCCGTTGTCCAAGTACCACATGCGCTCATGAGATCTTTGGTGAGAGCTTACCTACAAAAATCATAAACTGTCAGATTTAGGAACTCAAACATGTTTGGATCTCTTCTTATGAAAAGAAGAATGCAATGCATGTGCGTTATGCTGTGAATCATGCAATTTGGGTCTCCACACCCAATGTGTACTATGGTGAACAGTGCAAGTGTGTGAAAAGTGTCCTAGTATGCCACATGAAAAACATCTAACTCCAGGAAAAGGATTTACTAATCTTTTCGGGTTATAATGCATGTTCCTAGGTTTTGGCTTTAGATCAAGTGTTGATGTATTCCAATTTCTCTCAAGTGTATTCAATTTATTTTTAAACCTCAAGATAGCACTTTCTAAAATAGCATTATCAACATTCAAATAGTGTTCGCTATGCTCATATTCTTCAATATAAGTTTTAAAATTAGGTTCAAGTGAGGTGTATGATGCTTTCAAAGAATCATGCTCAATAATCAAATCAGATTGCTTTTTATTTAAATCATCAAATTCATTAAGTAAAGACATGTGATTGCTATCAAGTAGAGTGTGATCTTTACTTAAACTTTCATGATCTTTTTGCAAATTCAAAAACTTCAATTTCAAACTAGCATGCGATTTCTTAAGTTTCTTATATGATGCATGAATTTTCTCATAAATTTTAAGTAATTGATCATAGGTTGGTTCATATACCTCTTCTTGATCAGATTGACCAAGATGATCACCCACTAAATACAAACTTATTATCTCCTCTTCATCTTCAGTCTTAGATGAGTCAGATGTAGAATCTACCTAGAAAGCCTTTTGGTTCTGCTTCTTGTCCTTCTTGTATTTGGGTTTCTCCCATCCTTCTCCTTGCTTGGGTGCTCCTTAAGTGTAGGACAATCAGCTTTAACATGTACAGGCTTCTTGCATTAAAAAAAAATAACATCAGAAGAACTTTTAAATTTTTTGCTATCCTTACCTCTTTTCCACTTCTGATGATACTTGTTATTCTTCCTTAGAAAGCTTTTGAATTACCTAGTGATGAAGGTAACATCATCGCTTTTAGACACAGAAAAATTAGTGTTCGTGTTATTTTCCTTCAGTGCTACAGTTTTCTTCTCTTGGCTCTCTCAGGTCAGAACAACAGCAAAAGATTGTCTCTTGGGTATAACAAGAGGTCTTAAATAGAAGAGCTTTGGAATAACTCTTAAATGCAACAAACCTACTTCGGAAGAGCTTCCGTATAAATTTAGCTCAATCAGCCAGGAAGATTTGGGATGATTAGAAGGTTTTTATTCATATCGTCCAGACCGATAGTATATCGTGCTGTACGATTAGTACAAATCATTGAATATCGCCCAAAACATCGCCCAGAATAGAGTTGGCCGATGTTTGATCGTCCAAGAATAGCTAAGGTTTTTGAACTGATCATCCCAGCTAATCTTGCGATCGTCAATGACGATATGATCGAGCAATCAAATCTTAATTGTTTTCCTTAATTACCAAATTAATTTAGGCATAATTGTGTTACATCGTCCAGGACGATGTCTTGCATGATGTCCAAAAATAAAAGCTACCTAAATAGTTCTAACGGGTGATTCTTTCTGATTTCAGCCTATCATCCCGACTGATATGAATATCATCTAGAATGATGTGCTTAATAATGGTTTCCTTAACCAGAATATCCTAATTAGGGTTTCTATTTTTAACTGACGTCCAGGTCGATTTATGGATCATCCCAGACGATGTGAGCATAAACAGAAAACTTTAAAACATTCAAAAAATTTCTCCAAAGTGTGTGTCTGTGTGCAAGGTTACTTAGCATCATGAACCACGCCTTTTATAATTGACTCAAGAAAAGGAAAAGTTTACAAACTGACTCAGACCTAGTCTTCCCAATCTTGAGCTAGTTCAAATTGTAGTTTGATCTTGTGGACCTGAAATGTTAGTAGGTAAGACAATCATAAAGAAGTAGAAGTGTTTGTTATCATCAAAATTCTATTTCCTGAAAACAAATTCACAACACAATTAACCCCCCCCCCCCCCCCCCCCCCCCCCCCCCCCCCCCTCTTGGTTAGCCTTAGGCAAGTTCATAAGGGCTTAACAACCCTAACGAACTTTCAGATAATAACTCTAAATTTTTTCAATCATATGCAAATGCTAGAAGGAATTTGAACTAGATTTCTATAATTAAGGATTATAGTGGGCTTCTGGTTG
Source organism: Dendrobium catenatum (assembly GCF_001605985.2). NCBI lineage: Eukaryota > Viridiplantae > Streptophyta > Magnoliopsida > Asparagales > Orchidaceae > Dendrobium > Dendrobium catenatum. The sequence goes on along the minus strand of NW_021319315.1, from coordinate 5,281,477 downwards.
ACGATCAAAATCAAATAGAAGAAATTATTTTCAGTTTTTAAGAAATAAATGGCATTATAGGGATTTCAATTTGGATGGTTGGCCTTCCCCATTGGCGGTGATGGATGATGAAGATAGAGTTATGCTTGAGGATGAGCTTTCATTGGAGGAAGTTGTGGGAGTAGTAAGTGAATTTAGGGGATATAAATCACCCGGTATTGATGGTATCTCATACTCTTTCATTAAGAGTTATTGACCCATTATTAAAGAAGATATTTGGAATGCATTATATCAATTATTTAATACGGGTACTATGGATGTGAATTGGAGGAAATAATTGTGATGCTTATTCCAAAAGTTGAAAATCCAATGGTACCAGCTAATTTCAAGCTAATTAGCTTATGTAAGTCAATTTATAAGTTGGTGGGTAAAGTTTTGTTGAAAGAACATATGGTATGATTCCAAAGCTCATCTCCAAATAATAAGCTGCATTTTTGAAGGGGCGGTATATCTCAGAGCATGTTTTGTTGGCTCAAGATGTTTTCCATAAATTCAGATTTTCTATAGGAACAGATTGTTTGGTTTATTTTAAGATTGATATGGAGAAAGCATATGATAGTATGGGGTGGTCCACTCTTAAGAAAATCCTGAGGTATTCCAATTTTCCTTTGAAGTTCTCCAAAATGATTTTGGAATGTGTGGAGAATGCTAAATTTTATGTGTTGACTAATGGATAGTATTCCAAGTGGGTTGAGGCCAAAAGTGGGTTTAGGAAAGGTTGCCCACTATCCCCTTTTTTGTTCATTTTATGCTCTCAACTGCTTTATACTACTTTTATTTAGAAAGGAAATATGACTGGTATTAATCTTCATCCAAATACTCCTAGAATTTCTCATTTTCTATATGCAGATGATATTGTCATCTTTTCTGATGCTAGTATAAATATGGTGAAGGATGTTAGAAAGACTCTTATAGGATTTTATAACTAGACTGTGCAGTGTATTAATTATTAGAAATCGGTTGTTTTATTTGGCAAAGCTGTTAAGAGGAAGAAGAGGAAAACTATAGTCTGCCTAATGCGTCTTACACTATTTAAGGAAATGGTCTATTTAGGTGCGAATATTGGTCTAAGAAGAATTTTTTGGGTTGATTTTCAATTTATCTTAGAGAAAAGATAGAGGAAACTTAATGTTTGAGGGAATAAATTTATTTCATTGCCAGGAAAATTTATTCTTCTTAAATCAGTCATATTATCGCTTCCTATTTTCCAATGCACTCATTCTCTTATTCTTAAGAGTATTCTTTTGGAGATTTACAAGTTATGTGGAAACTTTATATGGCATAAACAGAATGGGAAGAATTGTATTCACTATGTTAGTTGGGATGTCTTGTGCAATATGATAAATTTTGGGGAACGGGACTTCATTCTTGTATGAAGAAAGTGGGCCCACTTAGAGCAAAATTGGCCTGGAATTTACTTAATGAGATGGAATCCTTGTTCCATAAGTTTTGCTTTGTCATTCCTCTGTATATCAAAATTGGAGTTGGATTAAAAAACTCAAACTGAATCTGCGTGTGGAAACTTTCTGGTGGAGATTATTCCACAATGCCATCCTTACTTTTCAATTTCTTATGCATTGGAGATTGAAAGATAATAATGCTTGTCCTAGAGGCTATTTGAAGATTGAAGATGATGAACATGTGGTGGTGGGGTGCATGAAATTTGAACAGGTTATACAAATTTTGAATAAGTGGGATTTTTTTTACTCCAATTTTTCATTCCCTCAATGAATGTTGTGAATGGCGATAAAGTAATGCTTCCAAACTACTTGTTTTATGTAGAATCTATTATACTATGGTGTTTATGTCATGGAAGTCAAGAAGCAAAGGAGTATATGGTGGTAATGAGGATAGTTGTTTGGTCATTGCTTTGAACATGGTAAGTATAGCTTTTATAGTTAGTTCGATAGGTCATGAGGCTTCTAGGGTGTCAATAAGCCTAACTGGATGTTGAAGAATTCTTGGCATCCTCCTCTTCCCGATTGGATAAAAGTGAATGTTGATGTTTGTTTACTTTCGTCTTACTTTCTTCGATCTCAAACCATCTTGTGTTCTAACTCTCAAAATTGGTAGTAGTAGCAGGCAAGCATGAACTTCTAAGGCCTCTTCCTCTCATTCTGGTCAACTTGATGAGAACTTTCTCTCAAAATATAATGAAGAAGCCTACACTCGTTTCTTTGAGGCGAATATAACTACATCTCTTCTCCTGATCCAAATAGACATTAACTTTTCAGTAATGCCTCTTTTTTTATTAGACTCATTTCTTTTTCATTCTCACTCTGATTTATGCTTACCATCGTGATATATTCCACTATTTTCTTGAAAACTTGAGAATGAATGAAAATTATACTAGGATGTATTCATATGTTTTTAAACAATGAGTAGAGATTATCAAGGAAGATTTAGACTCCTTACACCTTAGAACAATATGACTTTTAGGTCAGATTTTGACTGGTCTACAATTAATCAAACCATTAGAGGTGTTACTTCAGTCAATCGCCTACCTTGTGTGTGGTGAACCAAACTGCTAGGATCATCCAACATGTATTAAGAACTCCCATTATATCTAAATTTGGGGGTCGTATCAAACTAACTCCTTTACTTTCTACAGTCACATATCTCATCATGATAAACACTCCTATAAATGAAGCTCAATTAATTATGGACTATATCTATAAGCATACTAACATTAGACTTCCTCATAATAGGAGAAAGAAAAATGTGGCTTTAGGACATTTGGTGGCCTATATTCTAGAAAAGAAATACAACTTGATTCATCATGATCCACCTACTCATCTTCCTGTCTATTTTACTGATGCTTCCTTTCATTCTCTTTTTAGCCGAGATCAAGGGGATGAGGAGAAAAATTTGATGGAGTACCTGCTCCTGCTCTTGCACCTACACTTGCTCATGGACCTGATCATCATTTCTATCAATAAATGGTCTAGAGATTTGATAGACTTGAATCTCAATTTGATCAATGGTTTAATCAAATTAAGACACACTTAAGTCAATAGTATACAAGATATAATGAAGACATGAGGTGGATTCGAGGATAATTTGACACAATTAACACTCAAGTAGCTACCATCAATATTTACTTTACAATGTTCACACCTCCTCAACCACCTCTAGATCTGGGTCCTTTAGAGTATTAGTTGTTATTTTCTATTGTACTTGATGTTTATGTTGTTTATTTTGGTACTCATGTGATGACTGAGTATTTTTTTTTCATGTATTGGCTGTATTTATTTCAAGTGTCTAATGAAATGATGCTTGTAATATGTTGAAGTTAATCTTCTTGAATTATTTTAAGTTTTTATAGACTAATCAAATATAGTTGATCTAAGGAATGAAATTTTAAAATATTTTTCACTACAAATTAATTTCCTTGCAAAATTTAATTTCTCAAATTTTTAAATTAAATTACGATTAGTAGTAGATTAGAAGATCATTTTCATGTTTTTATAGACAAATATTATTTATATATAATTGTTGTAAAATAGATATATTATTTTTAATTTATTTCTTTTTTCAATGTGTTTATTTTTATTAATTACTAGAAGTTGTCTTAAGATATATTAATATTGGAAAGACCAAAAATGTAAAAAGATGCACAAAGTGTGCCAAGCTTGAAAAGATACACAAAACATGCCACATTTAAAAAATATGTGTTATGTTTGCCAAAATGAAAAGAGGAATAAAATTATCCCAAACTAAAAAAATGCACAAATAGTGCATAATAATTGAAAACATGCGCAATGTCGCCAATTGAAAGTTTTATACAGTTCTTTCCTTTATCTTTCTATTTCTTACACAAATCCATTTAATCAACAATAATCTTCACCATTGAAATAGAAACTAATTAATCTTTATTTCATCTTTTTTGTAATAATTATTTTTTATTTGATATGTCTAGAATGAACAATCAACCTTGCTGAATTTTTTTTTATCTTAATTGTTCTTTGATTTAAAATATGAGATTTTCCTTTTCACATTAGGACGTTAACATTGACTTTGCAAATAGTTTAAAATCTTCTTCATCATTTATTAGATTTGTCAATAGAAACTTTCCTTTATAAGAGGTACATTCCTTTTTATTGTTGTAAAAAGGGGGAGTCATTGTTTATTGTTTGTTTATACAATTTAATCATGTATGAGTTTATTGTTTATTGTTTGTTGTGTCTAGTATGTATGTGTTTTGTTGTTGTTTTGTTATTGTGTTTTGTTTTTGAATTTATTTATGTTTTATTTTTTCAATTTGTTTTTGTTTTGATTTTGATTGAAATCCCTTGTTTTTAATTGAGCATTCATTAAGGGGGAGCTTAAGAGCAAAATGACCTTTATTGTTAGCTCAAATAATAATATTTTGCTATCATAAAAAAGGATGAGATTGTTGCAACTTAGATTTCAAGATTAACTTTTATATAATGTAAATTTTTTATGATATCAAAATATTATTTTTATGATTATTGTTTCTCCTAACATATATTATATATATTTTGTTGTTTGTGTGTACTAACATTTTAAAGAAATCATACTCTAGACTGACAAAGACTTCAAGATAGAGTAGATTAGGGTTTCATATAATGAAGTCTATAAATTTTCTATTCTTCTTGAGTCTGAGAGAGTATGATTATAATTGGGTAACCATGCACACATACTGGGGAGTGAGTCAAAATATAAAAATTTAAAACTAATCATACTGTACGGTTTCAAATCGTACTGGCCAATTTGTTATGGTAGTTCCTCCAAAACAAAGTTAAGCAAATCATGCTTGGGAATTTTTTTATTGTACTATTCATACTGTATGATAGTGTTTTGTGCAGACGACCCACAGAGTATGAAATTAGTGCGTACCAGTTCATTCCAACTGAACTCATTATTTTTTGAATTGTTTGTACTATACAAAGTGGGGTTTTTACAGACGACTCATAGAGTACAAAATGGGTGCATACAAATTTTTTCCAAACGAACTCATTATTTTTTTAATTATTCGTACTATACGAAGTGGGGTTCTTACAGATAACTCACAAAGTACAAAATGGGGTCATCTACATTCATACAAATGAAGCTTGATTTATTTAAACTGATCATACTGTATAAAGTTTAGTTTATACAAACAATTCATAGAGTATAAAATGGGTTATACAGAATCGTATCGGATGAATTAGTTCAGTTTTGAATTATTCGTAAAATATAATATCTATTCATATAGATGACAGACATAGTACAAAATTAGGTTTATACAGGATCGTACATTGATTTTTAAATTATTCATACAAACGATCCTCAATCGTACTATACAATCTGAGTACATTCCAGTTGTAATTTTCAACTTTCTAGACAATTTTATTATCTTCCATATAAAAATGTCCTAAAAATTGACACTCTTTATCTTGTTGCAAATTTTACTTAAGAGTGGATAAGTAGAGTGTTTGGTGGTCTAGGAGTAAAGAGTGAGAGAACCTGTAAGAAAAAATTATGAGGGGGTTCACAAGTTTGCCCAAAGGCAAGGATCTCGTATTTGTTCTTCAAAATTCTACCCTACTTCATTGAAAGCTCTTGAGAGAATACTTTCAAAGAAGATCATGGTACTCTTCCATCACCAGGAGGGTGAAAAGGGATATTGGTACTCTATCGTCACTAGGAGGGTAAGAAAGAAAGTTGGTACTCTGCCATCAACAGGAGGATGAGAAAGGATGTTGGTACACTGACATCACTAGGAGGGTGAGAAAGGATATCAATACTCTGTCGCATCGGGTTGGTGGAAGAGAGGTTTGGTAAGGGATTCTCCGCCTTACTGTGGGAGCAAAAGGACAGTCACTTTAATTTAGTGCAACACCTGAAGGAGTCTTCAAAGAGTGAATGTAGGTCTAATTTGGTTGAACCACTATAAAATTTGGTGTTTTTCTGTCCTTTTACTTTTTACTGTATTTTTATTTTCAACACTTTTAATTACTGTGGTTACTAATTATTTTGTGAAAATCTATCGTTTAGTAAAATTCCATAAAATAATTTTCTAAAATCCAAGAGATTTTTAAATTACCAATTCAACCCCCCCCCACCTCTCGGCTAGCCTTAGGATAATTTTATTAGGTCTAACAAACTACTCAAACTTTCTTTCCATACGAGGGTAGGCTGTGGTGGTGCTCTTTCTTCTTATACTTTTAATGACCTAAAAATTGTCAGTGGGTGCTTTTGACACTCACTATAAATAATGTGGAAGCAGTGATCGATGAACAATGTAGGAACATGGTCAATTATGCATGAAAGGTTAGGTTATATTTGGTTTCTTGGAAGTATCCAATTATAAGTCCTAAGGCCAGGTTTTCCTTTTGTCAAGCTCATAGATTCCTAATAGATGTGAGATTTTTTTATGTATCAAAAGATTAAGCCATATGCATTAAATTGGGTATTGGACATGCAGCAGTATGTAAGTAGGGATAAAAGTGGATTGATATTAACTCGGTCACCAGCTCTAAGAATGATGTTATTTCGAGAACGTGATAAGTGATGCAAGAGATGAGGTATAAGGTACTCACTAAGGGCAGGTGGTGAAGTAAAGGGGAGTTCTTAATATGGATGTTGACTTGGGTCCAGTGGTAATCTAAGGACCCATAATCAAAATATGGAGATGGATCAATATTAGAAAGGTGAAGAAGCTCATAAAGATCATCTAGTGTGATACTGACCTGATGTTGACAAACTTGGGATAGAAGAGTAGTGTGGTTGAAAGTGACACAAAGACTTAAGAAAAAAATCTCTAATAACAGCTCGGTATGGTGTGGAACACTAAGGAAAATAATGAATTGGAGTGTATAAGTAGCAAATAGTTCAAGTACCTGGTACGAGAGAGTTTCTTGATTAAGAATTTGTTAATCAGTAATGGAAGCTCCTTTATGTCAAGCATAGTTAACTTCTTCTTCCTTGCATTGGAACCTTGGGTCTACCATTCGGTGGACTTCTGTACGACCTCTCTTTGGTGGAGCCATAGAAATATCAAGGAGGAAATAGAACTAAAGGAGAAGAAGGATCATGGAACTTAAGGTGTAACTCAGATGGTTATTTTTCCTTCTATATATCAGGCTAATTGTACAATATGATCGGTGGTTCGTACAATACAATCAAATCCATCCAAAATTTCTCATTGAGAATGTACAATCAATGGTCAATTTATACAGTATGATCAGTGTAAAATTTATCATCCTAATGAGTCATTGGTACCACTATTGATCGAAAGATATTATACAGTATGATGAGTAATTCAAATAGTATGATTAACAAAAATGGATAATCCAAAATAGTAAATATGATAATAATTGGGGCCAACTACTCGAATTCTATATGGATCGTACAGTCTTATACATGTATCGTACAATATAATGTAAATAAAAATTTAGGACTTTGTGTGTGATGATCACGAAAAATTCTACAAGCTAAGAACGCACAAATAATTACCATTCACAATAATGATAAAATAAATTGACAAAAAATAAATTACAAAATATAAACATAAAACAAATAAAACACACAAATGTGTTGCAAAAACAAAACAAGCAAATAAGCTCACATCAACTAACATGTGCCTCAATTTTTATGCAAGAATATTAATGACATCTAGTTTAGTTCTAAGTGTGTTGAATGTATAATAATTAAGGGGTTTGGTAAATATGTTTGCTAATTGATTTTTAGTGGGCACATGATGTAATTATATATCTCCCTTTTCTACTTGATCCCTAATGAAATGATGTCTAATATCAATGTACTTTGTATGGGAATATTGAATTAGATTTTTAGAAATATATATTGCACTAGTGTTATCGCACATGATAAAAATACTGCCTATACAAAGTCCAAGGTCAAGGATTTGTTGCTTTAGCCATAAGACTTGACCAATACAACTTCCTATAACTATGTATTCCGCTTTAGGGGTGGATAAGGCTACATAATTCTATTTTCTACTAGATTAGGAAAAAAAGGAATGCCCCATAAATTGATAAGTGCCCAAAGTGCTTTTTTGTCTACTCTACACTTAATAAAGTTTGAGAGCTTGAAATGAGATATCTAAGAATTCTCTTTACAATAGTCATATTGGATTCTTTTGGATGAACTTGAAATCTACCACTTATAGAAAAACTAATTATAATACAGGTCTAATTAGCAGTCAATACAGTAGTGATCATATGATTTCTCTATACTTCTTCTGAACAACTGACTTTTCATCTACATCCTTATCTAGTTGGATGGTTGAGCTAATTGGTGTATTTATACTCTTAGAACCTTCCATATCAAATTTTTTCAATATTTTCTTAATGTATTTAGTCTAACTAAGGAAAGCACCGTCATCTTTTTTCTCGATACTAAATTCAAAAAAAAATAGCTCAGCTCTCCCATCATACTCATCTCAAATTCTTTATTCATATTAGCTAAAAATTCAGTACAAAGATTTTCATTTTTAGATCCAACAAGTATGTCATCAACATAGATTTGAATTATGAGTATATCATCTTCTATTTTCTTAAGGAACAAGGTGGTGTCTATACTACCCTTAACAACTGTATCCTAGGTACTTGTTTCAATTCATATAAAGATTTCTTCAATTTATAAACATAGTTACGAAAAGTGAAATTTGCAAAACCTAGGGATTATTCAACATAAACATCTTCCTTAATAACCCCATTAATAAATACACTCTTAACATCCAATTTCTATCATATCGGGTTCTTCAAGTTAGTGATTTCATAACCCCAAGAAAAGATCCATGACATAACTTAGGAATAGGAATACTGCGAAGGGTTATTCCATAACCCATCCACCATTATTTGATAATATCCCATTTGATTTCAAGAAAGTTTATATGTCTACTTTCTTGCAATCAATTGACTATCACATGTGATATATGATACAAATAGGTTATTCTATTTCATCTCATATTATAAAAGGTGTTAAAATTGAAATTCCTTTTACTGAATGAAGTATGAAAAAAGAGATTATGCATAACATAATATGAAATATTTAAATAGCTTTTTTTGTGCTTTAAAATTTGAGGATTACATACATGCTTCTACTTGCACTACTAGCAACCATATATGGGATAAGTTTTGTATTATGTCTGAAGGTTCAAATGAAGTGAAGCAATTTCATCTTAATTTATTTTTGCATGAGTACAAACTATTTCACATGAAACCTAATGAGACTATTTCTTACATGTACACTAGATTTACTAAGATTGTAACATTATTGCATGCTTTAGATAGAGAACTTTAAAATTCTAAGAAGGTTAATAAGATTTTATGTTGTTTGCCTGATGGTTTTTATGTTAAAGTCACTACTATTTTTTGCTCTAAAGATTTAAATGTATACTTTATTAAAAACTTACTAGGCTCTCTTATGCTCCTGAGAAAACTCTGCACAAAAGACTTTTGGATGCACCTGAAAAAAGGAAAAAAATTTAGCGCTAAAGTTCAAGGACACCGACAACAATAGATTTGATACAAATTGAACATTCAACTTATAGTTTTTAAACCACTTAAACTATAATGGCACACAAAGGAGGGGTGAATTGTTGTTTGAAATTTTTTATTTCAAAAAATTCTTTTTGAAGAACTTAATCAAATTCACAACTATAAATTTAAAAATAGATTTTTACAAGCAGAAGCAAATAATAAGAAAAATCAAATACTAAATCTTTTGATTTATTTTCTTAGAGAAATAAATAATAAGATTTCTTTCTTTCTTTTTGTTTTTTATTTTTATTTTTTTTCTTTGCTGACAAAACTTAAATCCAAAATAATTTCAAAGTTTTTAAGCTGAAATTTGCAAAAAGGTAAACATGCAAATAAGTAAAATGTAGAAAAATAAAGTACTTAAGAAATAAGAACAAGCATGCCAAATATTCATAGTAGTTTGGTTAGCATTGACTAAAGTCCACTCCCCAGAATCCTTCTCTCCGATAATGTACTAAATAATTTAATGTCTCCTCTTCATCCCCCTCGACAAGCCGAAGAAGCCCTCACAAGAATCACGTTCACCCTTAGTGCGGCTGAGAACCAAAATCCTTTCACCATCCTGTTGAAGCAAGTAACCTGAATCACCTTCATCCTCCTAGTAAGTCAGATAAGCATGAATCCCTTTCATCCTCCTAGTGAGGGAGAGAAGCCTAAATCCCCTCGCGATAGTGAAGTAGCAAGGCCATTTGACACCAAGAGCCTCTTCACAAAGTTTTCATCAAGTAAAACCTTACCCCACGAAGGAAGAAGATGAATGTTGGCCGAAGTAACCATGTGTAGACCCTCTCTCACACACTTCCTTGATCTTATAAGGCTATTCTCCCTCTCTCTCAATAACACCTCTCTCCCCCTTACCCAAAGCTCATTTTTCAAACTCTCTCTCACAAAAGAGTCAAGCCCCTTGACTGCCAAAGACATCTCTAAATGAGATTAGAGTAGTTTAAATAGTAGGATCCGAGAAACCCTAATTTTCAATTTAGCTATCATTGTTCATACAATACTATATATTGATCATACAGTATGATTAGTTCAATTCTCCTTCTATAATACTATATAATGAATAGTATAAAAGACGACCAGATAAAGTTTGTTAACTCATTGTACTCTATGAATTAATAGTAGTACAATATGATTAATTCAATTCAAGATCAAATTGAACAAAAATCATCTAGAGGGCCGTCAAGTGATTTAAACAGTAAGATTATTGGATCGTACTGCACGAACCAAACTTCATCCAAAGACTCATCGAGTGATTCGTATAATACAATATATATAGTATAGTACAATCTATAATCAATTAGAATCAATTTGATTGCTTAATCATTTACCTAATTATTCAATTATTTAAAAGATTGTGTAGTACAAAATTATTCATATAGTATGAATAGTTCAAATTTCAAATTTACCTATTTTAGGTAAGTTAGAATTAATGGCGGAGTTTTAGATTATGGCTGAAAGTCCAATATGATGTATTATTCATACTATACGATTAGTTATATTACAAATTATTTTTTTATACAAAATAAAGCATTTTAATTAATTTCTATTTTAACAAATCATATAAAACGATCAAAATCATATGATATGATTAATAGAAAAAAATAAAATATTTCTTTTACACTCCCCTTGTGTTTGGGCACGGTTCCTAAGCTAATATACATCTTTTATAATACATTGACTCAAAAAAGATAAAAAAATTTATCTTTTACAAAATTTAATCATATACTACTCAATCTTGAGCCTTGATTCTTTGTCGATTCTTGTTGTATGTTGTACGTGAAATATTAGTAATCACAAAAAAGATGTACAATAATAAAAAAGAGTATAAACTAAATAAATTCCAATAATATTTGTAATATTCAAAATATAAGCTAGAGTTCATGGATTACAACATCTCTAACTTTGCCTTGGCCCAATGACCCAGTTGAAAAAATCTTTTAAATATAGGTCACCCAGATGCATCAAGTCAAGTAAGCTTAGAATATTACTTCTTTCAACAAATAAACAAAACAAGATTATTTTTATTGTAGCCATTCTTTTGACTCAATGAATAAAAAATGTTATCAACAACGAACATATCTAGGCATATTGAGTTCTACTTTAAACCCACTTGAGAATTAAACTAAGGAATAAGAAACTTGTGCGTTTCCAAATCAATTGGTTGGAGTTTTTAAACTTAAAAGCCTTTGAGATTGACCTTTAAAGCTACTTGAGAAGCCACAAGAAAGGGATGAATTCGATGACACTCACCATAAAGTTTGTTAGTATTTGTTGAAGGATGAGTCCAAAAAAGTTGAGGATGTTGGTGAATTTCCTACATGACGAAAATTGCTATCGCAGCTTGAAATAGTCATAAGGGATACAAAATGATTCTTTGTAGAAACTGCTTAAATGATTATCCTCATCTGAGACCTACACTCACAAGTTCCATCTCCATAATTGTAGTTAATACATCATTTTATTGTAATTTAAAATATCCTTGTACAAATATGAATTGTCGGCATTTGTGAAGCTCATGGTGCATTTAAGAAGTTTTATTATTGTAATCTCTCACACTATCCCTAGGAGAAGGATGATAAATCATAAAATTATGCACCCTCCGTAGTATATGAGACAGTCTTTATAAGGAGGGATGGTGACATGATTTACAAGGCTCTAGTCACAATTGGAATAAGTGCTCAAATTGCAGCCATATGTCATCATTATTTGAAGAATTTGTACATCTTACCCTACTCACCATCAAGTCACCATCAGGGTACTTTTAAGGAGTGGCTCTAACATAAAAACAATAATCTCACCTCACTTTGTTAGGAGTCATCGATGATTCACCTTATTCATCGCTCATTGTTGGCATTAATTTGCTATGTTCTAAAATAATAACATGCTCACAACTTGATGAACAACATCTAACTCGCCATATCAAGAAATAAAAGTCTAATTTAACTCTTTGTCATTATTAATTTTCATCGACAAAGAAGACACAATACATCATATTAGTAGCAAGCTAAAAAGAAAGAATAGATATATATTATGAATTTGCTAATAAGGTATTCTAAGTAAATATAATTTCATTACATAGAATATTTATTAAGTTCTTAAAACTTGCTCACATTATAAAAAGAAAAAAAGATGAAAAACCTACTCATCCTCACTTAAAATTCTACAAATTAGGTATGATACAATATTGGGTGGCAAAACTCTTATTGTTATTAAGTATTGATCTTTTATGATTATGAATTCCCTCATTCAACATAACGTGCACATTAAGGATCTTTTCACCAAGCTGGCTCACTCTACTAAGCCTTCTAAGGCGAGTGGTGTCTATATAGGAATCCCATCACCCATGAAATTGATGGAAAGTAATAAGGTAGGCGCTTAAAAAGTCTTTGTAGACAAGACCATGTAAGGTTCTTTAATTGAGGGTGACGTTATAGTCCTGTCAACACTCTCATCTCTTGAGGACTCAATGACGTCAACTTCATGCTTGACTTCTACTAATATTGGTGCTGGCTAATTCACAATGCTCGTTGCCAAGGGAGTCCCTCCTATGGTCATTAATGAAGGATCAACAATGTGAATTTATATTTCCAAAAAATATAAAGGAATAACTATAATCTATTATAGAAGATTATCATCTTCCTATATGAGCCATGATCCCCTTGCATTAAGGTCAATGCTTCAAACTCACTTTGCAGGTGTCCTAAAAACTTGCTTGAACAAAGACATACGTTTAGCTCGTTTATGGATGACGATGCTCGATAACCAAACAATACCCTCTCAAGAAATTTTTATTAATTCTCCTTACATTCACACTAGTTAATAGGAGACTCAAACACTACAAAAGTCATCATCATTTTAGTAGAGACTACTACTTTAGTAACTGCCATTTGCCTAGTGGAGATATGCCTAGTTCACCTAATGGTCAAGGGGACACCATTAGAGCTAGAGGAAAGGACCACTCCCCTTGGTATCTTTGCAATTAGGGTCACTACAACTAGTAGCACTACATCAGGAAGAGCATCAATCAATGACCCCACACTAGCCTCTACCTTCATCACTACATCAATTGTGGGTGTTGCTAGTTCCAATAATCTTGTGCCTATAGGGCCACTCACCTCAACAACTACCTCCTTACACATCAATAACCCCATTTTCCTTTCGTTGTCCTCATCCTATTTAAATTTACAAAGAATAGCCCTGTTCATTTGCTTGAAGTTAGACATAACCAACTCAACATGGTTCATTTCTACCATCTTAAGTGCATCAATTATTAATGAAGATCAAAACGTAAGGGTATGGCGCCCCTCAAGTCAATGCTTATAAGGGAAAGAGGTGATTATGGTCAAACAAATGTTATGATGATGAACCTGCTTGGCTCCCAAGGCGGTCATAATACTAAGGTAGTTATCATTCTTACTCTCATTTTTACTATTTAGTAGAAGCATTAATTGTTTTCATCAATTCACTTCTTCTTTTGACCACTCATGAATCAAGGTACTAGATGTATATTTACACGTCTACGCAAGCGTTTCATATATAAGTATCTAATAGGTTTCAATAAGAGAAATCGTCCAAAGTAGTTGCATACCCTATTTAAGGAACTCACAAGTAGCAGATGTTACTTATCCAAATCAATCAAATCAAAGAGTCAGTACATGCAGAAATATTATATAACTCTTATAGATTCTTTCAAACATAAGAGAGACAAATTTCAACAAAGATCAACCTCCATGAGCCACTCATCGAAAGAACCATCAAGCTTCCCCTGACATTTCTTGATCAACTACACAAAAATGACTAGCTCAAGGGTCTATAAGACATCCTAGACTCGGACAATCTTTAGCACATAATTATCATCACCTCAAGAGATTCACCCTTCACACCCCATAGTTCCAACTAGAGCCCCCACGGACTCATCACGTCATCCAAAGGACTCATCCATATAAACTAATAATGTATAACTTTTTAGAAGACTACCCCACACTCATCAAGAAAGTCTTACCCAGAGAACTTACCTTAAAAAAAAGAACTATATTTAACATACAAAGCCACACAAATACCTATTTTCATGCCACGTGTTCTATATAAACTATAATATATTATAATTAATATTATACTTTTATTATTATGCATAACATTCACTATAGCCCTCCAAAACATATTAATAAAAGGTGAGGCATAATTAATATTGCACATATTTGAAAATATTTTGTTACTTCCAAAATCTTTAGGCACGTTCAAGATCTCTTGGTATTTCTAAATATATTCTCTTATTTCTTTCTCCTTACTCATCCAAAATTTCCCAAATCCTCTAATTCTTACACAGACAATTATTTGCTAGAAAAATTGAATGTCATCCACAAAAAGAAATTGAAACAATTTACAGCTTTTTCTAGTTATTTGTGTTTTAGAGTAATTAACCATCGTATTATCCCCATCAGATAGTCTGGAGAGCTTCAAACTGTGACAAATATAGGTTTTGGATGATATTGTCGAAGATAATAGATTGTTTTTGACGTTTTCCCGCATTGTTGCAGCATGCAGAAGATTATTTTCTTCCCATGAAAAAGAGCGAAGATAATGGAAACAAAATTATCTCATTTTTTTTATGTTTAGACTTGCGATTCTTCAAAAAATGCAGTGCCAGTTCACAAAAAATGCATACAAAGATGCTTTCCAGACACTCATTTGGCACGCATCAAAATATTTTTGTAATGAAGCTTGGGGTTCTTCTCGTTTGCATATGCACAAGAGTTCTTAACAAAAACAGCAAGCCCGATGAAAGAAGTGCCATTGTTCCCTATTTTCTTCCAAAATATAAAAGAAGCGATGATTGCTTGCCTCCGCTTTGTAGCTTTTTCTTCACTGACGTGGAGTAGCTATCGGATAACTCAGTTTTAACATCAAAATCAGGTTCCATCTCCTCAAGATCTCGCTTAATACCACGAAGTTCTGGGCCAGCATCTCTTTTTTGTGCCGATGGAGAGCCATCAGACTTGCGTCTCTTTTCATCTGCAAGCTCTTTAGTGTCTACCATAGCAGGTTCCTCCTTCAAAGACTTGGGATTCTCATTTTCAGAGAAATCATCAGCTGATTTCATAAATTCTGGCTCTGCCTTGCATTTGTTGATGTTATTATCACTCGTCTTCGAAAACAACATAGATATTTGATTTTGAACAGAAGGTTTCAATTGTATCTGCAGATAATTAAAATACATCTTATCAAGTCTTTCTGATGGCGGTTGCAGCGTGTGGTGGTTAATATATGAAAGTGGCCTGTAGGATTCAACATTGATGTCATAAAAAATAAAAAAGATCTAATCATATTTATTTGCATACATAAAAAACAGTTCAAAATGAATTCATACTAGACGGTATTAAACAGTAATAAGCTGCATGTAAGAATACCTTACAGTCCTTCCACGCAAAATCATCAAATTCGAACTCAGAATTTCAATTTAAATCTCTAACTGTTTCCACTAAAGTCTGCAACTACTGTCACTAAATTCAATGAAAATTCAGTTGAATTTCAGTGGAAATTAACTATTCCCGGCAGATTTTTACTATAGCCCACTTACCTTAACTTGCAGAAGCCGGATGAGATCCCACGGCTGAGAAAACAACAACAACAAGACTTTGTCCCACTACGTGGGGTCGGCTACATGAATCTTTTTTCTCCATTGTGTCCTATTGAAATTCAAATACTCGTCTAAACCTAATAAAGAAAGATCATTTCTAATATTTTCTATCCAAGTCTTTTTAGATCTACCTCTACCTTTCTTAACATAAGTCAAATTTAATACATCTACTTTCCTAACTGGGTCATTGGAAGGCTGTTGTTTTATGTGACCAAACCATCTAAGGCGACTCTCTCTAATATTATCTTCCACTAGTGCTACTCCAACCTTTTCACGTATATGCTCATTTTGTATCCTATCTCTAAGGGTAAAAGCCACTTATCCACCTAAGCATCTTCATCTCTGCAACACTTAACTTAGTATTATGCTTCTCTTGTAATGGCCAACATTTGGCACCACAAAGCATTGTAGGACTCACCACCATCTTATAGAATTTTTCCTTAAGTTTGAGGGGGACTTTTCTATCACACAACAAGCCCGATGCATTCCTCTACTTCAATCATCCAACTTGAATTCTGCTAATAATATCCTCATATTTCACCATCACTCTGAGCAATAGATCCAAGATATCTAAAACGTGTACTCTTATTAATGACTTTATCATCCAAAATCACAATCCACTCACTAGTCTGTTACTACTAAAATTACACTCATTATATTTAGTTTTAGATCTACTCAAGTGAAAATCTTTAGACTTTAAGGTTGAACTCCAAATTCAAGCTTATCTCAACTCTCTCTCTAGTCTTACTAACAAGAAGAATATTATCAGTAAAAAGCATACACTAAGGTACATCCTCTTGCAAATGTCTAGTGAGAACATCCATGAATAAAGAAAAAAAGATATAGGCTTTAAGGCTGATCCTTGATATAATCCAATCGAAATAGGAAAATACTTGGTCAAACCACCTTGTGTTTGAACACAAGTAATAGCTCATGCATACATATCTTTAATGATTTGAATATAAGTGTTATTAACTCTATTTTTTTCAAGAACTCTTCATAGCATTATGTTGGAACTTTATCATATGCTTTCTCTAAATCAATAAATATCATATCCTCCTTATTCTCTTTATATTTCTCATCACACCTCTCAATAATCGATGTTGGATACATAAATCCAACATGAATCCAAATTGATTTGTGAGAAACTAGTATCACGTCGCAACCTACGCTCCATAACTAACTCACATAGTTTTAAAGTTATGACATATTAACTTAATTCCTCTATAATTCTTACAATCATATGCATCACCTTTATTCTTAAAATATGAATCAACCATACATTCTCCACTCATCTAGCATCTTTTTAGTCTTCAAAATAGTATTAAAAGTTTAGTAAGAGCAAGAATAACTTCATCTCCTAAGCATTTCCACATCTCTATTGGAATATC
>NW_021319315.1:5123726-5258377 GCF_001605985.2 Dendrobium catenatum | reverse complement strand
TTTTTCAAATTTTATACGTGCCTCTTTATATCTTTCCCAATTATCAAAATTTTTACATCTAAAATAATTTTTATAAAAAATCTTCTTATTTTTTATCTTTTTTTGCACATTTGAATTCCACCAATAACTATTTTTACTATTAGGAATTTTTCCATCTAATACTTCAAACACATCTTTTACAATATTCTTAATATCACTAACCACTTTTTTTCATATAATATTAGCATCCTCATGCACAAAGACAAAATCTTAAGATCTAAAATCTTACTCTCAAAAATATTTTTGTTAATATTCTTTAAATGCCCCCATTTAATCGTAGAATATCATTTTTATTTTATTTTTGTATTTTCTGCCCCTTTATCTTAAAATCTAAAACTAATAATCGATGTTTTATACATAAACTTTCACTCGGAATAACTTTACAATCATTGCAATCTAAATGATCTAATTTTCTTAAAAGAATAATCAATTTAAGTTTTACTATATCCATTTTTATAAGTGATGAGATGCTCATCTCTTTTCTTAAATAAAATATTAGCAATTAAAAAATCATAAGCTAAAGAAAAATTTAATATGATCTTACCATCTTCACTTGTCATTCCAAACCCATGGCCACCATGAATGCTTTAAAATCATCTACCTCTCTATCAACATATTCATTTAAATATCCTAATAAAAACTCTTTTTTCAAGAGGTATCATTTGTATTAATTATTTTGAGTCATTCCAAAATTTTAATTTTGAACTCATATCCAAACTACTTGAGGAGCATAAGCACTTATAATATTAATAATTTTAACATCATCAACAATCTTTAAAACTATAATTATATCTCTAATTCTATTAACTTTTATAACATTATCCTTCAAATTTTTGTTTATAATCACACATACACCGTTTTTAGTACAACTCATACCAGAATACCAAAGTTTAATCATAATCTATCAATCTTCTTAGTCTTCTCTCCAACCATTTCGTTTCTTGAATGTACAAAATATTTATCTTTCTATGAATCATAATATCTATTAATTTCATTAATTCTCCTATAAGAGAACCTATATTCCAAGTTCTTATCCTAATTTTAATTTCATGGACTAACTTCTTTGCCCACATCTATCCTTGATGTGAAAAACCTTGCCTATTTAACACTGTACCTGGCTGCTGGTGCAGTGACCCTTACACACTTGTCGCTGCATTTAGGCCATACAGAGCATCGCTTCTAGGGAACGCCCTAGCATTAACATAAATTTTTAAAGGATTCATATCATTATTATTCGACAAATTTTACGCTAGTTGTCGACTACCTAACGCAACCTTTTACTTTTTTTATCTAGGTCATAGGATCTAACAATGGCAGTGTTATCCCATGACTGAGAATGAATTGGAAAAATTCAATAGTAGAAGTGCAGCCAATTTATAATAGTATATAATTTAAGTTAAAAAGCATTATTCAGCATTAGCACTTCCTTTTTTTCTCCCTCTCTTTCCCGTCACCTTGCTTATGGCAGTCAAGGGAACAATAGGCTTTAAGCTTGGAAATGAAAGGGCTGCTATTATCGGATGTTGTAGAGGAAGTAGTAAGCAACATTAAGATAAGATATAGAGAACATTAAAGTATTGTAGGTTATAATTTGCTAAAATAACTTGTAACTTGTTGGAAATGATGGAATCAATTGGGAGATTAATGTATTTTTGTTGTAATTCAGGAATTGTCTAATAAAATAGGAAAAAAGGGGCTGACATCGAGTGTTATTGCCATTGGAATTGCTGAATTGGGTGTGCTGAAAGTAATGTTTGTTAAATTTATTTTGCAAAAATTAGCAGTTATTAGCTGAAATCAATAAGATAAAGTAGAAGAAAATCTGAAATTAATTCATGATTTGTGTTGTTATATGGTTGCTATATTACTGGCTAAAGGGTTATTGAAATTTGTTAGGGAAGGGAAGGGAAGGGAGAATGAGAAAAGAGAGGTAAGGGAAAATTTTGGGTTAAATGAAGAAAAGTGCATTTGAGATTGCTTACAAAATAAAAAGAAGAGTAATGTAGAAGAATTAATTGATGGTGAGGTGAGATACCCAAATGATACATAGGAAATAATAAATTTTGTATATTTGCAAAACCATATTTGTTATGTTATGATAGCATTTAATTCAATTTATTTTTTATTCATTAAGTAGTAATGATTACATTAACACAGTATGATTGTAAAAAGTGAAGGATAGGACAAAAATAAAAAAAGTCATATATGGGTGGATAGACTTGCACAAGTAAAGGCGAAAGACCTGACGAGGTAAGCCTACACTCTCGAATTTTTAAGAGTTTGAAGTTCAGACCCAACCTTGAATGAGAGAGCAGCTTTAATTTTAAAAGTTGAGAGTTTACACCAACCTTGAATTGGAAAGCTGAAAGGATGCAAAAGTGTATAACCATCATATAAAAGTATTAAACAGTAAACAAAATAGAAAGTGATGTTATGTATTTTTATAAACAGTATGAAATTTTCATATGCTTTAAGTTAATTGTCAAAATGTTATTATTATTTTTTATACATTATTTGCATATTTCATTGAGACATAGCTTATTAGCAGTGGTTGTACTATAGAAAAGGAGGCGGCAGTAAGGCATTATATTGAAAAATGTGACTGTCCTTTTTGGTATACATACGTTTTTGAGTGTACAAAGAGATCTGAGTAATAGTTGTATAAATTTTTTTGTATGTAAGTAAATTTTAAAGGTTTTAGTAAAGTTCCATACTTTAATTGAGATATGTACTTTATTTGAGACATATTATATATGCTTCCTATTATGAAAGCTTAATGTATTATGATTAGTTATTTTATGATAATTTGAATAGATAACATTTTACTGATCTAATTCTGATATCATTATTTCAAAATGGGGATAAGTAAGAAGAAGGTCTGTTTAGATTCTTCTTCTCTATTACACTCTAGATTAACTGTAGGGGGTCAAAATGCAATGCTAATGTTTCTTAGCCAACAAGTAGGCATGTACGTTTATCGATGTAATAACAAAAAAATTTCACGTCAAAAAATAAAATTTTTAATTAAATTATACTATAAAATATCAACTTTTATAAAAATCATTCTATTGTGTTTTACTCATCAATTGGAGCAAATTAGTATATAAAAGTATATACGAATTTGCAAAAGTGAGAAAGTTATTGAATTTGTTTTGATTTGTAATTTTTTTCTAATATTTTGTATCTATTTATTGTTCAATTATAAAAGTTATTGTACAGGGCTGAGTTAAAAAAAATTAGATTTTTCACTTAGACGTGCCTGAACTGGTTAATAATGAGGGTAATTAGGTAAATTTCCAAGTATTAGTGATTTAATCCCTTCCAGGCCAAGTAAAGCCTCATTTTGCCTCTCAGGTTTGATTTTTCTGTTGAGTGCTGGAGTAGTCGGTAGGCGAAAGTCCAATGCAGGCGGAGGCCAGAAGGATATCGGTAGAAGGAAAGAAAAGGAAGAATAGAAGGGAAAAGAAATAAAGGTAAGAGAGGTAATTTTTGTAGTTTTTTTTAGTTTGTGTAAAATTTCTATATTTGCTTATACCCAATTGTGATTTAGGATTCAACTGATATATGAAGAGGAAAAATTATAAGGCAATAGTGTTATTTTGGAATAAATATATTTTATTTATATGATTAGAAATATAAATGGTGAAAATAATAAATATAGTATGATTTGAAAAGTTTACAAGCGTAAAAGTTTGTAGAGACTTGAAATCGAAGAGGCAGCTCATGATGATAGTAAGAAAGGCAAATTCTTGCATTTTTGGCATATATCATAGCAGTCAGCAAACTTAAGTATGAAATGCATGATAAAACCGTTCATACTGTGGAATCTGGATATTAGGAAACACTTGAAGTTATCAAGAATCCTATGAATCTTTGATAAAACAGTGAAAACTTTCCTCCAAACTTTAATAAAACCAAAGAAAACAA
The DNA here is from genome assembly GCF_001605985.2 of Dendrobium catenatum. NCBI lineage: Eukaryota > Viridiplantae > Streptophyta > Magnoliopsida > Asparagales > Orchidaceae > Dendrobium > Dendrobium catenatum. The sequence goes on along the minus strand of NW_021319315.1, from coordinate 5,254,411 downwards.
TAATTTTATTGCAAGAATCAAATTGAACGGAAGAAAATAACAAGATAAAGTTGATCCCCAATTCAAGAGGATGATTTATCTCTCCCAAATCTCTAGACGCCGCTAGAGCCCAAATAGACCTAAGAGATCTCAAATTTCAGCCAAATTCAAGATGCCTTAACCCTATGAAACAAATTATTTAATGCATACAATCCAAAAGGAAATCTCTAAACAGTCCCTATATTAAGATTTCCCTCTTAACTCCCTTCAAAATCCTTCCTATACAGCTCTGTCAGACCTGGGGGTCGAATCGCGCTTACAAAAGGCAAAGAGTTTCTACTGTTTCGCACGGGCCGATCTCATAGGAATGGTTGGACCAGTCTAACAATACTCCTCTCCCAAAGACCACCTTATCCACAAGATGGAAAAACGACACCCTCCTCCATTCCCTATTCAACACAAATGATAAGAATATGAAGAGTTCGGTCCTTAACCTTGTGCCCCGGCGTATATTTCTCGTCACATCGAAAACAGAGCCCATTAGCCCTTTTCTTCTATAATTCTATTTTTGTGAGCTTCTTGAAGTTGTCCCAAGGTTTGTCTTCCTCCTATAGTCTTCTCCTTTGAATTCTCCTTGAGAGTATCCAGTATTGGCTCATTGGGTACCAAAAAGGTGTTAGTCATCCTATATGAGCCTCCTGAGCTGCTGCCTCTTGTTCCTCTCCACATGTGCCTCTGATCCTCCATCAACTGTGCTAGCTCCATAGCCTCTATCAAGTCACGAGGCCTCATCAATCTAATGCTACACGGATCTTTGGTTTCAATCCCTTCATAAAGTTCCCCTCCAATACAGTTTCTGGAAGCCAATCCAATCGACTGGCAAGGTACTCGAATTGCTCACAGTACTCCACCACTATCCCCTCCTGCATCAAAGCGAAGAACTGCTCATAGAAGTCCCTTCCTCTACTAGTTTAGAAATGTTTCAACAGGCAGTGCTTAAGCTCCCTCCATGTCCTGATCAGTCATCTTGTATTTCTCTACTGGTACCAAGCTAAAGCTTTCTTTACTGGTATTACTTCAACTAGGTGGTGACAACAAGAATTAGGTTGAAATCAATCTATGAAAGGGAGCTGATGGCCATTGTGTTAGCTATTCATAAGTGGTAGCCTTACTTGTTAGTTCAATATTTCATTGTCAGGGGGACTAGAGGAGCTTGAAGTACTTGTTGGAGCAGAGGGTGATGATCAAGGAGCATCATAATTAGCTATCCAAGTTGTTGGGATATGACTTTAAAATCCAATATAGGCCAAGGCACGAGAACAAGGCGGCTAATGTCTTATCCACATGCATAAGGGAACTCCATGAGTTAGCCATTTCGATACTACCGATGCTGGATTTTTTTTTTTTTTTTTTTTTGGGGGGGTTTTTGTTGTGGGGGGGGGGGGGGGGGGGCTATTAAGAAGGAGAGAGTACAAAATAAGAAGCTGAGAAGGATTAGGGAAAATCTATTGAGGGATGAGAGTAACCACCCTAGCTATTCCGTAGAGGGGGAGTGACAGTTGTACCAGGGGAGGTTTGCGTTGCCACTGACCTTGATACACCTTCCACACCTGCTGCGAGAATTCGATGAGAGCGCGGTTGGGGGTCATTCTTGTGTGCAGAAAATACACAAGAGATTGGCAGCAAAGCTATGTTAGAAGGGGATGCACAAGAATGTGAAATAGATGATGGCTAGATATGAGGTATTCTAGCATAACAAATACATCGCCATAGCTCCAGATGGTTACTTCAACCCCTAGCTCTACCAAACAGGGTGTGAACGAAGGGTTATCCCGATCTGAGGGGTTTATAGTAATTTTGGTCGTATTTTACAGATTAAGCAAGTATGCTCATTTTATTCCCCTATGAATTCCTTACACAGCAATGAAAGTGGCAGCGACATTCATCAGAGAGGTGGTTAGAATGCATGAGATAATGGAATCTGTAGTTTCCATCTGTGATAAGGTTTTCCTCAATCACTTTTGGATGAAGTTGTTCAAATGGTAGGGAACAATACTAAAGAGGAGCACCCCTTACCACCCTCTGACAGATGAGAAGACAAATGCGATAAACAAAAGCCCAAGGATTTATCTACGATGTTTCGCTTCAAAGATACCTCGGTTGTAGGCCAAGTGACTATCATGGGTAGAGTACTAATACAACATTTTGTATGAATCGGCTCCTGAATGAGACTCCATTTAAAAGGTTATACGAAAGGGACCCACCCCACTTGGTGCATTTTGGGCAAAGCAGCATGCCAATTTTTTTAGTATAGCAGTAATTTAAGGAGAGGGATAGGGTATTGGATGAATTGAAAAGGCACTTCTTGAGGGCTCAACAGATAATGAGAAAACATGAAGATGAGTGTATGAAGGACATTCAGTTTGCGATAAGGATAGGGTATACTTGAAGCTTCACTCCAACAGACAAATGACAAGGGAACGAGAAGCTGACACAATCGTACTTTGGCCATTATAAGATATTGGAGAGGATCAAAGCAGTAAATAATCAAATAAGGTTACCCCTGACCGCTACCAAACACAAAATTTTCCACATATAGGGACGTCAAAATCGAGTTTCGGGTTGGGTTCAGGTCCAACTCGAAACTAACTCGACTTTAATTGACTCAAGTCGAACCCAACCTGATTCTAGAAATAGGTCATAAATCTGAAGCCTGGCCCAATCTATCCCAAACCTGGGTCGACCCAACAAGTTGACCCAATCGCAGGATGCAGGACGCGAAGCGTGCACATGGGAGGGGGTCGCGAGAGAAGCGCAGGTCTGGGTCGCCGTGCGAGCCCCGGGCGAGCGGTAGGCGAGGTCACTGCACCAATGCGAGTGCGAGGCTGGGCAATAATGCGGTGTGGCGGTGCGAGCGCGGGGCTTGGTCGCAGTGCAGGGTCGCGATGGAGTGAGGTCACAACACATGTTTGACCACAGAGAGGGGGGGGGGCAATGTGAGGTCGAGTAGGGTCACACTTTTGTGGGGGAGATATCAGGTTTGTTCCAAGTTGAGTTCTGGTTGACCCGAACATGGCCCAAATTTACAATCGGGTCAGAATTTGGCACCCAAACCATTTCCCACACGGGTTGACCCGAATCCAAAATTTTTGGGTTGGGTTCGAGTTGGGTTTTTGGGTCGTATCAAATATTGACACCTCTATCCACGTATCATAGTTGAGGAGGGCTATTGGGAATCATGTATCTAGTTCAAAATTACCCATGACACTAACAGAGTATTTGGAGGTGGTGTTGAAACCATTGGAGCTTAAAGGGGTGAGACAAGGAGGGATCAAGGAAGTACTAATTAAATGGAAGAACCTACCCGACTATGATGCTACATGGGAGTCGTACAAGAGAATGAAGCATAAGTTCTCGTCATTTCACCTAAAGGATAAAGTGGATCTTTAGGAGGGGGTATTATTAGACCGGTCTAAGAGGGACCAATCCAGAAGGGACCGCCCTATGTCTACACTAGGCGAAAACGTGGTCCACCTAGCAACCTCCCGTTCCCCTCTAGGATGGGGCCCACTGCTTAATGAAGAGAGAGGGGGAGGTTCAGGAGGAAAATTCAATTAGAGGTCTATTTTGGGTATTTTGCTAGTTAATGTATGATTTAAGTAATTTTGTAAAACCTAGGGTGAGGTTATGTTTTTACTGAATCAGTTTCCTAAGAATAGAGAACTTTACTGGGCGGCTAGGTTTTTGGAGAGCTTGATCTTCCTCTATTGAAGATCCATTATATCTTGTTTGTTTTCTTCTCTCTATCAATTAAAGAGTTTCTCATGTGTTATTCCACATAGATCTTTCTTGTTTACTGTTTTGGGCTTTGCTTAAATTCAATTTCAGCCAAGGTTTTGTTCTTTTTCTCTAAGCATTTTCTATCACGTTGCTTGGAAGGGGGCGGGATGGGACGTGACATCTTAAACTTAAGCATGACTACGTCCTCAACAATATTTGATGCAAAGGGAGAATTGTAGACTTGTGGATGCATCAACAGTATTGACTATAAATCATTGGTCCCAACCAATTTGCCTCTATTCGGAGTGTCAACAAATAGGAACATGAACATCAAAGGATGTTGAAGGGAGATCTTGATGATATTAGTAAGATCGGAGATATGTTAACAAATATCATCCAAGTTGGTAACCAGATGATAATGAGTAAAAAATGTGTTACTACATCAAGGTTCATTAAGAAGAAAGAGTAAGGATGGTAGTGAGAATTTATCATCATGGCTCTTTATTCATGATCCGAAGTGTTACTCAAGACAAAAGATTATTACAAATAGTGCCAAAGTGGGGTATTTATATATAGAACTTGCCAAGCCAAGGCAACAATGAGGATCACACATGTCAGTTGTTCATAGAGAGAGAAAGATTGGAATAACTAGCAACACTGTTTACTCAATGAGAAGACAAGAAAGATTCTACATGGCGAGAACCAATCGAGAGAAGAAAAGAAGAAAGAAGATTTGTACAGTAGAGAAATTTTATGGTGATTCGATCAAAAGAACCAACATTCATTATGATTACAACGAAGATATCACTAGCCAAATGAAAGTTGTAAGCTTGTTGGGCACAAGAAAAAAGATGCTCATATCATTTAAGCTACAAAGAGAAGAAAAGGATTTCTCTAATAAGATTGAGGAACCAGGTGTCCTCTTCTCCCTTCGTGATGAATTCAGGATCATCCTGCCATTTTCCACTTTAATTTTTTTTAAATTATCCTGTCGTTTTTGTGTCGGGCAAGTCTTATCAATAATAATGGTAAGGCATGGTACCAAGAGATAAGGAATGCTACACAGAGCTGAAAGCCCGAGATGTGCCAAGAGAGAGGGTGAATTGGAAATTTTTGAAATAAAGAACCAATCCTAAACAGGAGTTCTAATTTTTTTTAATCTTTTAAAAAAAAACTTAACTTGAAGCGGAAGCTAATGATTAAAACATGATTGCAACATAAATGATGAAATTTTAAATCACACAACAAAGATCTAGAACAAAATTTTCACCAAGCAGTTATAGCAATTGTAAGAGGCAAAAAGTAAAGTGCAGTAAATGGAAAAAAGCACACCAGAAGATTTATAGTGATTTGGTCACTTGATTTACGTCCACTCCCCGGAGTCCTCCACCACGAGAATTTAACTACTCAAAAGTAATTCTCATTCTGCCTCTACAGCAAGGCGTGCACCAGGCTTGGAGAAACCGTGTGATCCCCTCACACTCCTCCCTCAAAAACTCACCTTATTCTTCTCTCACAAACCCAAAAATCTCATCGAGTACCTCCCTCTCAAAAGTTCCCCTTCTTGACACATTCCTCTCTCAAACTGCACTCATTCCTCTCTCCTTTCCAAGTTTTCTCCAAAAAAACAAAGTTTCAATGGCTGTCAAATACTCTTACAAAGTCTTATGAGAAAGATTAAATAAAGGGCTTCAAAAAATCCTAAAAAATCAATTCAGCCGTCAAAGATCGTACAGTACGATCACATGATCGTCTAGTACGATGTGCAGAATTTGACCTGTAAGTATTGTACGATCACCAGTTAGTACCGTACGAACATTTCAATTTATTTGTTCGTGTTGTACGATGCTCTGTTAGTATTGTACAAATAGTTCAAAAAAATGCAGTTCGTCAAGGACGAAGCATGAGATGGCAAAAATTATCTTTGTTGATCGTACAATACGATCTAATTCATACAGTACGATCAAAATTAAGTCATTTTGATTGACTAATCACAGAATTAAATTAGGCAATATTTTAAGCATCGTACAATACTATCATGTTCACACAGTACGATTAAAACTTCTCAAATTCAAATTTTTGTCTAATTTAAAAGATGACGGGCTTTCTAATTATAACAATTCGTCCAGTATGATGTGGTATTTGTACTGTACGATTAGTTACATTTCAAAAATATTTTTTCAGAAAAATAAAATATTTTAAATGATTTTTGTAACACCAGATCGTACAGTACAATCCATATTAATACAGTAAGATGTACAAAAAAATTAAAATATTTAAAATCATTTTTGCTCCCCCTATGTGTGTGCAGGGTCACTAAGCTAACATACATCATTACAGGACTTGACTCAAGAAATAAAAATTACATACTTATTTAATATAACCAATTACACGCAATCTTGAGCCTTGAACCTTCAAAGAACGATGCATGGTGTACATGAAATATTAGTCAACACAAACAAATATGCACTACAAACACTAGAAGAAAAAAAAAATTAATCAATATTATTTGCTATCATCAAAATCATAAACTCGAAAACCCGAGTTGCAACAATCTCCCACTTTTTTATGATGGCAAATTATATTGATTGAATTTGCAAATTACAAAATATTTTCTCCTGAACTCTCCCTCACTAAAAGAATTACATTAAAAATAGGGTAAAATATTTTTTTATTTTTTAAAGCTAAATAACAAAAAAAACATAAATACAATCAACTATAATACATTCTCCCCATTTGACATTATCAAAAAGAAGAGATAATATAACACATAAAAATAACAACATTATAAAGAAATAAAAACATAAAATTATGCTTCAAAATATAATAAAAATTAAACACACAAAACAGATAAACAATCACACAAAAACACATAAACAAACCACACAAACAAACCTTAACATACTTAAACCTCATCGTTTTGCTCCTATTTTGATGATTCAGAAGCTAGACAAGGAGATTTTTTACTTTTTATCTTTTCCTCATATTACAATCAGTTTATTTTCTCTTTTCCTTTGCAGGAAGAGTTTTTACGTTGGGGCATTCAAACTTCAAATGTCCGGATTTCCTACACTCAAAGCAAATAACGTCAGAAGAAAATTAAAATTTTTTACCATTACTCCAGTTTTGTTGATGCTTATTCTTGTGCTTCAATAAACTTTTGAATTTGTTTGTTATCAATGATATCTCCTTACTCTCATCATCTACTAAGCCACATTCATTCGTGTCTTTAGAATTTAGCACTATAGTCTTCTCATCACCTGCATCCAAAGGTGTTTGACTCACAATTTGCTCATAAGCAATGAGTGAGCCTTTTAGATTGTCTATATAATAAGCATTAAGTTTTTGATTCACATATAGCCGTGACTTTGACATCAAATTTATCAAGTAGAGAATGTATAATTTTGTTAACATTTACAAAGTTTGAAAGTTCTCTACCTAAAGCATGCAATGACGTCACAATTTAAGTAAACCTAGTATACATGTTTAAGATCGTCTCATAAGATTTCATACAGAAAAATTCATAATCATGCATTAGAATATTCAACTTAGATTGCTTCACTTCACTAGTACATTCGTATGTAGTGCATAATCTATCCCAAATTTTTTTGCTAGTAATACATGTAAAAATTCCCATGCAATCTTTTAGAATTTAAAGCACAGAAAAAATAATTCAAGTATTTAGCATTTAGTTGAGCATTGATTTGTTCTATTCTACTCCATTCAGTAAAAGGAATATTAATTTTGACTCCATCTTTAATACGTGACGGTACAGAATAACTAGTTTGAATCATATGCCAAATTCGATAATCAATTTATTGCAAAAAGTAGATCATGCAAAAAAAAAAATTTCAAATACAGGTGGTCGCGTGATTGAATAGCCTTCCATAATGTTACGATTTCCAAAATGTGTCATGATCAATTTTTTCAAGGTTTTTTAAAACACTATTTTTGAAACCCCGCTCTAATACCACTTGAAAGTACGAGATGCGCCAAGAGGGGGTAAATTAGAAATTTTTGAAATAAAGAACCAATCCTAAACAATAGTTCTAATTTTTTTTTTAATCTTTTTAAAAAACTTAACTTGAAGCGAAAGCTTGTGATTAAAACATGATTACAACATAAGTGATGAAATTTTAAATCACACAAAAAAGATCTAGAATAGAATTTTCACCAAGCAGTTATAGCAATTGTAAGATGTAAAAAGTAAGTAAAGTGCAGTAAACGGAAAAAGCACACTAGAAGATATATAGTGGTCCGGTCACTTGACCTACGTCCACTCCCCGGAGTCCTCCACTCCAGGAATTTCACTACTCAAAAGTAATTCTCCTTCTGCCCCTATAGCAAGGCGGAGAAGCCTTTACGCAACAGCACTTTCACCTTCCCTAGTGTGGTGAAGTATCAACCGCTATGTCACCCTCCCGGTGACGGCAGCGAACCTTCTCGTTTTTCTCCCTCTTATAGAAGGCAGAGTACCTTTAAGGACACGGACCTTGAAGGCTCTCCCCCTTAAAGAGCTCCCACAAGATTTTCTAAGGTCACAAGAGGAGCAAGCGTGCAGCAGGCTTGGAGCAACCGTGTGATGCCCTTACACTCCTCTCTCACAAACTCACTTTCTCCTTCATATCACAAACCCAAAAATCTCATCAAATATCTCCCTCTGAAAAGTTCCCCTTCTTGTCACGTTCCTCTCTCAAACTCCACCCTTTTCTCTCTCCCTTTCAAGTTCTCTCTTCAAGTTTTTTCAAGAAAAATGAAGCTTCAATGGTTGTCAAAGACTCTTACAAAGTCTTATGAGAAAGATTAAATAGAGGGCTTCAAAAAAACCCTAAAAAATAAATTCAGCCATCAAAGATTGTGCAGTACGATCACAGGATCTAGTACAATGTGCGGAATTTGACCTGTTAGTGCTGTACGATCACCCGTTAGTACTGTACGAATAGTTCAATTTGCCTGTTCGTACTGTACGAATAGTTCAATCAAAATGCAATTCGTCCAGGACGAAGCATGAGATGGCCAATATCGTCTCTGTTGATCATACAGTATGATCCAGTTCATACATTACGATCAAAATATCAAAATTAAGCTGTTTTGATTGATAATCATATAATTAAATTGGGCAATATTTTAATCATTGTACAGTATGATCATGTTTGTACAGTACGAATAGAACAACTTTTCAAATTCAATTTTTTACCAAATTTAATGAACGTCGGACTTTCTAATTATAACAAATCGTCCAATATGATGATATGTTCGTACTGTACGATTAGTTATATTTCAAAAATATTTTTTTCAGGAAAGTAAAATATTTTAATTAATTTCTGTAACACCAGATCGTACAGTAAGATCCATATAGTACAGTACGATGTACAAAAAAAATTAAAATATCTAAAATCATTTTTGCTCCCCCTTATGTGTGCACGATCACTAAGCTAACATACATCATTAGAAGACTTGACTTAAGAAATGAAAATTACAGACTCCTTTAATATAACCAATTCTACACAATCTTGAGTCTTGAATCCTCAAAGAACGGTGCATTATGTACCTAAAATATTAGTAAACACACAAACAAATATGCACTACAAACACTAGGAGAAATAAAAAATTAATCAATATTATTTGTTATCAACAAAATCGTAAACTCGGAAGCCCGAGTTGCAACAAGGGCAAGTTGGCAGGACAATTGACGATAGTGTCAACGAGCAATGATGTGGACCAGCTAAAGATTGTAGGGGATAGAAGTTTGGGCAGTGCGGAAGTGCAATCCATAAAATATTCTAACATGTACCATTTTAAACTACGAACCATGCATAGACCTTGAAAGTGTGCATTGTGTGTCCTTTGAAAACGTCGAATGGATTGCAAAGGTCGTCGCAGATTTGGTCTATATCAAAAGATTTTTTGTTTGAATACTACAATTCTCCGAGGTGCTCCATGACTAGCAAGCGGAAGGGAGGCAATCGAGGCCTCTCCTGCTCCGGACATCCTTGTGGGGGAAAGGCAAAAAGGAGTAAGTCGAATGATAATTGGACGTATAGGAGCATGTATAGGGTTATATGATGATTCTATGATAGGGCATATGAGCGATCTATTTTGTATTTAATAATCCTTATTTCTTAAGGATCAGATAGTAGAACATATTAATAGATATTATTTTTTATAGTTTTTATTACATCATATTTAGTATTTACCTACTTGTATTATATAAGATTTATTTTGTTTGACTTGTATAGAATGGTATACAATGGCACCAAAGATGAGATGTTGTCGCCGCTCGCACAATCAATGACTTAGAACTACTGAAGAAGCTATACATGTCCCAAAAGGCTCATATTCTACTATCCATTGTGGTACTACTACTCAACCCATGCCCCAACTCCCAACATTCCTACCCTCATCAAAATTGTGAAACAAAGCATCACGTAGGCATTATAAGAAAATATCACACTTCAAATCAACAATAGCCTAACCATTACAACAAGCAACTCAACCAGCACCCTAAGAAGTTACAGTGCACCAACAAAACTTGAGTAAATCAATCAGGATTGATTGCTTAAAAAGCTCAAGTGACATAAGACAACATAATTACTCATATTAACATTGAAATTAGAATGCTATATAATATCCAAGCTAATGGAGGAAGACAGCCCAAGTAATGAATCATTTTTTGAAGACGCATCCTCCTACGTTTAATGGGATGGATAGACCAATTGAATCAGATGAGTGACTTCACGATATAAAAAAGAGACTCCAGGTTAAAAAGTGCCTTTAAGGGCGCAAAGTAGATGTGGTTGCATTTCAACTACAAGAGGGTGCTGATGATTTGATTGGAGAGCCACCACTGTAATAACTTTAGGCCTTTGGATAGACTTTGCGAGATAATTTTGAAGTAGTATTTTCTAATAACAAATCATGCCAAGTTGATGAATGATAAAATGAAGCTAGAATAAGGATCAAAGATTGATACAGAGTATGAGATTGATCCAATCTTTGAACCTTAGATAGATAATGCTACATAGCAGGAGCTATCTCTTAAACTTGTAGGGCTACCTCTAGAATCCTACAATTTAGTGGGTGATTCTAGTATAAGGAAACTAACAAGGAAGTTAGTTACTTAAGTGGAGGAGAAACCTCCTAAGCTACTTGAAGCTAAACTCTTAAACATCGATGCGCCTTTTGATATAGTGATTAGAATTTCAATAGAAGGTCCAAAGTTAAGTTGCTCGTATTGGAGCACTTCTAGGATAGGTGGTGTCCTGGAAGTTATACCATGGGACAAAACCATGAAACTATTAGGCCAAAGTGGATAATATCTCGATAATTAAGAATTTAGGCTGTTACAGGATATATTTGTAAGCATCAATATAACCAATAAAAAAATTATGAAATAAAAGTTAATCCTTTCTATAATCGTGGTTTAATTGAAATCTTTTTGATCACTTGCAACTATGTGTAATGCTTTTTAATACTCCATTATAAATTAACTTCAATATGCCTATGATATGTATTTCTTTTTAGTACATACCCTTTTTATAAAATTCTTTCAAACCCCACAAGAAAAGAAAAATAATTCATTAAAAAAATTATTTCCTTTCAAATTTCTTTTTTAACATATGCGTTTTATGTTCCACCAAAGATTGCACATGTCACCATCACTAGTTACATTAACCATGTATGCAACTTTCAGATACAAACGCGGACAGAAATACCTCTTTGATACATTCAGGCCCTTCAAAAGATGGTTTTCCCATTGCAGGAGTAACAGGATACCACACCTACAAACCAATCAAAATTCAAACTTAGCCAAGTACTCGATAATTGTTTTTATAAAAAGAAAACAAATACGTGCATACTCCATATGAGCAACAGAGAGAGACTAAGGGATTTGACATTCACTGAATTTATATAACCATCTTACCAGATCAAAATCTGCGTAAGGAGTAAGAACTGCCTCAAGTTTGAGGAGAGAATTACTTAACCACGTATCAATGGTGTCCTTACTTCCAAATATCACAGGCATTCTATCTGTAATTGATCAATAAATCAAGGAAAAGAAACAAGTATTAAATTATTAATCAAAATTAATTAGATAAAAAACAATTAAATGCAATATTGCAAACAACCAACCAAAAAAATAATTCAAACTGGCGCTATTAGGTATTATTTAAACATTAAAATCAAGATTACATGCAACAAACTTCAAAGAGGTGGCCACAAAAAAATACAGTCCAGTACCAACGAACAGCATTATAAAAAAATCAGGATACTTAGATTAGGAATCAGTTATCATTATTTCCATCTAGTTATAAAAAAAATGTGTTTAGTAAAGACCTGCAAGTTGAAGGGTTGCAGAGATGAGGATGCTCAAATGGATGAGTGGTTGTGGGCTCCCAAAATTCACACTCCGGCCTCCCCACTTTCATTCGGGAGAGTTTTAACATAGTAAGTTATGGGGTAAATTTTTAGAAGGCATATTGGGTTTGTAGATAAGATACTACCCAGAGATTTCACCCTCATTTTGTGAGGACTCTAAATTTGAGTTCTCCTACCCCTATAGTTAATTAGCCCTCCTAATAGCAAAAGAGAACTTTCGATTAAGGCTAGTCATCAAATAAATACATCATATCAGTAGATACGTGATATCCAGCATATAGTAGCAGTATTGGTTGGTATTCGAAAATTTCATATTTAAAATTAAAATTTTCACTATATTTCACTTAAAGTGGATAGTGGGGGGAATGATGATGAGTTTGATTAAGATCTCATGGTTCTGTAATCCAAGGTCATCATGGTCCCTGGTCTACTTAGTCAGAGGATGTAGTCGATCAAACCTGATAGAAGGATCCTTGTTAGCAACCATAGGTTGTGTCATCCAAGGGGACTTGTAGACCTAGGATGGATGTTTGTCTAAGAGGACAAATTTGAATCAATCATAGCAAACAGAGAACTTTGTGCCCTATTAATTATCCTATTGATTCATATCTCAAATATTTAGTATTATTGAGCATACGGACTATGGCCATGGCCTTAACTTATTGGTGCATTTTCGCGGCCTATGATGCACAGACACAAACATGACGACACAGATACAACAAAGACAAAGACACGATATTATAGTTTTTATATCTTAAGAAAAAGTGTATAAAATTAAATAAGTATAATATTAAAAATAATTTAGAAATAATAAGTCATTTAACTAGAATTTGTGCTTAAAATAATTAATATTAGGATGTCGAGAGTCAAGCGTCCATGTCTTTTATCAGTTATTGAGAGAGAAGATGAAAATACCTTCACTGTCAAAGAGAAATGAAAATGAAAATATTCGGTGAATGGGGTATTAAGTGTGGGCGATTGATTTGGTGTTGTAGATAAGAAATAAAAAAAATTATTTTTATATTTTAAATAAATAAAAATTTTGAAAACAAGAAATTATATTTGAAAAAATTAAATAAATATTTAAGATACGTGTGTCTGACATGTGTGTCCATGTCCAATTTGTATTTACTATTTTTTAATCGAACATGTTTTCAGCAATGTGTTTGACACTTCTTGGATGAGTGTCGGACGCGTGTCCTGTTAGACACTACACGCCTCTTTGAGGAGAATGTCAATGCATCATGGTTGGCAACAAACCACCAGGTTCAGAGAGCCTCAATCATAACCGTTTACCCATGGTGTCATTTGGCAGGAAAATCACCGGCTAGAGGATTCGTGTCACACCCTTACTGACAAGAGACTGTTTGAGAATAATCCTAGTGATATTCTAGACCAAACATTAGATCTTTATAAGCTGAAGTGATATTTGAATTTTTTAACCTCGGCAAACTATTGCGGAGGGTTGATGGGTCTTTCTTTGAGTGTTTGATAGTTGAATTTCAATTTAAATATTTGAAATTTTTTTATTTTTGGAGTTTTGAATTTCATGGGCATTCATAATCATATAAAATATTTAGAATTAAACCCTCTGGTTGAGATCTACGTTCAAAACGGCCATCATCGGGATGTTTATGGGAAAAAAGTATTTTATTGATTGAACCATATCGACTCCATTTGCTTACCAATAAAGAATCAAGTTTTTCGTAGTTTTTATGTCTTTGCTAGTGAATTTTCTTAATTATAAGCCTTGAAGGCTGAATATGAACGTATAAAAATAAATTTCGGTCTATGTCATGACCGTATATTTGTTTGATAGTTCAAGCCATGTCGACTCTTATATACTCGCATAGAAGGATTGGGGTCAAACTTAAATTTATCATTTGACCCGCGCAGCATTCTCAGGCGTCACGAGTTACCCATAACATGCTCGTCGGGCCTCATATGGATATTTCAGGGGTATTTTTGTAATTATTCGTTGAACCTTGTCGAATATGTTTAATTATTGACAGATGATCAAGTTCGTTTCCGACTCTATGCTTTTATTAATGAATTCTCTTGGTTGTAGACCTTGAAGGACTAATTTAAACATATAAAACAAATATCCCGATTGATCTCATGACCGTACATTTATTTGATGTTTCGAACAGTGTCGACTCCTATTAACCCATATAGAAAGATTGAGTTAAACCTTGATTTCACTTATTGACCCGCGTAGCATTTTCAGACGGCATGTGTACCAATAACACGCTCATTGGGGCCCATACGAGTGTATTGTTGCATATGCATTTCTTTATGTTTGTGTGTATACATGTTGGGGTGAATGTGTGGGGCATTTTAAAATATTTGATGTTGATCAGTTGTGTGTGCAACTGTCATTTGAATGCAGTATTCGGTTTGGGAGTTTGTATATGCCTTATGTCCGCTTGTATATATGTTGTGGCGTAGCATCACATTATGTGTATTTGTTGCTTCATAATGGTGGATTGTTGTGCACTAACAATTTTCCTGTTGTTGCTCGTGGGTAACTGCATTCACTGCAGTTCTCTTGTACTCGCTCACATATAGCCCATTATATGCACAATGAATTTCCTACAATAGCTCATAAGCATCTGCATTTGGTGTAATCACGTTGCATTTTGCTTTTGGATGATACATTAGATAAGTAAATGGTCTTTTACAACATCTTGCACGAGCTTACATCTACTGCATATCCTCAGTCTCTATTTGCAATGGATCAGTGTATCTACTGGTCATTGAATTGTGGTTGGCTATAGAGGCATCTTTGTAATCAATGTGTATCGTTTAATGTCATTTGTAGGAGTTTGGTGTATTTCTCCATAAGTTAACATTCAGTGTTGGATATATTATATTCATCGCTCATCTCCTTATGCGTGTTGTCTTGCAAATTTCAACTTTTGTTGCATGTCCATCGTCACTAATTACGAGATGATTGATTATTTTGCTCATAAGATAATCGATATTAGCTGCTGGCAACCAGGCTACATTCATTATAACTCTCTAATACATTATGTTGATGAACTACTATCTTCTTTGCATATCAACCGCCATCATTTATAGGGAAAAATACACTTATCTCGTGAATTAGCTGACGCTAAATCATCTTGAGCACTGGCTGGCTAATAAGGACATTAACCAAGCTTCATTATTCATCATTTATAAATAGCCGCAATACAATGTATCCAATGCTAGTATACTCGTCTGCACACCATCTATTGTCATTTACAAACACTCATAAGCTTCTTGTAGCTGCTTATGAGTGAACTATTGTGTGCTCCATGAGTTCATGTTCATGCCTTTAGGTTGATCACTTTGTTTACTTCAAATCCCCTTTGTTAACATTCAAAGGTGATTGTTACATGCTGGCGCCAGCACCTTAATTGACATAATCATTATGAATAAGCTGTAACATCGAGGAAACTTTTGTGTTGTGATTCTCAAGCAAGTCATGTTTGAAGTTCTTCATTCAATGCAGGTCCCATATTTATTCTTTTGCATTTAATAAGGATCCAATATTTTGCAAATTATAATTGCATTTGTCATGTTCCATACCGTTCATTTGCAAGTGCTTTGTAATTTTGCTTAAGTTTACTACTTCAAAGGCACAACTCAGCAAAAACTCTGTAAAACATATAGAAGCAAGCTCAAGGGTGGGTTTTGCTTATGTCCATACATATCCTTAACGAGTTTTTGTATTCTAGTTTCTCCAGGCAACAAGCCACGGCTGTTTGTTCTATATACCCAGATGCTGTGAGATCTTCATGGAGTAAAATATTAATAAAATTCATTGGTAGCAAATGTCAGCCATGATTGATGACAATAGGCAAAAGAATCTAAACAGAGACGAGCTCGAAAATTGTGGAGAATGTATCAAAATAATTAATTTAATAAAGATTGTAAAACCATTACCTATCAATCAATAAAGCTGTTAGGATTAAATTTGATGTTGCAAATTCATCAGCATGGGCCTAGTTTAAAACAAAGAGTAATCAAATCACATGCTCATTTCAATATCCATAGGTTGTTTTCACTAAAAATCCACTCCTTCAGGTGGTAATATTGGAATCGGTTTTGCTTGTTTGAATGGGAGAACTTCTGGTCGCTCAAATGGAGGTTCTTCTAGCGGAATTTCGTATGGTCCATCCATCTTTGGTGATCGGAACAGAGGTTTCAAAGAGATGGCTTTAGCGTGGTGGGGAAGCCACTGGTATTCTCGTACGGGTACTGTTGAAGGCCCCATACACGCTCTTGTAGCGTGGTGGGATGAAAAGATGTACGGCCGCGATGTCTAAGGACACTTATCATACACGCTCGAGTAGCATAGTGGGAAGGCCCAGCTCCCCTACATTTCCCCCAAACGGGGGATATTCCGGGATGCTGCTGAAATTTTCATTGAAGTGCACAAAGCTTGAACAATAAGACCTCACTTGGGCAACAATACAGAGGACCCGTACTTGGACATGAATGCATAGAACTTGAACTAAATGTGTAGAGGACTTGTACGAACAACATGGGACTTGGAATTGAACTGAACTACAAGAAGTGGAACCTAAGTTCTAAAATGCACAATCAAGATCTAAATTCAAATGCCAAATAACAATCTAATACATTCAAACAAATACAAGCAAATAGCAGGGGACTCGTGACGAACAGGACCTCGATGCATACAAGCAATGAATAATAGTTACTTCACAGCATCTGAATAATGAAAAACAAATCTCAACTATCAAGACCTATGAATACATGAGACAAGGTACATAATTGATGATACTGATGAATGCAACAAACTCCCACAATAATCCCTGTGAGGTCAAATGCACTATACTTGCAAGCAAATAGCAGTCACCTGCAAAATGCACGGGTATCTCCCATCTGCATTAATGAGGGTCAAGATACGAATGCAAAAATACTTTTAATGCATATGAATAGCGATATTCAATCAAGTTTAAATAATGTCAATCCACTGTAAAGAATATAAATGTCTTCTATATGCAACAATGAAGAACTCGACGCACAAGCAACACTTTGCCTGTTGACTGAAGAAGGCAACATTGTCAATTGATGGTGAAAGACCCATCCTTGCAAACAAGTAAATCAACCCACCTGAAATTGGTGAAAGGTGGATATGATGCAGAAACAATGGCTCTCTTACGAATATTTTCAGGAGGTCGTAGCGAATACAACTGGTCCCTATAAATAAGCACGAGCCGCTTGTGGATAACGATAGTGGGTACATCATAGGTACAACGAACCCTTGTGGATACAAGTACAAGTAACACCTACAACGACGGTGATTGAGATGCTGCAAAGTATGTTGGGTATAAGGACAACTCGACGTACGGAGAAGGACACTTCCTGGCAGAATGGAAGAGATGTTTGAAAATATTATAACTAAACTTTCTGGTGTTCCAAAGCTTCTTCTTAGTCAAATACTTAAGAAGAAAACAGTTCTGGTGTCCAAAAACACCGGAAGTAACAAGTCTACTATGCTAAAGAGCTTGAAAAGAGTCTCTTTCAAGGTAGTGGCCACAAATTTCAAGAAAGACTCCCCCAGTGAATGAGAAAAGGAGAGTCAACATCAGGACGATGAGGTGCTTCATGACATTCGGATATACCGCCACCGGATCCGCAACACTCGGATTAGCGGACAGAAGACGTATCCAAATGATTTAAGTATAAAATTCCTCTTTTAAATTCGAACATGTTGACATATAGAAGTAAAATTCTTACTCTAACTATTTAATTAATAATATAGTTATTAAGTATAATTTAAATAACAGTCAACTTAAATATTAAGCATTAGTTAAAGTATCTAATTAGCATAACTTTAATGTATAGATTTTTATACTTATTGTACTGTAGCAATTCCACTTAAATCAGCATTCATAAAGCTGATGGCATCGTATGGCTGGGAATGAATGGAAGGGTTAGTGGAGTTAGGAATGTAAATATAATATTAATAGTATGATAAGTCTGTCCTATTGAGGCATTAGCATTTCCTTTTCCCCACCCATCACTCTCTGGACATTGAACATCAGAAGGAGCTGGAGTTGCTGCTTGGGGGCGATTGCTGTAAGCTGCTGTTTAAGGTAAATTTCAGAGAGCACAATTAAGGAAAAAAAATTATAAATGGTTACCATTATGGTTGAAGTTCTGGAAGTCTGCTTAAATGCTGAATTACTTGCTAAAATTAGTGTTATGCTGTTTGAAGTACAGTTTTTTTTTAAGACATCAAGATACGAATTGTTCTTTATCGTTTTGTGCTAAACCAGTGGAAATAAGAGATAAAGGTTGATGTGGTGTGCTGAAAATCAGTGAAAATGATGGATAAGGTTTTCTTTTGTTTCCTGAAATCGGTGGGTAAGCTGAAACATGTAAGGATGGTTGTTGAAAGTAAGCATGATGTTCTTTATTGAAAACAGTGAGAAAAAGGGACGATTGTTTAATTCAAATGTGGCTAAATGTTGTATGTAAGGAGGGGAAGTGAATAAAGGAGGCATACGAGCAGAGATGTCACCTCGAGGTGAGTGAAGAGAAACTTTTGTGAGGTAAACTTATGAGGCTTTCAAATAAACTATTATATTTTATTTTAATGCAGTTTTGAATGACAAATAATTTCACTTTAGATTTTATATAAGAGGAAAGGAGGTAGGGGTACTTTAGGAGAACGAATTTGCCCGACTTCCCTAGAAGACGAGGTGAGATATCAAACGATGCATAGAAAATAATGAAATTTTATACAATTGCAAATGCATATCTGTTATATTTATGAAGCAGTATTTCAATTTATTCCACTTTGTTTATATATGTGAATTCTTGATATGATTATGAAAATGGACATGAGAATGAAAGAGTATAAAGTTATTTAAGTCATATATGGGGGATAAGCCCGCACAAGTAAAGGCGAAAGACCTGACGAGGTAAGCTTATACTCTCAAGTCTAGAAGTTGGGAATTTGGATCCAACCTGGAATTGAGAGAACAGCTTCAATTCTAAAAGTTGGAAAGTTAGACCTAACTTTGAATTGGAAAGCTGAAATGGTGCAAAATCTTATAGCCATCATATGACATTCTTAAAGATGTTCACCAATGAGTAAGATGGAAATAAATTATGCATTTCGTATGACTAAAAATTTAAATTAATTGTTAGCAATATTATTGTTATTTATTATACATTGCTTGTGTATTTCATTGGGTCATAGCTCATTGGCAGTGGTTGTACTGTAGGCAAGGGAAAGGAGCCCGTAGGGCATTAAAGGGGTGACTGTTCTTTTTGGGTGTACAAATGATCTAAAAAGATATCTGAATGATAGTTGTGCAGACTTTTTGGATATATAAGTAAATTTTAAAAGTTTTAGTAGAGCTCTGTATGCACTTTGATTATATTTGATGGTATTTAAAGTACATTAAATGCTTCCTATTACTAAAATGTGGAGTTTGATATGTTGAAGTATTGGGAGAATCTAAATAGATTTCTTTCCTTCTGTTATATTCCAATTTAATCGTTAAGGGGGAAAATTGGGGTGTGACGGAAATTGGTATCAAAGCCTAATTAAAATCAAATGAAAGCATAATCGGATTTAGATCATGAAGTAAGATGAGATATTATGAATTGATATATACAGAGCTATAGGTTGAATCAAGTTTTAATGAAAGTATGCATAACATTTTAGTACAATAGCATGTGCATAACAGGCATATTTAATGCTTCGAAATGATTATGCTTATTAATATTAGTATATGTATTATATGAATTATCTATATGTTACAGATAAATATGCTGAGGAGTTGCCAGAAAGAATGACTGGTCAGTCTTCCAGGCCAGATGCAGAAACAGGAATGCGTGAGGGAAACAAGTCTAAGGAGCTTCATGATATTGGCTCTGCCCTTGTTTAAGGGTAAGGCTAGGAGAAGGTCTTACCACTAGTTCACTGTTTCAGTGATACCTAACTTGTGCACTGCTGCTTTTCATTCTCTCCTAGGCTCTGCCCTCGATATAAGGTAAGGCCAGGAGAAGAGTTTCCTACCTTCTTCCACCTTTGTTGGTACTCTTTCACATGCACTCTTCCACTCTACTTGCTGTGGCATAGTCAGTCAACGCCACCACTCCTGTTGGGGGTCCGTTTGTTGACTTCTCTTTTGACCCGACCACACTCCCTTGGACTCAATGGGCTAGGTTGACCAAGTCAACTTTGACTTTGGTCAACCCAGGCCTTAATAGGTCATTATGACCCATTAGGACCCATTAGAGCTTAAATTTAAATCCAAATCAAATCCAATTCTTGCATGGCTCAATCCTTGGACTCCCTTGACTCTCTTGACAGATTTGACCAAGTCAATCGTTGACTTGGTCAAACGAAGTCTTAAATAGGTGAAAATCACCTATTTAAAGCAAATTTAAGCCCCATTTAATGTCCTAATCAATTCCAAACGTTTTGGAAATTCAAATCCCGCCTAAATCACTCACTATCACTCTGGATTTAGCCCTTGATCTCATCACCACCGTCCAAGAGAGAGATAGAGAGGAGTTTAAATAGTGAAATTTAGGTCTTTTAGAGGACTTTTTTGCTCTTGCTTGATCTCGAGACCACCTCAGGCCTTAAGATTGGTGAAAGCACTCCTGCAACCTTCCTCCACGTTTTTTCAACACAACTCCGACCTCCTAGAGTCGCCGGCGGCAAGAACTCCGGCGAAACCGAAGCCAAGAAGCTTTCGGGGCTTCTACCGCTCGATCCAAGGAGAACCAGGGTTCGACGTCAACTAGAGAAATACTCCTGTCGCTTCAACGAATCCAATGAGCCCAAGAACGCGAAAATCGGACGGTTAGATCTCTCAAAATCCCTTAGAATAGGTCATAATGCTTAGGGTTAAATAGCTTTTTGAAAAGCACTTTCTAGGCCAAACGTTTTAACCCCAAGATTTCTGTACAAGTATAGAACATAGGTTTAAAAGTTCATGAAATTCCGTCGTGTAGATCGAGAGAACGAGGCATTTTTCTGTTTAGGGTTTCGGTCCGGACGGGTTCCAGCTGCGGGTGTTTTAGACCTTTGATCTTGCCAATCAACGGTCCAGATCTGGCTTCATCCCGCGTCTGTCCGACCGCGAAAACCCATTGTTGGATCGAGCCCCCGTGCGGCTCGATCTTGGCCGTTTATTTGCTATGGCGCGGATCCAACGACTGAGATCCGTCGCTGACGTGGCTAAGTGGAGCCAGCGTCCGTGCGCAATGATTGCGCTAATCATTGTCGGTGGCGCAATCATCGCACCAACAGGCAATGATTGCCCGCAGACGGCGTGCCCAACCAGGCGCTGCCAAGTGTCGGCCCGTGATTTTTCTGGATTTCTATTTGATATTAATTAATTTAAAGCTATTTTTGCTTGGTTAAATCATAGAAAATCCGGTTTCGCTCCGTTTTCGACTCACAATATATCGAATCGAGCGGAATTGAATTCTCTTTAATTTATAATTATTTTTATTTAAAAATATTAAGTATATTTTTAATTATTTTAAAAACAGTAAAAATATGCTTTTGTTATTATTTATTTAAATTATATTTTAATGATAAATATTAATATATTAATATTTCAATTATATTTATAGTATCTACTGTATTTTAAAGTATTTGCTGCTGTTTTCAGTGTTGTTTCATTTTCTTTATTTTCATTATTTTTATAATTACTTTTACTTAAATGTTGAAGGTATCTTTTTAATGATTAAACATTACTAAAGTTATTTTAATTATTTAAACTATTTAAAATATTATTAATAATTAAAATATCATTAACATACTTTAATACCTTTTATTTATTTGTTGATTACTTTATTATTATTATTATTATTATTTTATTAAATATTTTCAAAGTATTCCAAAATTACTTTTGATACTTTAAACTTCAGAAATTCATAAGTTCCGCTGTCGATGCACAACACCTTGTTTTGATCGTATTTGAATTCTGCATAATTTAAAATTAGTTTTAATCAACAGTATTGGATCTATCTGCAGTTATTTTGAAAACAGTAAAAGGACACTATTTTAAATATATTCTATTATTGTATTTAAACTTGTAAAAATCGTATCTTATTCATTTTTGGTCGGATTTCGGCGTGTCATACCTCGTTCTCTTTGGAAAATTATAAAATTTATTTTAAAATTACTTGCCGGAATTAATTCTGGCTTCTTGGACAGATTTCAGTTTTATGCTTTTATTTGAGTATTTTCAGTATTATTTGAATATTTATTATAATAATTATTTTAAATTAAAATTTATTTTTAAACTATTTTGAAACTCTCGTTAGTGTGATGAGTGGATCTCCCATATACCTATATACATTACAAATTGATCTATGTTTAAGTACTCTACTTTCCAAAACTTATATATTTATGAGTATTTTTTAAATATTTTAAAATTACTTATAATTAAATCCCTAATTCCAGGAGATTCTCTATTTCATGAAATTTTAAACTTAGCTTCTATATGTGAATAGAAATCATGGGGGAGTGGATTAGTGGGTGGTTGGGTCCCAACCATTCACTAATCCCTTCATTAGGTGTCTTTTCTTTATTTTTCTTATAGTTTGCATGTGTAGGTTGCACCACGAGCACTTAGTTTAGGCTCTCCTAGATCTAAGGACATGGTGTGCTTACTTTGTTTATGTTTCCCAAGCATTTATTACCTTGAGGGTTAGCTAAAACATTATTTTAAACATTGACAACGTAGCGACACCCTAAGGACAATAATTAAGGACCTGTCTAGCAAATTTAGAAGTCTTCTAGGTGCTAGGGTAGATCACTGACTGACATGAAAACCTCAACTTTTAAACCTAGAGACATCTTGAATATTCCAGAACTTTCTAGAAATTTTTAGGCGTTTTTAGAGCCCTTAATTAACCAACCAAAATTAACCTGTTAAATAAGGCCTCGAGACCTTCCAAAAATTACAATAAATACATTTTAGACCAGAAAATTACCCATAATACCTCAAAATGACCAGAATCTGATCCTTGACCTTAGATAAATAGGCCTCCCTAGTTTGACTTCAGGTTGACTCCTAATTTGACCATAGGTGGAATTTACTATTTTGCCACTAATAAATCATTAAAAATTATTAAAAATCCCAAATTTTCTCCAAACACTTGGGAAAACTTTCTCTGGTCATTCCTGACCTTTGGGGGTGATTCCAATCAATTTGGAGTTGATTTGGATCAAAACAATAAAAACAACCCTTTAATAGGTAATTTAGAAATTCCCTTAAATACCCTGAACTTAGAAAACCCATAACTAATTATAGAAAATTACAAATTAGGCAAACTCACTTGCATTAGACTCTAATAAGGGTCTAGCATTTATTAAAAATATTAGGTTTCCAGAAATTGGACAAGATTAGAAAGTCAACTTTTTGGTCAACCGTAGTTCATTGAGGGCCCGAAATTTAGAAAATTCATAACTTTGCCTAGAAAACTCCAATTCCAGCCTACTACATGTCTAACTACTCGTATTAAGGCCTAGTACTTTCCTAAGGTGTTAAAAGACCTAAATCTTGTCTATTTCTCATAGTGACTTTTTGGATCTTTAATCTAGTTCCTAGGAGGACCCGGGACTTTCTAAAATTGACTAATATCACTTGAACTTTAAATATCAGTATCCTAAGCTCTTAAAACTGATTAACAATTTGAAATAATTAAAATGGACCCTAATCCACTAATATTTGAATTTCAACTAAAAATATTTTTTTCGGACCCCAACAAACCTGAACTCTAGATAACTTAAACTAACTACCCTGTTTAGGACCTATCCAAACCACACCAGCCTTACACACACATAAAATTATTTGCTAGGGCACCACTTCTAGATCTAGGTTAAGCCGCTGGGTTTTACTTTTCTGTTGTGTGCCGGAGCTTTTTCATGGATTTCATTGCATGGTGTTTGAAAAATGATTGGTGTGTTTGCTTACTTTTTGTGCACTCTGTGGATGATGTGATGAGCGCTAGATTTACCCCTAGGTTAGGAGCGTTATATAGGGGGGCATCGTTATGATTTCTAATATTATCTTATGCAGGTGCTTGCTCAGCCCCCCTAAATAAATAAATGAGGGCTAAAAAAAATAATTATAACTGCCATAGGTGGAGCTGTTTAGCCCTCATAATTAAGAGCATGGCTTGGCACAGGGTCAATGGTTTTAGTTATTTTTATTTCCATATAAACTGCTTGGGATGATGATTTTTAATAGGATAACCTTGCAGAGATTTTTAGATTTATTGTATTTCCATTTAATGTAAATTGATTTGTAATATTGTTAAGAGTTGTGAAAACAACTTTGAGTTGAGATATTTTATCCAACTCGAATTCTAAAAGAAGAAGGCATTCCTAAATGGGAGAGTCTTCTTCCATTTGGAAGACCGAGTTGGATGGCTTTAGATATCCAAAGAGAAAAGGCAATACTTCCTAAAAGGGAGAATTGTCTCTTCGTTTGGATATTCAAGCCACGACGAATCCAAGGAGTCCAAGGAGGAGTGATCCAAGGAGTCCAAGGTGAAGATACCCAGAAGATTAAAGACACTGAAGAATTGAAGACCCAATATCCCACTAGAAGTTGTTGGCGTCAGTCATAGGCTTAGAAATCCGGGTTGTTAGCAGTGGTGCCCGACCACTTAATTTTCTGCATATCTGGGTTGTAATAAAGGCAATTTGCCTATGGCCATTTAGATGATTATTTTTGGATTTATATTGATGTGTTTACCTGATTGCGCAGTAGAAATACCTATTTTTTTATGTTTATTTATGGCATCCCGATTTTTGCTTTCGTCTGGATCTCGTTAGGCTCTTTAAGGACTATAAAATTTTTATAGTCATAACTAATATTTTAAGATTTTTAAGGTTTAAACAACATAGAAATCTAACGAACCTAGGGAACTGCCGGAATCCTCTGGGGTCGCATGCATATTACTGCATCCTTCTCTCCTTCTTATAAGACATTTCCCTGCCTGCGGGTAGAGTCCGGATAATCTGGTCTATGAGGATGAAGTAGGGAGACCCAGTCTTTTCAAAAAATTATTTTCTATAAGCTTGTTTTTAAAATTCTATAGCATCCATGAGCTGACATTTCAACTAGCATGCATTGCATTAGTAACTAATTAAATAAAATTTAATTGCATTAGCTAGGAGAATCTGACCCACATAAGTCTAGGACCACTTAGGAAATTCTCTAGATGTCGGTCCTATTTCCAAAGAACTGTACCACCCACCTATCTTACATAACTGACTTGATAGCATGGTTTTAAAGCGATTAGGTGGTTAGCTGGCTCCCCAATCCAGGCCGGGATAAGTCCAGGTTTTGCACTGCAATAGCTAGGACACGGGTCGTAGTATTTCGTAGAACACTAAGCCCAACCTAGATTTAGAATTAGAGGCTACTACATTCAGTCTCGTAGTATGCCTTAAATAGTAGGTAGGTCTCTTCCTTTTAGGGACTATAAATCCTACTTATCCGCATCACAAGATGACGCCACCTCCATCCTTCTTTCACGCATGTGATTGATTGCCTTATTTTTCTTTCTCCAGTTTCTGTTTAGTACCCTAGAACCTCCGAATGTTGGTATGAACCATATATGTTGATTCACCCTTCGGACCTTTCTTCCCTTTGAGTAGGATTTCCTAGTCTATACCCTCGTACTGATCCTACTTTAGGAAATGATAATGTATGATCATTAATCAAGAGTTTTCTCGAGCTCCGGCCTGGGATGTAATTAACCACGAGGGCTTGCGCCCGTGGGAAACTCAGTCCCACATCTACTAAACCCCATTCGAACTGTTATATCGAATGGGGGAAACCCGTGACTAAGTCCTGTATATTACTACCCATCAGGGTGTGTTGGCGACAACCTCTATCCTCAATGGTTAGTCGTATGCACGATCCAATCTGTCCCTTCCAATCGACCAGTTTGCGTGGTGCTCTTTCGGAGGTCCACGGGTTTCTGGCAACCACGGTGGAACCAATTTCTCTCTCCATCTTTGGATTCTATATTATCCTTTCTGGTGTGTACTCCGGGATTGGTACTCCTTAGATTAGGTCCGTCCCACTCTTAATTAGGGTCTTTTCTTAGTTAGGGTTCCTTTCCCTGTAGCTAGGATTTCGCCTACTCCGGGCAGACCCCGGCACCTTTAAGTTGTCCCTGTTCCCTCTGCCACCCAGGCAGTGGGTTCAGATGTCCCTTCCACCTCCACCTCCACCTCCACCTCCACCTCCGGCCTTGGGAGAAGGGCCCGGAGGAATAGGAATAGGAGGTTGCGTTTAGCTGCGTCCGAGGCAAAGAGGCAGCAGATGGTTGAGGCGATAGCTCACCAGAAGCTTGTTCAGAGGACGGTGGCTCCCAGACAGCGGAGACCACGACCAGTTCCAGTTGTGCCTACTCCAGAGGTTGTTGTAGCTCCTGAGATAGAGGCAGTCTAGGGAGGACGCTTCTTCCCACTGACACGCAGTAGGGATGAGGAGGATGTTGCCCGCATTGCGGCGGCTCCTCCTGTTACCAATACTTTTCCCCAGGCTAGGGTCCCCAGGGACGCTGGTGTTCGAGCCCTCACTCAGAGGATTCGAAACATCATCAGCCTAGCTCGTGGTAGAGGGCCTGTCAGTCGGGAGAGGTTACTCCGACAGATTTCTCAGGCTACTTTCCAGTTACAGAGGCAGGCTGCGAGGAGACTTTATAGTTGGCAGAGGGGGCAGACACCTCAGCAGCCTGCAGTTTCAGTAGTTAGGCCGCCGGCAGTTGCTCCTGTGGTAGGACGACGCCCACGTCGTCGAGGACGGAGACAGCAGCAGGAGCCTGCCCGGCCTCAGGTCAGTTCAGTAGTGGTAGCCCCAGAGCAGCCAGTTACCCGTACAGAGCCCCATCGCAGTATACGGATTTGGAGACGTCAACAGGCGGACACCCTTGTTGAGCCAGTACAGTCAGTGGAGACAGTACGATCAGTCGAGCTAGTACAGTCAGTACAGTTAGTGGAGACAGTACGACTAGTAGAGCCAGTACAGTCAGTGGAGACAGTACGACCAGTCGGGCTAGTTCAGCCAGTGCAGTTAGTTGAGATGGTACGACCAGTCGGCTAGTACAGTCAGTACAGTTAGTCGAGGCAACACGACCAGTCGGGCTAGTACAGTCAGTACAGTTAGTCGAGGCAGCACGACCAGATGAGATAGTACAGTTGGCAGAGGCAGTGCAGCAGGCTGATGCAGTAGATCAGATGGATGTTGCAGTTTCTCCCAGGTCCGAAGCGATCCCGATGACTTGTGATGAGGATACAGTAGTTACTCCTGTTGGGTCACCGGATCGAGTTGAGACACCTTTAGCTCCCAGCACTCATAGGATCACTTCCCCTATGAGTCCCTACTAGAGGCACTCCGTCGGATCTTTTCAGAGGATGACTCATTCGAAGATGAGTCGGATGAGGATACTAGTACACCAGGTCTGTGAGACTACCCGTCGAGGTCACTCGGATGAGCAGAAAGAGCCCGAGGACCAGGATGAGCGGGAAGACCCCGAGGCAGGAGGGTCTCCGAAATCAGTAGCTACGTACACCGCAGTCTTACATTTACAGACTCAGATGGCTACTGGAAAGATCCATCTCCAGGACAGTGATTCGGTACAGCCTTTAGACAAGGCTGATCAGACAGTTTAGATGATCTCTAGTCCCAGCCACAGTGACATTCAGAGTTACAGTTAGGACAGTAGTGGCAGATCGTTCCACAGTTCTGATGGAGAGTGGCAGCTAGCACTCTCCAGGAGACCTAGCAGATGATTAAGTAAGCTGTACAGAGTTCAGAGGCAGTTGAGAGGAGGCCTCCCTAGGCCAAGTCGACAGTTGCCACTCCAGCTTTTTTGTTAGCACTTTTTTTTTTCTTTCCTTTCTTTTGTGAGCACATTTTCTTTTTTCTTTCACTTGTATTAGGGAAATATAAAATAAAAAAAATGGTTGTAACCTCAGTAGGAAAGACATGCCCCTTCCAGCACTTAGGCAGAAGGACCTCGTTCTCCCTTCTATCGATGATTGATTAATAAAAGAAAAAAAGAGAATTTTCTCAGTTACTTTGACTCTCTTGATTTCTCTAGCTCTACTAGAATTGTAGTGATAACTCATGAAAGAGTATGATCTCTCTATCTCATTCCAAATGTAGAGAGATTTCTTTTTTTGAACTAAAATCTTTTTCAAATTGAAATTGGATTTAGAAGTGAAAATTTTCTTCATTATCTTGTGATTCTCTACTCATAGATAACTATAGTATATTGATGAATAGAACTTCATAATTTTCTTAATCAAGTTGTTCATCCTTATCAAATGATAGGATTTGTTTTGTAGATCATTCTTCCTTATATGAGAGAAGTAAGTATTATTCTCTTGTATTTGGAAGATGATCTTACAACTGAGAAAAAGTTTTCTTTTAGAGGTTTGAAAAAGGAAGTCAGTTACAAAAAGTGAAAAGATGCGCAAAGCGCCAAAAATGAAAGATATATAAAGTATATCAAGTAAATGAAAATTGTGTAAAGCACATAAAAGTTGAGAAAGTGACTCAAATAGCCCAAAAGTTATAAGTAAATAGCTTCCATTTCTAGTAAATCTCTAAATATCAGAAAATCTATATCCTTTTGATATTTTTGATACTTGAGTCTGAAAATTATGATTTTGAAATCATCATTATATATTGATATCCTATAAGATATAGAAGTATACTCTCATATAAGAAATGAAGAAAATTAAAATTTTTTTTAATTTAAATTCTTTTTTGGATTAAATTTAAATTCAAGAGAGAAAAATACTTATATAGGTGAGATGTCATGATTTAGCTAGTATAGAACTTGATCTGAGTTAGTAAATTTAAATTGAGGTTCTTTTTATGATTAGAGGGAGTTAAGTACTAAACTCTTTTGGAATATGTGCTCATTTATCACTTTTAACTGAGTCTATACCATCCTGTATTTGATAGGATCGATGATGTTGATCCTTTATTAGTAGGTGAATTACTTCTTCCTGTCAGCCCTACTCTGATAGTTGAAGCCCCCAGTCCATTCATATGAGATGAATGTGATAGAGAATGTTTAAATCATTCATTTAGAGATATAATACTGGGTCCACACCCTCCTGCATTGATTAGGTTTGGTGATGTTGATCCTCTACTAGGATGAGATTCTCTTCTTCCTATCAGTCTTGCTCTGATAGTTGAAACCCCCAGTTCATTCACATGAGTTGAATCTGATCGGAAATGTCGTAGTCTTTTTAGATTAGACTCTTTTAAGAGAAGATATTGGGTCCACATCCACCTATGTTAGTCAGGTGGGATGATAGCGAGCCATTATCCCTATGGGATTCTCTTCTTCCTATCAGTCTTGAGCTGATAAATGTAGCCCCTGATCCATTCATATAGGTTAAATGTGATCAGGAATGTCATAGTCATTAGCTTATACTCTTTTGGAAGTAGGATACTGGGTCCACACCATCCTGTGATAGTCAGGTGTGGTAGCGTTGATCCTCTATCTTGATGTTGATTTTAGTTATACATCAATTTCACTATGATTGTGCTCCCCAGTTCATTCACAAGAGTTGAATGTGATATGGGTTATCAAAATTAATGATTTACTTTCTTGTAAGACCCTGTATGATTTTCTCTCTCCCTAGTTTTGTTCATGTGGCGAACATGGTTTGGGATATCAAAACCAAATCATAATTTCCTTTATAAAAATAAAAAAAATATACATGTGATGAAAAGAGGGAAGCTGTTAGTAGAGCAAAATCGGTTGCCCTTGTCACAGGAGGAGCCCGGTAATGCTCTCTAAAGAGCATAAGTTTCACAAAGTTTTTTTTCTTCCCTCTCCTTTGAGGTGCCTTGGTGTCTACCTCAAGGATGAAGGCACACATATCTAAGTATGATTTTTCACAACTTTGATTATCTTTGCTAAGTGATGTAGTACATTGTGTTTTGAATGATTAACATCACTACCTTGTGGGCTTAGGTCTTTTTGAGGAAAGATCAATCCCCTTCTGCCCTCTTTTGGCAGTCTACTATCTCATTCATACATTGCTCTGAGCTACCAGAATAATCCCGTGAATGTGGTAGTATCACTTTTACTCCCCACAAGATCCTACCCAATTAGGGTAGGTGTTACCACTGTGGCCCTCTGATGTTTTATCAATCTTATTTATAATTATTAGCCTCGGTAGTGAGTGTGCCCCCCTTACTACCTAGAGTTATTTCTTTAGCTGTGATGTAGTACATCCTATCTTAGATGTTAGCATCACATCCTCAGGAGTCCTGATTTTTCAGTAGAGGATCAGGTCCTTAGTGTCTTTCTGTACCTACCTCACCATTCATACCGTACTCTTAGCTGCTGGAGTAGTTCTATGAAGGTGGTAGTATTGCTTTTACTCCCCACAGGGTCCAATCCAATTAGGGTAGGTGTTACCACTGTGACCATTTGATCTTTGTTCGATCTTAATTTATGATTATTGTCCTCAGGTAGTGAGTGTGTCCCCTTTCTACCTAGAGCTGTTTTTCTTGTAGTGATGTAGTATACATTGCCTCGGATATTAGCATCACTATTTTGAGAACTTCGATCTTATCGCAAAAGATTAGTTCTTCTACTACTTTTCGTGACCTATTTTACCATTCATACACTAGGCTCAGTTGACAGATTAGTCCTATGAATGTGTTAATGTCACTTTCACTTCCCACAGGGTCCCACTAGTTTGTGTGGGTGTTACCACTGTGAGATTTTTCTTACTCAGAGTTTGTTGCCCTGAGTAGCGGGAATGCTCTCTCGTTATTCTGGTTCTTTTTCTCTTACTTGGTGATATGGGACGTCGTGCCTTAGATGTCACAATCACCTCTTTCTTGAGCTTTGATTCTCTGATACAGAGTCAGCTCTTCCAGATTTTTTACCACTTCTTTTCCCATTGAGATCCGACTCCTAGCTACTGGAGATGTCCTTTGAATGCTTTGATACTCTTCCCACTTTTTACAGGGTCCCCATCAGTTAGTATGGGTTTACCCCTGTAGCCCCCCTTGAGGGTTATTTTTACTAGGCTTAGTCCTACTTGCTGTAGTAGAGGTGTCCCCTCGCTACTTCAGTTCCTTTGGCTTCGTTGGAATGAGATTACCCCTTTGCACACTCTACTGAGGGTGTATCTCTTCCAGCTTTGTTTGGGAGACATCATCCTGATGTCTTCCTCTCCTTTTGTGTAGGGTTATGGTTCCTTAGGAGATCCGGACAGCATCTGGATACTCATGTCCATGACGATTTGTCCTCTACCATGCGTTTATCAGAGCGCTAGAAGGAGTTCCCTAGGTGGCTCTACCCTTAAAATCATCCCATTTACTTACCTCCTTCTCCCTCACATCCCACACAGATACGCGTCAGGCTGATGTTGAGGTGAATTTTTCATCTTCTATTCTGCTATTGAAATGAACAGACAGGTAGTTTGTCTTACTTGGTAGAGAGGACCTGACAGAGCACCTGGCAGTACTCCTCGCCACTCTTCTGATTGTCCTGTTTTGATCAGGCAGGCATAATAACTTAACTCTTTATTCACTCAGTTGAAATGACTGAGTGGGTATTGAGCCCTTCTTCATTTGCAAGACCGAACTGGTGGAACAGATGTTGAAGCTTACTTGGTTAAAGTGAAGCCTTGCCAAAGCACCTGGAAGGTGGCCCTTACCACTCTTTTTACCTCGGATGTCCTGTAAAAGACTAAGCAGGCTTCCACCTCGTGGTTCATGAGCTTCTTGCTGAGGTCAGGCAGAAGTAGTGGCCACCCCAATCCACTGTTCCGAAAGGAGCAGGAGGGGCGTTACTTTGACTCTCTTGATTTCTCTAGCTCTACTAGAATTGTAGTGATAACTCATGAAAGAGTATGATCTCTCTATCTCATTCCAAATGTAGAGAGATTTCTTTTTTTGAACTAAAATCTTTTTCAAATTGAAATTGGATTTAGAAGTGAAAATTTTCTTCATTATCTTGTGATTCTCTACTCATAGATAACTATAGTATATTGATGAATAGAACTTCATAATTTTCTTAATCAAGTTGTTCATCCTTATCAAATGATAGGATTTGTTTTGTAGATCATTCTTCCTTATATGAGAGAAGTAAGTATTATTCTCTTGTATTTGGAAGATGATCTTACAACTGAGAAAAAGTTTTCTTTTAGAGGTTTTGAAAAGGAAGTCAGTTACAAAAAGTTACATGATGCACAAAGTGCGTCAAAGTAAAGGATACACAAAGTGTATCAAGTAAATGAGAATTGTGCAAAGCACATGAAAGTTGAGAAAATGGCTCAAAGAGCCCAAAAGTGCTAAGTAAATGGCTTCCCTTTTTAATAAATCTTTAAATCTCAGAAAATCTATATCCTTTTGATATTTTTGATACTTGAGTCTGAAAATTATGATTTTGAAATCATCATTATATATTGATATCCTATAAGATATAGAAGTATACTCTCATATAAGAAATGAAGAAAATTAAAATTTTTTTTAATTTAAATTCTTTTTTGGATTAAATTTAAATTCAAGAGAGAAAAATACTTATATAGGTGAGATGTCATGATTTAGCTAGTATAGAACTTGATCTGAGTTAGTAAATTTAAATTGAGGTTCTTTTTATGATTAGAGGGAGTTAAGTACTAAACTCTTTTGGAATATGTGCTCATTTATCACTTTTAACTGAGTCTATACCATCCTGTATTTGATAGGATCGATGATGTTGATCCTTTATTAGTAGGTGAATTACTTCTTCCTGTCAGCCCTACTCTGATAGTTGAAGCCCCCAGTCCATTCATATGAGATGAATGTGATAGAGAATGTTTAAATCATTCATTTAGAGATATAATACTGGGTCCACACCCTCCTGCGTTTGTTAGGTTTGGTGATGTTGATTCTCTACTAGGATGAGATTCTCTTCTTCCTATCAGTCTTGCTCTGATAGTTGAAACCCCCAGTTCATTCACATGAGTTGAATCTGATCGGAAATGTCGTAGTCTTTTTAGATTAGACTCTTTTAAGAGAAGATACTGGGTCCACATCCACCTATGTTAGTCAGGTGGGATGATAGCGAGCCATTATCCCTATGGGATTCTCTTCTTCCTATCAGTCTTGCTCTGATAGTTGAAACCCCCAGTTCATTCACATGAGTTGAATCTGATCGGAAATGTCGTAGTCTTTTTAGATTAGACTCTTTTAAGAGAAGATACTGGGTCCACATCCACCTATGTTAGTCAGGTGGGATGATAGCGAGCCATTATCCCTATGGGATTCTCTTCTTCCTATCAGTCTTGAGCTGATAAATGTAGCCCCTGATCCATTCATATAGGTTAAATGTGATCAGGAATGTCATAGTCATTAGCTTATACTCTTTTGGAAGTAGGATACTGGGTCCACACCATCCTGTGATAGTCAGGTGTGGTAGCGTTGATCCTCTATCTTGATGTTGATTTTAGTTATACATCAATTTCACTATGATTGTGCTCCCCAGTTCATTCACATGAGTTGAATGTGATCTGGGTTATCAAAACTAATGATTTACTTTCTTATAAGATCCTGTATGATTTTCTCTCTCCCCAGTTTTGTTCATGTGGCGAACATGGTTTGGGACATCAAAACCAAATCACAATTCCCTTAAAAAAAAATCAAAAAAATATACATGTGATAAAAAGAGGGAAGATCTTAGTAGAGCAAAAATGGTTGCCCTTATCACAGGAGGAACCCGATAATACTCTCTAAGAGCATGAGCTCCCTAAAGTTCTTTTTCTTCCATCTCCTATGAGGTGCCTTGGTGTCTGCCTCAAGGATGAAAGTACACATATATGAGTATGATTTTTCATAACTTTAATTATCTTTGCTAAGTGATGTAGTACATTGTGTTTTGAATGTTAACATCACTACCTGGTGGGCTTGGGTCTTTCTGAGTAAGGACCAATCTCCTTCTGCCCTCTTTCGGCAGTTTACTCTCCCATTCATGCACTGCTCTGAGCTGCCAGAGTGGTCCTCTGAATGTGATGGTGTCACTTTTTACTTGGCACAGGGTCCTACCTGATTAGGGTAGGTGTTACCACTGTGACCTTATGATGGTTGTGGATTTCACTCATTACTGTACTAGGTGGCAGGTATACTCCCTTGTCACCTAAAGTTGTCTCTCTTACTGTGATGTAGTGCATCCTGTCTCAGATGTTAGCATCACATCCTTAGGAGTCCTGATTTTCCAGTAGAAGATCGGCTCCTTAGTTTCTTTCACCGTCCTACTCCACCATTCGTACCCTACTCTTAGCTGCTATAGTAGCCCTACGAAGGTGATAGTGTTTCTTTCTCCCCCACAGGGTCCTACTCGATCAGGGTAGGTGTTACCACTGTGACTCTTTTGATGATACTCCACTTCTATACATGATTACCATCCTCAGGTAGTAAGTGTGTCCCCTTTACTACCTAGAGATGCTCTCCTTGTGATGTGGTATACCTTGCCCCGGATACTAACATCACCACTTTGAGAACTTTGATCTTTTGGCAGAAGATCAGTTCTACTCTTTTCTTTGACCTATCCTACCATTCATACACTAGGCTCAGTCGCCAGATTAGTCCTATGAATGTGTTGAGGTCACTTTCACTTCTCACAAAGTCCCACTAGTTTGTGTGGATGTTACCATTGTGAGATTTTTCCTACTTAGAGTTTGTTGCCCTGAGTAGCGAGAATGCTCTCTCGCTACTCTGGTCCTTTTTCTCTTACTTGGTGATATGGGGCGTCGTGCCTTAGGTGCCATCATCACCTTTTTTTTTCTTGAGCTTTGATTCTCTGATACAAAGTCAGCTCTCCCAGCTATTTTACCACTTCTTTCCCCATCGAGACCCGACTCCTAGCTGCTGGAGAGGTCCTTTTGGTGTTCTGATATTGTTTCCACTTCTTACAAGGTCCCCATCAGTTAGTATGGGTTTACCACTGTAGCCCCTTTGAGGGTTGTTTGTACTAAGCTTAGTCCTACTTGCTGTAGTAGAGGTGCCCCCTCGCTACTTCAGTTCTTTTTGCTCCTTTGGAATGAGACCGCCCCTTTACACACTTTACTATGGGTGTATCTCTTCCAGCTTTCTTGGGAGATGTCGTCCTGATGTCTTCCTCCTCTTTTGTGTAGGGTTAAGGTTCCTTAGGAGATCCTGATAGCATCTGGATACTCATGGCCACGACGATTTGTCCTCTACCATGTGGTTACCAGAGCGCTAGAAGGGGTTCCCTAAGAGGCTCTACCCTTAAAATTATCCCATTTACTTACTTCTTTCTCCCTCACATCCCTACACAGATACGTGTCAGGCTGATGTTGAGGTGACTTTTTCACCTTCTATTCTGCTGTTTGAAATGACCAGACAGGTAGTTGGTCTTACTTGGTAGAGAGGACCTGACAGAGCACCTGGCAGGTACTACTTGCCACTCTTCTGATTGTCCTGTTTTGATCAGGCAGGTATCAGAGCTTGACTCTTTATTCACTCAGTTGAAATGATTGAGTGAGTATTGAGCCCTTCTTCATTTGCAAGGCCGAGCTGGTGGAGCAGATGTTGCAGCTTACTTGGTTAAAGTGAAGCCTTGCCAGAGCACCTAGAAGGTGGCCCTTACCACTCTTTTTACCCCGGATGTCCTGTAAAAGACTAAGCAGGCTTCCACTTTGTGGTTCATGAGCTTTTTGCTGAGGTCAGGCAGAAGTAGTGGCCACCCCAATCCACTGTTCCGAAAAGAGCAGGAGGGGCGGGATCCTTTTCACCTTCTACCCGCTGTCCAGATGCGGTCAACCTGGTAGTTGGTTTTACCTTACCGTTGAGTGAGCCCGACAGAGTCCCTGGGAGGCTCAATTCCTCAACACTCCTTTACTCGGATGTCCTGTAAAAGACTAAGCAGGCTTCCACTTTGTGGTTCATGAGCTTTTTGCTGAGGTCAGGCAGAAGTAGTGGTCACCCCAATCCATTGTTCCGGAAGGAGCAGGAGGGGCGAGATCCTTTTTACCTTCTACCCGTTGTCCAGATGCGGTCAGCCTGGTAGTTGGTTTTACCTTACTGTTGAGTGAGCCCGACAGTCCCTGGGAGGTGCAATTCCTCAACACCCCTTTACTCGGATATCCTGTAAAAGACTAAGCAGGCTTTCACTTCGTAGTTCATGAGCTTCACGCTAAGGTCATGTAGAAGTAGTGGCCACCCCAATCCACTATTCCGAAAGGAGCAGGAGGGGCGGGATCCTTTTCACCTTCTACCCGCTGTCCAGATGTGGTCAGCCTGGTGGTTGGTTTTACCTTACCGTTGAGTAAGCCCGACAGAGTCCCTGGGAGGCGCAATTCCTCAACACCCCTTTACTCGGATGTCCTATAAAAGACCAAGCAGGCTTCCACTTCGTGGTTCATGAGCTTCTTGCTGAGGTCAGGCAGAAGTAGTGGCCACCCCAATCCACTGTTCCGAAAGGAACAGGAGGGGCGGGATCTTTTTCACCTTCCACCCTGCTGCTCAGATAGCGCCAGACAGGTGGTCAGTCTTACCTTACCTAGTTGAGTGAGCCTGACAGAGTCCCTGGGAGGCTATCCTCAACGACCTTTTTACTCCGGGTGTCCTGTAAAAGACTACGCAGGCTTCCACCTCGTGTCTTCTTTACTTCTGAGATCAGGCAGATGTATCGAGTCACCCCAATCCACTATTCCGAAAGGATCAGGAGGGGCAGGATCCTTTCACCTCATACCCTGCTATCAAAATATAGTCGGGCAGGTAATTAGTCTTACTTGGTAGAGAAGGCCTGACAGAGCACCTGGCAGGAACTCCTCGCATTTTTCCCTGAGTGTCCTGTTCTGATCAAACAGGCACCAGACTTCGTGACTCCCTTTATTTGTCGCCTTGAGTTGGTCAGGCAAATACTGAGTCACCCCAATCCACTGTTCTGAGACGAACAGGAGGAGAGGGATCTTTTTCACCTTCTGTCCTGCTGTTTGAAATTAACAGAGAGGAAGCTGGTTTGACTTACTTAGTAGAGAGAGCCTGACAGAGCACCTGGCAGGAACTCCTCGCCACCTTTCTCCCTGAGTGTCTTGTTCCGGTTAGGCAGACACCACGTGTCGTGATTCTTTTATTTGCTGACGCGATTTGGTCAGGCAGATACTGAGTCACCCCAATCCATTGTCCTGAAATAGGCAGGAGGAGATGGGACCCCCTTCACCTTCTATTCTGCTGATTCGACATAGTCAGACAGATAGTCGGTATACTTTTACTATCTTACCTTTGGTTCTTCCCTTGGCTCTGCCCCTGCTACAAGGCAAGGCTAGGGGAGAATCCCGCTTTACTTTTTCACCCTTGTGGTGATCTTTACTTTTGGTCCTCTCTTTAGCTCTGCCCGCTCCATAGGGCAAGGCAAGGAGAGATACCTGCTTACTTTTTCACCCTGGTGGTGATCTTTACCCTTGATTCTCTCTTTGGCTCTGCCCTCACTATAGGGCAAGGCTAGGGGAGGATTTCTTTACCTTTTTCACCCTAGTGGTGACCTTTACTTTCGGTTCTCTTTTCTGCTCTGCCCTCGCTATAGGGCAAGGCTATGAGAGAACCCCCCCCCCTTTACCTGGTTTTCACTTTTTTAGGTGATCTTTACCTTTAGTTCTCTCCTTGGCTCTGCCCTTGTTTAAGGGTAAGGCTAGGAGGTCTTACCACTAGTTCATTGTTTCAGTGATATCTAACTTGTGCACTGCTGCTTTTCACTCTCTCCTAGGCTCTGCCCTCGATATAAGGTAAGGCCAAGAGAAGAGTTTCCTACCTTCTTCCACCTTTGTTGGTACTCTTTCACATGCACTCTTCCACTCTACTTGCTGCGGCATAGTCGGTCAACGCCAACACGAGCGGTTCACTAGTAATTCGCCACTCCTGTTGGGGGTCCGTTTGTTGACCTCTCTTTTGACCCGACCACACTCCCCTGGACTCAATGGGCTAGGTTGACCAAGTCAACTCATTATGACCAATTAGGACCCATTAGAGCTTAAATTTAAATCCAAATCAAATCCAATTCTTGCATGGCTCAATCCTTGACACCCTTGACTAATTTGACCAAGTCAATCGTTAACTTGGTCAAACGAAGTCTTAAATAGGTGAAAATCATATTTAAAGCAAAATTAAGCCCCATTTAATGTCCTAATCAATTCCAAACGTTTTGGAAATTCAAATCCCACCAAAATCACTCACTATCGCTCTGGATTTGGCCCTTGGTCTCATCTCCACCATCCAAGAGAGAGAGAGAGGAGTTTAAATAGTGAAATTTAGGTCTTTTCGAGGGCTTTTTTCCTCTTGCTTGATCTCGAGACCACCTCAGGCCTTAAGATTTGGTGAGAGCACTCCTGCAACCTTCCTCCACATTTTTTCAACACAACTCCGACCTCCTAGAGTCGCCAGCGGCGAGAACTCCGGTGAAACCGAAGCCAAGAAGCTTTCGGGGCTTCTACCGCTCGATCCAAGTAGAACCAGGGTTCGACGTCAACTA
The DNA here is from genome assembly GCF_001605985.2 of Dendrobium catenatum. NCBI lineage: Eukaryota > Viridiplantae > Streptophyta > Magnoliopsida > Asparagales > Orchidaceae > Dendrobium > Dendrobium catenatum. The sequence goes on along the minus strand of NW_021319315.1, from coordinate 5,215,741 downwards.
AAGAAATACTCCTGCCGCTTCAACGAATCCAACGAGCCCAAGAACGCGAAAATCGGACGGTTAAATCTCTCAAAATCCCTTAGAATATGTCACAATGCTTAGGGTTAAATAGCTTTTTGAAAAACACTTTCTAGGCCAAACGTTATACCCCCCATGATTTCTGTACAAGTATAGAACATAGGTTTAAAAGTTCATGAAATTCCGTCGTGTAGATCGAGAGAACGAGGCATTTTTTCTGTTTAGGGTTTCGGTCCGGACGGGTTCAAGCTGCGGGCGTTTCAGACCGTTGATCTTGTCAAACAATGGTCCAGATCTGGCTTCATCCCGCGCCCGTCCGACCGCAGAAACCCCCTGTTGGATCGAGCCCCCGTGCGGCTCGATCTTGGTCGTTTATTTGCTATGGCGCGGATCCAACGGCTGAGATCCGTCACTGACGTGGCTAAGTCGAGTCGACGTCCGTGCGCAATGATTGCGCTAATCATTGCCGGCGGCACAATCATCGCGCCGCCAGGCAATGATTGCCCGCAGACGGCGTGCCCAACCAGGCGCTGCTAAGTGTTGGCCCGTGATTTTTCTGGATTTCTAATTGATATTAATTAATTTAAAGCTATTTTTGCTTGTTTAAATCATAGAAAATCCAGTTTCGCTCCGTTTTCGAAACACAATATATCGAATCGAGCGGAATTGAATTCTCTTTAATTTAAAATTATTTTTATTTAAAAATATTGAGTATATTTTTAATTATTTTAAAAACAGTAAAAATATGCTTTTGTTATTATTTATTTAAATTATATTTTAATGATAATTATTAATATATTATTATTTCAATTATATTTATAGTATCTACTGTATTTTAAAGTATTTGCTGTTGTTTTCAGTGTTGTTTCATTTTCTTTATTTTCATTATTTTTATAATTACTTTTACTTAAATGTTGAAGGTATCTTTTTAATGATTAAACATTACTATAGTTATTTTAATTATTTAAACTATTTAAAATATTATTAATAATTAAAATACCATTAGCATACTTTAAATTATTGTCATATTCCAGAAATCTTCAATACCTTTTATTTTTTTGTTGATTACTTTATAATTATTATTATTATTATTATTTTATTAAATATTTTCAAAGTATTCCAAAATTACTTTTGATACTTTAAACTTCAGAAATTCATAACTTTCCCATTTTAGATTCGTTGTCGATGCACAACACCTTGTTTTGATCGTATTTGAATTATGCATAATTTAAAATTAATTTTAGTCAACAATATTGGATCTATCTGCAGTTATTTTGAAAACAGTAAAAGGACACTATTTTAAATATATTTTATTATTGTATTTAAACTTGTAAAAATCGTATATTATTCATATTTGGTCGGATTTTGGCGTGCCATACCTCGTTCTCTTTGGAAAGATATAAACTTTATTTTAAAATTACTTGCAGGAATTGATTCAGGCTTCTTGGACAGATTTCTTTTTTATGCTTTTATTTGAGTATTTTCAGTATTATTTGAATAATTATTATAAATAAAATAAAAATTATTTTTTAAACTATTTTGAAACCCTCGTTAGTGTGATGAGTGGATCTCCCCTATACCTATATATATTACAAATTGATCTATGTTTAAGTACTCTACTTTCCAAAACTTATATATTTATGTGTATTTTTAAAATATTTTAAAATTACTTATAATTAAATCCCTAATTCCAGGAGATTCTCTATTTCATGAAATTTTAAACTTAGCTTCTATATGTGAATAGCAATCATGGGGGAGTAGATTAGTGGGTGGTTAGGTCCAAACCATTCACTAATCCCTTCATTAGGTGTCTTTTCTTTATTTTTCTTGTAGTTTGCATGTGTATGTTGCACCACAAGCACTTAGTTTAGGCTCTCCTAGATCTAAGGACATTGTGTGTTTACTTTGTTTATGTTTCCCATGCATTTATTACCTTGAGGGTTAGCTAAAACATTATTTTAAACCTTGACAACGTAGCGACACCCTAAGGACAATAATTAAGGACCTGTCTAACGAACTTAGAAGTCTTCTAGGTGCCAGGGTAGATCACTGACTGACACGAAACCTCAACATTTAAACCTAGAGACATCTTGAATATTCCAGAACTTTTTAGGAGTCTTTAGAGCCCTTAATTAACCAACCATAATTAACCTATTAAATAAGGCCCCGAAACCTTCCAAAAATTACAATAAATACATTTTAGGCTAAAAAATTACCCATAACACCTCAAAATGACCAGAATCTGATCCTTGACCTTAGATAAATAGGGTTCCCTAGTTTGACTTCAGGTTGACTCCTAATTTGACCATAGGTGGAATTTACTATTTTGCCCCTAATAAATCATTAAAAATTATTAAAAATCCCAAATTTTCTCCAAACACTTGGGAATACTTTCTCTGGTCATTCCTAACCTTTGGGGGTGATTACAATCAATTTGGAGTTGATTTGGATCAAAACAATAAAAACAACCCCTTAATAGGTAATTTAGAAATTCCCTTAAATACCCTGAACTTAGAAAACCCATAACTAATTATAGAAAATTTCAAATTAGGCAAACTCACTTGCATTAGGGTCTAGTATTTATTAAAAATATTAGATTTCCAGAAATTGGACTAGATTAGAAAGTCAACTTTTTGGTGAACCGTAGTTCATTCAGGGCCCGAAACTTAGAATATTCATAACTTTGTCTAGAAAACTCCAATTCCAGCCTACTACCTGTCTAACTACTCGTATTAAGGCCTAGTATTTTCCTAAGGTGTTAGAAGATCTAAATCTTGTCTATTTCCCATAGTGACTTTTTGGACCCTTAGTCTAGTTCTTAGGAGGACCCGAGACTTTCTAAAATTGACTAATATCACTTGAACTTTAAATATCAGTATCCTAAGCTCTTAAAACTAATTAACAAACTGAAATAATTAAAATGGACCCTAATCCACTAATATTTGAATTTCAACTAAAAATATCTTTTCGGACCCTAACAAACCTGAACTCTAGATAACTTAAACAAACTACCCTGCTTAGGACCTATCCAAACCACACCAGCCTTACACACACATAGAATTGTTTGCTAGGGCATTACTTCTAGATCTAGGTTAGGCCGCTGGGTTTTACTTTTCTGCTGTATGCCGAAGCTTTTTCGTGGATTTCATTGCATGCTGTTTGAAAAATGATTGGTGTGTTTGCTTACTTTTTCTGCACTCTGTGGATGATGTGATGAGCGCTAGATTTACCCCTAGGTTAGGAGCGTTATATATATAATATTCTTCCATGCAAGTGGTCATGCTCAATCTAATAAACGGGGGGCATCGTTATGATTTCTAATATTATCTTACGTAGGTGCTTGCTCAGCCCCCCTAAATAAGTAAATGAGGGCTAAAAAAAATAATTATAACTGCTACAGGTGGATCTTCTTAGCCCTCATAATTAAGAGCATAGCTTGGCACATGGTCAATGGTTTTAATTATTTTTATTTCCATATAAACGGCTTGGGATGATGATTTTTATTAGGATAACCTTGCATGGATTTTTAGATTTATTATATTTCCATTTAATGTAAATTGATTTGTAATATTGTTAAGAGTTGTGAAAACAACTTTGAGTTGGGATATTCTTATCCAACTCGGATTCTAAAAGAAGAAGGCATTCCTAAAGGGGAGAGTCTTCTTTCATTTAGAAGACCGAATTAGGTGGCTTTAGATATCCAAAGAGAAAAGGCAATACTCCCTAAAAGGAAGAATTGTCTCTTCGTTTGGATATTCAAGCCACGACGGATCCAAGGAGTTCAAGGAGAAGATACCCAGAAGATTAAAGACACTGAAGAATTGAAGACCCAATATCCCATTCAAAGTTGTTGGCGTCTGTCATAGGCTTAGAAATCCGAATTGTTGGCAGTGGTGCCCGGCCACTTTACTTTCTACATATCTGGGTTGTAATAAGGGAGATTTGTCTATGGCCATTTAATTAATTATTTTTAGATTTATATTGATGTGTTTACCTGATTGCGCAGTAGAAATACCTGTTTTTCTAGGTTTATTTATTGCATGCCGATTTTTTCTTTCGTCTGATCTCGTTAGGCTCTTTAAGGACTATAAAATTTTTATACTCATAACTAATTTTTTAAGATTTTTAAGGTTTAAACAATATAGAAATCTAACGAACCTAGGGAACTGCCGGAATCGTCCGGGGTCGCATGCATATTACTGCATCCTTCTCTCCTTTTTATAAGACATCTCCCTGCCCGTGGGTAGAGTTCGGCTAATCTGGCCTATGAGGATGAAGTGCCGGACCTAGGGAGACTCAGTCTTTTCAAAAAATTATTTTCTATAAGCCTATTTTTAAAAGTCTATAGCATCCATGAGCTGACATTTCAACTAGCATGTATTGCATTAGTAACTAACTAAATAAAATTTAATTGCATTAGCTAGGAGCATCTGACCCACATAAGTCTATGACCACTTAGAAAATTCTCTAGATGTCGGTCCTATTTCCAAATAACTGTACCACCCACCTATCTTACATAACTGACTTGATAGCATGGTTTTAAAGCGATTAGGTGGTTAGCTGGCTCGCCAATCCAGGCCGGGATAAGTCCTGATTTTGCACTGCATTAGCTAGGACACGGGTCGTAGTGTTTCGTAGAACACTAAGCCCAACCTAGATTTAGAATTCGAGGCTACTACATTCTGTCTCGTAGTATGTCTTAAATAGTAAGTAGGTCTCTTCCTTTCAGGGATTATAAATCCTACTTATCTGCATCACAAGATGACGCCACCTCCATCCTTCTCTCACGCATGTGATTGATTGCCTAATTTTTCTTTCTCAAGTTTCTCTTTAGTACCCTAAAGCCTCCGAATGTTGGTATGAACCATGCATGTTGATTCAACCCTTCGGACCTTTCTTCCCTTTGAGTAGGATTTCCTAGTCTATACCCTCGTGTCGATCTCACTTTTGGAAAGGATAATGTATGATCCTTAATCGAGAGTTTTCTCGGGCTCCGGCCTGGGATGTAATTAACCATGGGGGCTTGCGCCCGTGGGAAACTCGGTCACACATCTACTAAACCCCATTCGAACTGTTGTATCGAGTGGGGGAAACCCGTGACTAAGTCCTGTATATTACTACCCATCGGGGTGTGTTGACGACAGCCTCTATCCTCAATGGTTAGTCGTATGCATGATCCAATATGTCCCTTCCAATCAACCCGTTTGCGCGGTGCTCTTTCGGAGGTCTACAGCTACATTTTTGCTAGAAGGAGAAGAGGAAAGGTGGTGGCAAGCACAGCATAGAGAAAAATTTGGACAGTTGTCTATCACTAGTATATATTAGGACACGACCCTCCTAAGCAGATAAAAAGAAGCCGACAAGGTTTAATTATAAAATGCCCCCAAATAGCCACATGGGCCTCGGCGAGCGTGTTATTGGTACACACGTGACGTCTACGAATGTTGCGCGAGTTATTAAATTTGAACCTGACCCTCCTAAGCAGATAAAAAGGAGTCGACGGGGTTTAATTATAAAATGCCCCCAAATACCCGCATGTGCTCCGGCGACGTGTTATTGGTACACACGTTACGTCTAGGGATGCTGCGTGGGTTATTAAATTTGAACTCGATCCTCCTAAGCAGATAAAAAGGAGTCGATAGGGTTTAATTATAAAATGCCCTCAAATACCTGCATGGGCCCCGGCAAGTGTGTTATTGGTACACACGTGAAGTCTAGGGATGTTGCGTGGGTCAATAAGTGAATTCAAGTTCAAACCCGATCCTTCTATGCGGATCAATACAAGTCGATAAAGTTCGAACCATCAAATAAAGCTAATGCTGTCAATTTTGTTGTTGGATCGTTTACATTTAATCTATATTCGACAAAACTGGGGTGCGAACCAGCTTCATAAACTGTCTCATTCCTTTTGGCACTCTCCTCCTCCCGAATGGATTAAAGTAAATATCGATGCTTCTTTGTTGAGATTAAATAAATTTGGTATTGATGGAGTTTTCAGATATTGTAAAAAATATTCTTATTTTCTTTTGATTTCAGCGGTCTTCATTGGGACATGTCACAACTGGAGATGTTAGCTATCACCTCTTTGAAGAAAGTTGTACAGGATTGGATGCTTGATGCAAAAGGAACAATTATAGAAGGAGACAATTATAATGTTATCAAATCCATTCAAAGCTTGCTGAATAAGAATTATTCGAACAAGAATTTCATTATCATGGAAGATTTATCTTTTGTAACTTGTTTTAATCAAGTTTTAATTCATTTTTCTAATAAGAGTTGTAATACATTAGCTAATTTATGTGCTAACTATCCTCTTTTTTCTGATTTCATTTGGGATATTAGTTGTAATAAGATTCCTCCTTCCTTTATTTCATTGTTAAAGGAGGAATGTGGCAGTGTTTCTATCACTATTTAGATTGTAATTAGGCTTCTTTTAATAAATTGCCATGAGCATTTCTTCAAAAGAAGAACAAACTAGAGAGCCAAAAACTATAATTGTTAGAGGACTACCAAGAAACGATGAAAGTGGGCAGAAACCACTAAATAATATGCAATTAAAATAACATCATCCAAATAGCAACTCCATGAACTCACCAAGGCCACCGGAGGAAGCAAGGTGCAAGCTTGCCTGGAGCAGCCGTGTGAACACCCGTCACACTCCTCACTCATGCATAACCTCACCTTCTTCCTCTCTAAGCCTAAAGCTCTCTCAAAAATTCTCCTTCAGAGTTCCTTTAACAGCCAAAATTCTTTTTCCAAAGACTTCATTGAGTTGCTTAAATACAAAGTTTCAAAAAACCCTAAATTTTCAATTAGTTTGTCTTTATTGGTACAGTATGATCTGTGTTCGTACATTACAAATAGTTTAAAATCAGATGTTCGTCCAGTATGATGGAATAGTCGTTCAGACGAACTGTACAAATTTTATATACTTATCATGCAGTACGATCGTAAATTTGTATGGTACGATTAGTTCATATTCACTCTGTTCGTACAAGATAATCATTGGGATAATTGGAAATCATCACTATCGATCGTCCGGTATGATTCAAATCGTACAATACATTCAGTTCAAATATTACAGGTTCGTACAGTACGATTAACATCGTACTATACGATTAGTTCAAAAATCAGAGTTTTCGTCCAGTACGATATTCAAGAAACCAAATATCATCTTTGTCAATCGTACGGTACGATCTTCATCGTACAGTATGATTAGCCAAATTTATTAAACCTTGATTTAACTGACTAATCACGGGAGATAATTCAAGTAAGATTTCAATTATCATACGGTACAATTAGGATCTTATAATACAATTAGTTGAAAATTAGATTTTAAAAATACTTAAAATTATCTGGCATATAGGGTTTACTGATGGAAAGCAATAATACAATATGATCTTCATCATGCAGTACAATTAATTCATTAGCATTAATGACATAATTAGTCATTAACATTATTTTAATATATAATTGATCGTACAATATGATAGTAATCATATGATACGATTAATTCAAAAAATCTCAGCTCACTTTTTCTCACTTCCATATGTGTTTGCACGATCGTCAATTTAGCATACACTCTTACATACCAGACTCAAGAAATATAAAATAAAGAAAATGAAAAATATACCTTTTGAAAAATATCTTATTCTGCCCAAACGTGAGTCTTGATCAATCTTGGACGGTTTGTTGCAATCCAATCCCTAACTTGTGATTTTGACGATAAAAAACATTATTGATTGAAATTTTTTACTTCTCCTAGCATATAAATTGTATATTATTTTTTTATGTGTAGTAACATTTCAAAGACATCATTACCTCTAGGCCACCAGAAATTCTTCATATTGATCTATTTGGACATGTTAGTACAGCCAGTCTAGGAGGGAAATCATATGATTTTGAGATTATTGATTATTATTCTATATTCACCTGGGTTATATTTCTAGCACAAAAGAGAAAATCATTTGAAGAATTTAGAACATTCTTCATCTGGATACAAAGAAAATCAGGATATGAGATATCGACTATTTTTAGTGATCATGGTAGAGAGTTTGAAAATGAAAAGTTTAAATATTTTTGTCAAGAGGTAAGGATAGAGCATAACTTTTCTGCCCCTAAGACCACTCAGCAAAATGGAATATCTAAGAAGAAGAATAGGACATTAGTAAAAGTTGTTAGAGCCATATTAGCTAAATATTCTCTCCCTAGATACTTTTAAGCATAAGCAGTAAACACTGCTTGTTATGTGTTGAACAGGTTAAATGTTAAATCCAAATTAAATAAGACATCCTATTAGTTTCTTAAGGGTAGGACACCCATCCTATCTCACTTGCATGTCTTTGGTTGTAGATGTTTTATCCATGGTTTAAAATTGCGCAATATGAGGCTCGCCTTAAGGCCCGCCTTTGCGCAATTCCAGTAAAAATGCCTCGATGCTTACGCCTCGAGTTTTTTTTATGAGGCTTGCGCCTCAACTTGGTTGAGGCCCGCCTCAACTCACTGGCATGAGGCTTGCGCCTCACACTATATATATATATTAAAACTTACATAAATCTTGAAACAAATGCCCGACATTGGACTCTATGGGAGAGGAAGAAGGGGAGAGAGCAATTCCTCATAATGATGATTCAAATGAAGAACCCCTAAGTGATGACAGTGCTGATGACTTATGAGTTCTTATGTGATATATCATTGCTATTTATTTTTGGAAATTAAAATTATATATTAATGAAAAGAATACTGGGATTTCGAAAAGATAGAATTTTGAGTTGAAATATATTTCACGTTGTTTTATTATTAGGATATTTTGATTTCACTTCATATCTTATATTTTTTTATGTTTTATATTATTCATTCATTAGTATATAAAAAAATTATCATTTTATGTTTACGCAATCTTTTGATTTTGAGGCTTACGCCTCAAAACGCCTTGAGGCTTACACCTCGCCTCATGAATGAAAAACGCCTCAATACCCGAATACGCAATTTTAAACATTGGTTTTATCCTGATTAATGAAAAATCACCTCTAAGAAAATTTGATTCCAAATCTGATGAATGAGTCTTCTTAGGATATTCATCTGTAGGTAAACCCTAGTAGACTTTCAATAAGAGGACCTTAGTAGTAGAAGAGTATATTCATATAGTGTTTAATGAATCAGATAAAACCCCTGAGCCTAGGTTAGAGGAAGAAGTAAAGATTACCCAAGAGATAGAATCCATTAACTTAGGAGATAAAATAGAATCTCAGGAGCCTTTGCCTATGAAATGGAGATACTCAACTAGTCACCATAGGGAACTTGTCCTAGGACTGAAGTTGTTAAAACTATACATGGACTTAGAAAGGAAGTTAGTCATTCAACATTCATCTCAATGTTATAACCCACCAACATAGATTAAGCTCTAGCCGAAGAATTCTGGATCCTAGCAATGTAAGAAGAATTAAATCAATTTGTTAAGAATGATGTGTGAAAATTGGTTAAAAGACCTAAAGACCAAAGTGCTGTAGGAACTAAGTGGGTTTCCAAGAATAAAATGAATGACTCTAGAATGGTGATTAGGAATAAGGTTAGATTAATGGCTAAGCAGTACAATTAGATTGAAAAAATTGATTTTGAGGATACTTTTGCCCCTATAGCTAGATTAGAAGTCATTAAAGCCCTACTAGCCTTTGCTCGTTTTAAAGCATTCAAGTTGTATCATATGGATGTTAAGAGTGTTTTTTTCTAAATAGGGTGATTAAAGAAGATATATATGTAGAGCAACTCCCAAGTTTTGAGAATTCTCAATTTCTCAATCATGTATTCAAATTAAAGAAAGACATTATATGGATTAAAACAAACATCTAGAGCTTGATATGAGAAGCTGAGCACATTCCTCCCAGATAGAGCATTTGTTAAAAGTCGTACAAACACCACTATTCATTAAAAAATAGGATAAGATCTACCTATTGTTCATATTTATGTTGATGATATATTGTTTTTATACACAAATAAAAATTTATGTGATGAATTTTCAAAGCTAATGAGTGAAGAGTTTGAGATGAGCATTATGAGAGATCTTAACTATTTCCTTGGATTTAGTATGAAGCAAAGGGATGACGGAACCTTCCTTAGCCAATCAAAATATATCAAAGATATCCTTAAGAAATATGAGATGGATAATAATAAGACAATAAATACTCTCATGAGCTCTACTATTCAGTTATACAAGGATCCCAATGCAAAATCAGTTGATCAAAAGAAATATAAAAGGATAATTAGATCACTCATTTACTTAACTATAAGTAGACCTGATATAATGTTTAGTGTATGTCTCTATGCTAGATTTCAGGTTGATCCCAAAGAATCTTATATGACTGTCGTTAAGAGAATCCTTAGACACCTATTAGGCACCCAAAACATAAATATATGGTACTCTAGACATAGCTCATCCTTTGAAATCATAGGATATTCAGACTCTGACTTTGCATGATGTAGGGTAGATTGGAAAAGAACCTCAAGAAGCTGTCAGTTTGTAGGTCAATCATTGTTTGCTAGTCTAATAGAAAGCAAAATTCAATGGCACTATCCAGCGATGAAGCGGAATACATTATCATTGGAATCTGTGTTGCTTAAGTATTATGGCTATAGCAACAAATCTTAGATCTTGGAGTAACTATAGGTACCATTCCTATTATGTGTGACGACACTAATGTCATTTGCATTTCCAAAAATTCAATTCAACACTCCCGAACTAAATATATAGATATTATGCATTATTTCATTAGAGATCATAGTGCCAAGAGAGATATAGAACTGCATCATATATGACCTTCATCTAATCCCTGGAGTCCTCTCCTGGAATTGCACTAACACTATAATGACTCTCCTTTTGCCCCCACAACAAGGCTGAGAAGCCCTTACAAAAATCAATTCCAACAAACCCAATGCGACAGATAATCAAAAGATATATCACCCTCCTAGTGACGACAACGAACTTTTAATCTTTTTTCACCCTTCTGGTGAAGGCAGTACCCACGAAATCTTTCTCACCCTCCTGTTGATTGCAGAGAACCGTCAATCCTTTTTCACCCTTCTAACGAAGGAACAGATGCTCAGACAAACTGTTTAAATTTTACATACTTATCGTGCAATACAATCGTAAGTTCGTATGGTATGATTAGTTCAAATTCACTATGTTCGTATAGGACGATTACTGGGATGATTGGAAATCATCATTGTCGATTGACCGGTACGATTCACATTATACAGTACGTTTAGTTCAAATATCAAGGGTTCGTACAGTATGATTAATATTGTACTATAAGATTAGTTCAAAAATCAAGGTCAATACGATATTTGTGGCGACCAAATATCGTCCCTATCAATCGTACGGTACGATCTTCATTGTACAGTACGATTAGTCATATTTATTAAACCTTGACTTAATTGACTAATCACGATGAATAATTTAAGTAAGATTTCAAGTATTATCCAATATGATTATAATCGTACAGTACACTTAATTTAAAATACGATTTTGAAAATACTTAAACATACATACTGGTACACATACTCATATTTATATAATAAATTGACACACAACATGAAAAGATAAAGGAAAAAGCAGCCATCGGATACTTAAAAATATCATGTTAGGTGCTAGACGGTTAGGGTGTAGTGCAACCTAGTGGAGGCAAAACAACCTTAAGGAGGCATGCTGGTTATGATAGGAGGCTTATGGGGTATAAAGGCAATGAAACTTCAGGAGGCAACGCGAGGAACTTACAGGCAGTAAACTAAAACTACACATCTAGATATGTCATCTTCTAAGGCTAGAAAAGAACGTTATGAGTTGTACTATATATATATATGGGTGTGTGTGTGCGCGCGTGCGTGCGTGTGTGTGTGTGAACCATATATGCGCATGCAGATGCGAGGTATCATGTACCCAGCCCGGAGACTCAAATTATCGAGATGGGAACAGACAGTCGTACAGTTAATACATTTCTTTTATAACATTAACATTAACAAACTAACATCCAATACATAACTGAAGAGCCAATACAATAAATTTTCAATTTGAACATATACATAAATTAGTTCATATCTATTTTCATTTGATCTCCTTCTTCAATAGACGAATTCTTCTCTCTCAGCAATTTATTTCTCAAAGGAATTACCTGAAATTTCAATTTAATATTTTGAGTTTCCATAATAAACTCAATATAACAATTAATCAATATAATCAGGTTCTTTTGCCTTTCTATTTAACATATACATAAACATTTAATATAAATGTAAGTTTTAATTATATATCTTTCAACTAATTTATTCATTTTCCTGTTTCATTTATTCTTTTCCACTTTTCATTTATTACAGGAGCACCTTATAGATTTTGTATCAATGATGGTACAACCATTTTCATTTTCATTTATTGGCATAGATAGGTTGTATCCCTAGTCATTACCATAAGATGATGTGAACTCCTATATTTGTATGCATGCATATTTTTCCTTTTTATAATTTCTTTTTCATATTAATATTCATTCAGTTTATTTCATTTTTCCATCACATGTCATATTAATCTATAAAGATATTTTTTTCATGTGTGTGTGTGTCTACATATATATAAAAACTTCAATTATTTAGTCATTCTCAAATTTGCTGTATATTAGACATTTAATGATAGCAAATACTAGAGCATGATATAATGTTCAATAATTGCAATAAAAAAAGAAAATAAATTTGTTATCACTAACATAATCATCCACTTTATTTTCCTCAATTGATTCATTTTATACATTAAATATTCAGACAATATATATACAACGACATACAATAATTGTCATAAAAATAACAAGAAATTATAATTACTACAAAATAATTGTAATTATTCACTTCAATTATTTTTATGTGTTCAAATCATTCCAAATCCTCGATCTTTGAAATAATCTTTATTAATACAACACCTAAAAAAAACTTTTTCTGACTTTCAATACTCGTCTTATCTCAATTATTTGAATCATTCACTGTTTCAAATAATATTCAATTGCATCAATTATTGCTAATCAACTTATAAAATTAAATGACGTCAAAATAATATTACATTAATTTGATATCGGTGAAGAGACTTTCAAATGCGTCAGGCATCATCTGTATAATATTGAATGTTTCTAATTTACTATATCTTAATTACAATTCATAATCTACTGCAAATATCTAGAATTAATCAAATTAATTACCTCAATGAAAGCTTCCTTCCTTCCTCTTTGAATTGAGACCCTCACTATTTTGATTTTACAATGAAACAATTGTACTTTATTATTTAAATAAAAAAATTATGCATTTACTTATCTAAATTTAAACTGAATAAATGAAAATTAAATAACTTACTTATTACCCCTAGTAAGAAATGGAGGGTCACTTTTTCTTCCTCCACAATTTCTTTCTCTTTCCCTCTCAATTTCCTTGCTTTGCCTTTAATTAAGCCATTGACTTCTTAGATTAAAATCATGGAGATATTGGCACATAAATAAAAAATTTTAACGGACAAACCTCTCTTATCCTTCTTCATCTCAATCACTGTCTTATTGGTTCTTTTGCTCGTTTGGCTTAACTAGACGAAGTGAAATGGACTTATATCATTTAAGGAGTCGCAGCTTTTCATTCCCGACCACATTTCCTCGCTCATTAAAACAATTCAAACCCCTCTGCTATGCCCGCACTCGCCCTCAGCCCACTCGTTCACTCATTGTCTGCTCGCCCGCTCTTTGATTACGTTCGGTTCAACTGTGTCGGTCCAACCAATTATTACATATCTGACTTGGTAAGCATTTTGAAGAGACGATATGCATTTTTTAATATAGTATATAGTTTGATCGTGTATGTATTTAAATTAATTATGAGTCACATTTGTTTTTGTACTCCTACATGTTTTTGTGATTAGCCTAAATTATGATTCATATAGCCATTCTATGCAATTTTCTATAATATATAATTTTATTATATTATGATTTCACGTGCAGTTGTGCAATACTATGACATCTAGTCCATGTATAAATGTCTTTATATTATACTGGTATATATACACATATGTTTATATATTAAATTTGCACACAACATGTTAAAAAGATAGGCAAAAAGGAGGGATCAAATAAGCTTAAGAAATATCATGTTAGGTGATAGATAGGTGGGGTGCAGTGTGAACTCCCTCACCAGACAACGATCTTTCTGACCCCAGTCTCAAGCCGACTATGGTCCTTCCAACCTTCCTCACCAGATAACGGTCTTTCTGGCCCCAATCTCTTGTCGAATACAGTCTTTTCGACCATTGTCATTCGATTACAGTTCTTCCGACCTACGTCGCTCGCCACATGTGGTCCTGCCGCCCAAATGAACATATCAACATTGATTCTTCCAACTCCTAATGCACTCTATATGATGTATATTTGCTACTTCGAACTAAGGCCTTTCTCCCAAGGAAGGGCCTCATTTGTAATCAACTGCAAAGACTAGTAGATTCATTCAAACTAGGCTATGCCCCGTCGTTTTTTCCCCCTTTTAAGGGTTTCCACGTAAAAACTCTGGTGTCTCTTATGAACGCTACACCCTCTCTATCTAATATGCTTGTGTGCTGGATCTTCGTATAATTATGCTTGTGTGCTGGATCTTCGTATAATGCTATGACATTACATTTTATATTTCTCTACCGCCGCGAATACTCCATGACGCAACAGTTTGGCGCCGTTTGTGGGAATATGGTTCCCAACTGGGGGGGGGCAACTTTTGCTCCAACCTCAAAAGGTTATTCGTGTTAACATCCTTGCTGCATGAATTTCATGGGAATTAAATATGGACTGGGGGGCAACCTTGACTACAGTCGTGGTCGAGAAGATTCCTCCAACTCTTCTAATATCCAAGGCAATATCTTGTGATCATAAAGCTTCTAGTAAATGCAACGATGCTTCCACTAAATTGCAAGCTTCATATAATCCATGGTTAGACTTCTACTCCTTATACAAGATCTTAATCTTGACCTCAAAAAGGCAGAAACGGTCTAAAGATAGACCATTCTCCACCTTTGATTCGAGATACATGTGGCATTCGCCCCCTCCAAATCAAAGCATAATCAATCCCAGGGGATTCGATTCAACCTCTTCCATACAAGTTAACGTCATCGAGCGGTGCTCTGACACACAACCTCGGATAGGTCACACATCCTTGATGGATTCTCTCGACCTCTTCCACACAGGTTAATGTCATCGAACAGGGCTCTGATATATAACATCAGATATATCATATATCCTTAGTGGATTCTCTCGACCTCTTCCACACAGGTTAATGTCGTCGAGCAGGGCTCTGATATACAACCTCGGATTGGTCATACATCCTTAGTGGATTATCTCGACCTCTTCCGCCCAGGTTAACGTCATCGAGCAGGGCTCTGATACACAACCTCAGTTAGATCATACATTCTTGGTTACCGTCATCGAGCAAATGCTCTGACATTCAACCTCAGATGGGACATATATCTTTGAAGAATTCTACTCTATACTGCCCGTCAACGGATTTTCATCGAACTTCTACCCTGCCACCATGTGTCACCGGTATTTTGCCCGACCTCCAAGTGACGTCGACCTTCTGCCCCACCTCCGTGTGACGCCGGTATTGCACCTGACTTCGGAGTGACGTGGCCTTCTACCCGACCTCCAAGTAGCGTCGGTCTTCTTCCCGACCTCCAAGTGATGTCGGCCTTCTACCCAGCCTCCAAGGGACGTCGGACTTCTGCCCGACCACCAAGTGACGTCGACCTTCTGCCCCGCCTCCGTGTGATGCCGGTATTGCACCTGACTTCGGAGTGACGTCAGCCTTCTACCCGGCCTCCAAGTAGCATCGGTCTTCTTCCCGACCTCCAAGTGATGTCGGCCTTCTACCCGACCTCCAAGTGACGCCGGTCTTCTGCCCGACCACCAAGTGACGTCGACCTTCTGCCCCGCCTCCATGTGACGCCGGTATTGCACGTGATTTCGGAGCGACGTCGGCCTTCTACTCAGCCTCCAAGTAGCGCCGGTCTTCTGCCAGACCTCCAAGTGATGTTAGCCTTCTACCCGGCCTCCAAGTGACGTCGATCTTCTGCCCGACCACCAAGTGACGTCGACATTCTGCCCCGCCTCCGTGTGACACCGATATTGCATCTGACTTCGGAGTGATGTCGGCCTTCTACCCGGCCTCCAATTAGCGCTGGTCATCTGCCTGACCTCCAAGTGATGTTAGCCTTCTACTCGGCCTCCAAGTGACGTCGGTCTTCTGCCCAACCACTAAGTGACGTCGACCTTCTGCCCCGCCTCCGTGTGACGTCGGTATTGCAACTGGCTTCTGAGTGACGTCGGCCTTCTACCCGACCTCCAAGTAGCGTCGGTCTTCTTCCCGACCTCCAAGTGATGTCGGCCTTCTACCCAACGTCCAAGTGATACCGGTCTTCCACCCGACTTATAGGTGACATCAACTTTCCGCCCAACGTCCAAGTGACGTCAGCCTTCTGCCCAGCTTTCAAGTGATACCGGTCTTCCGCCTGACCTCCAACGTCACACCTTCATCTTACTCAGTGAGGGGCCCTAAGGCTGAAAAGGGGATACCCATCTGAACAGAGCTAGGGGAAAGCCTCAAATTGAGAAATAAGAGAAGAGAGGGGAGAGGTCCAAATTTTCTTACCTAAAAGGGGAATATTTATAGTTATGTGGGGGGAAGATGAAAAGCCTCTCTAAAAATTTCTATAATTTTTTTTAAATAATTTTGAGAATTTAAAGAGGCAAAAATTTACTATCCTCATGAATACAAGAAATCAATAAGTCATTTAATAATTTTTCTGAATTTAAAAAAATCAGGAAACATAAATGAACAATAATAATGTATATTAATACTTCTTAATAAATTAAAAGAAGTGAATCATCTGGACTTAAAAACTGAAACGTTAATAGAAATATTAATATGAATAACGTTTAACATTAATTGATATTAAAAAAAATAATATAATAATGTGAGGCATCTAAATAGTCGCTTCAATCAAGAGACACAAGGGCATAGCAAACGCCTTAAATAAATAAATAATAGGGAAAGTAGCGGCATAATAGCCACCTCAATTAAAGAGGGGAGCAGAGCAATATTTCTAATCTCTGGCATATAATTATGAATGATATACAACAGCTCAAGCTCTATGATTTATCTTACTCATAGTTATTGAATATTGAAAGTTGGAAGAATCATTCACGATCCAAGTACTAATAACTCTGATAAGCCATCCAATTGCCAGATAATAAAAATTATCTAATGCAAACGATGAGTCTAAAGCAATACTGATTGGATTAAATTAATGCATGCAAGCAAAATCATTCTAAATTCTCTTGCTCACAATTATAGTTGAGCATGAATTTATAATATTTTGATACTTTTTGAGTTAATATTCGGAACTTCTACACTCTATTCAAGATTCTCAAGTGACGTCAAAAATTTTCTAAAAGTTGTGATGTGTAGTTTCGGACTTCTAGAACATCGACGTCTGAAAATAGGGGGGCAACTGATACATCATCAAAAAATTATCTTGATATGGCACGAATCTCAAGGCTAAATCAAGTTGGAAACTTCCAAATTTAATATTGAGGTCATCCGAACTCCGATTTCAGTAAACTTATAGTCGATTTGATCGTCTCGGAATTACAAATCCAACGACACAAAAATCTACTCAATCCGAGCCCAGATGGGTCAAAATCAAATACTTGAAGCACTTTTGGAAGGATCAAACCACAATTTGGGTTATCAAATGATCTTCAATCATGACATGCTTATATTCAAATTGAGCGGCTCGACGAGACGAATCCAACGAGCCCAAGATCATCAAATTCTAATATCATTAAGACAGTCAAATGTCCATTGAACGGTGCATGATTGCAGGAATCAAGATCGGCCGTCGATCTGAACCGCTCCCAATTTACCCTTGATCTTCAACTTATTTACAAGCCATGCTACTCAAGAATTCTATAAATAGAACTCATTTCCTCCTTAAAAGGGGGGAAGAGCCAAGAGAAAAGAAGGAATAGGAGGAAGAAAGCTCCAGCCTCCTAGCTTCCCCTCGACCACCGTCGGAGTTCTGCCACACCACCACCGCCAAGTTCTGCCGCACCACCACCGGAGTTCTGCCGCACCACCTCCAGGTTCTGTCGAACCACCACCAGACCATCAAGGTCATCGAAGTGCCACCCAAAGCCGGAGTGCCCCATGATGCTAATGTGCCACTGTCGGACCACTACCAGATACCGGAGTGCTGCCGGACCATCACCTGGGGCCCAGACTTCTGCCGGACTACCACCTGATGCCTAGAGTTCTGCCGACTATGGTCGTTCCGAACTCCCTCACCAGACAACGGTCTTTTTGACCCCAATCTCCTGCTGACTACGGTCCTTCCAACCTTCCTCACCAGATAACGATCTTTCTGGCCCCAATCACTTGTCGAATACAGTCTTTTCGACCACTGTCATTCGATTACGGTTCTTCCGACCTACGTCGCTCGCCACATGTGGTCCTGCCGCCCAAATGAACATATCAACATTGATTCTTCCAACTCCTAATGCACTCTATATGATGTATATTTTCTACTTCGAACTAAGGCCTTCTCCCAAGGAAGGGCATCATTTGTAATCAACTGCAAAGACTAGTGGATTCATTCAAACTGGGCTATGCCCCGTGGTTTTTTCCCTTTTTAAGGGTTTCCATGTAAAAACTCTTGTCTCTTATGAACGCTACACCCTCTCTATCTAATCTGCTTGTGTGCTGGATCTTCGTACAATGCTATGACATTACATTTTATATTTCTCTACCGCCGCGAACACTCCAGGACGCAACATATGTGATGATGTATTACAACGTATGATTTACATATTATAGGTAATTGCAATTGACCTAAAGAATTGATATTGGCATTATGTGACATGACTGAATATTTAAAGTGAACATAATTCTAACATGTAGCTTTATATGTCATAAATACCTTGTACTGTAGATTTGGTTTGATTATATATGATTCTTACATGCACATATTTATTTAACTATTGATGGACATGTTAAATATTATTTCCTATACTTGCCTTCTATATTAAAGATGCATATCTTTATATGCATCATTACTCACCAAATTATTATTCTGGCACTTCTTACAAAGAAGGGAAAGGATAAGGTTAATCCCAAGTTGTGACAGGTTCAATTTTAATTTTTATATTTGCATTTATCAATATAAGAAAATTTTGGATTTAGGTCAGTTGTCTGTTAATAGCTAAATATTTTAGATTTCTCATAGTTGCTCAGCGGACAAAAAATTTTAAATGAATGCTGGACAGCTTCCATATATGATTGAAGGTTTTGATATGTTTTATGATTATTCTATATCTTGATGACTTACGAAATCTAAAGTAAATTATTTACGATTTTTCCTCTGTTGCATCCCACATCAACTGTTAGGATTGGGGTCGACGTGGGGCATAATAACTTGTCATTAACTATTTTGACAGCCCTCACAAGTTGGAGGATGCATATCAAGATATTAAAGAGTCATAACAAAAATTTCATGATGTTATTACTGATGGATAAGAGTTTTGAATCATCAGGAGGAGAAACAAAGGAGAGAGACACAAAGAATCTAAGAGTTAACTTAGAAATGACGATTGAGTGCAGTAAGAAAGTTGAGCCCCTAAAAAGAGGGTGGGTAGTAATAAGCATCAATATAGCAATGATCAGCAATCACTAGCTAAAAAGTCATAGCATGGCAGACGTGATCGCTAAAGGGGTAGACAATATAAGTAACAAAATTTAGATGTGCAATAGAATTGATAAGTGTGTGCAATAGTATTGATGTGCACGGTTATGTTACAATCAGAGAGATGCAGCATCCAGACGTGGGATCACAATCAAGACTCAGCACAATAACATGAGTGAGAAAGAAGCACAAACAGTACAAAATTGGGGGATGCGAAGAGTATGTGACAAGTATAATTGTGTGGGGCACGTGTGTGCACTGATTTTGGAAGTTGATGTACATCCCTAATTGCCTTCACAGGTAGCAACCAAATCTTGACAGGGATATTCCATCTAAAGAGAAAATGCCTTAGAGGACTCATCCAAAGCCCCCAGAAGAATTCGCCAAGGATAGGGAGCCACTCACCCCCATCCACTCAAAGAACTCGCCCTATGCAGGCAACCAGAAGGAACCTCACCATAAAAGCAGAACATTACTCGTCTCAGGCAAACCCAACTCTTTGAAGCTCAACTGACTCGCTTTACGGGAGGGTGTCACCCTTAGGCAATGTTGAGCCTCCAGTGCCACTCGCTTATGTCTCGAAATAATTCTCCATCCACATTGCCATCAATTTAATCTCACAATTATAATTTGAGGGACTATGTTGGATTAATTTTGTATAATTGATGGGTTAAATTGAGGCAACCTGATATTCTGGAACTAAATTAGTCATAGATGAACAATCCAATAACTATTTTTGAATTTTTTTATAAATGTATATATATATATATATAAAGCATTAAATCAATTTTATTCACCCTACTCCCGTAAAGGACAACAACTTGCGGAGAGCAAGCCGTGAGGAGAGGATCATAAAGGCTGTAGCGGCTGAAAACAAGATAACATAAAAGGAAATGAAGAGAAAGAATAAGAAGAAAAGGAAGGAAATAAGAAAGAAGAGGCTAGGTACGTAAGTTTCAATCACAATTGACTCATGTTGTGGGGATAAGAAGCATGAATGAGGGGGATGTATTTTGAGATAATAAACTATTTAAGATTATTTTTATGTTTAATTAAAAGGTAGCATACAGAAAGCATTATAAGTTAATGAAATCAACATTTTTAAGTAGTTAATACAAAGTCGAAACTTCAGAGGTAGAAAAATAAGAACATGCCTCAAGGAGGGAAGCTCAACCTCTTACACATGAAGCAAAAAAATTGAAGTTCTAACTTCTATAAAATTTTATCTTATTCAGCAATTGTTTGTAATTTCAATACAACATCAAGTCTTTATCCCACTACATAGGAACACAATATATCAAGAGATTCATGTCATGATTATCAGGCAAGTTTTACGCTGGCTATCGACTACTTAACACAACTCTCTACTTATCTCATTCAGGGTTTGGAACCAGACAATGGCAGTGTTAAATGATTTCAATGACAATGGAAATTTGTATGTTTATGATTACATGTTCAAAAGGAATTTATTTCGTAAGCATAATGTTCCAGATTCGTGATGATGGTTTCTTGTCACATTATATCCTTGACGCCTCTACTATAATAGTTCAATTGTTATCAGTATATATCCATGCCCAATAAGTCTGTATAAGTATCAGAAATATGATTGATAATTAAATTTTGATAAAAGTCATGATATGGAGGATAGGCTAGCTAATGTACCTACACAAGAAAAGGTAAAAGAACTAATAAGATTAGCCTTAGTAGAACCATACATGAGGTACCTAACTCAAAATTTTAAAAAGTTTGTATGTTAAAATCTAGCCTTGGAGCGAGGGATTATTAGTAAATAGTTAGCTGACGGGCAAGTTGACTGCCTATTATGAGTATAGTCTATAGTCATCACATGACTTTTCTGAAGCAGTGAACAAAGAATGAAATAAGAACAAAATTGGGAGAACACTTGAAAATCTCATGTAGCAATTACTTACTGCTATACATTGATCATTTACTAAAATGAGATACAATATATTTATTTTTTCAAAGTTATATACATCTATTAATTAAGAACTTTTCTTTTAAAGCATCTAAGGCATAATATGATTCTGCTTATGACTCTGACATTAGTTCAAAAACTAACATGCATATTGATTATTTCTTATTCTAGTAATATTGAATCCTTAAGTAGAACCCACTGAGCATTTAACTCACCAATTGATATATTGCAGGGAAAGGAAAAGAGCTAGCGGGGCTTTAGGCAGGTGATTGACTGCACCATGTACATAGACCTTTTTTGGGTATACAATTTTGGCTATAGATAGAAGGCTGGTCAGTAAGCTATAAATTAATGATTTCAGGAATGTAAAATTTTATTTGATGTTTATTTAGTATAATTATGTATTTGTATTGTTGAATATTATGCGTTCTTCTGAACATTTAATCATGAGATATAATCTAATAGCTTGAGTACAGTATTTGTTGTGATAGTCAGAACAGATTAATTTCTTACTGGGTTGATTGTGATGAATGTAATTCAGGATGGGTATTAGTGAGAAATGTATTTGATCAGATTATCCAACTCCGATACATCTTTAGGATTCATGCTATCAAGTTCAAGAGTAATCAAACGCATAAGGTAAAGGGCAGGAATCCCTCCTTTGATACATGATAGAGTAGGGAAATTTGTTATACATTATTGACCAAGAAGAATGTATACAGATATAAAGAACAATCGGAAGGAAATATGGAAGAGAATAAACTCAATTATGAGGATATACATATAAACAAGTATTTCTCTATATTATATTTTCAATCTCTTACTTTCCAATGGAGTCAACTTTTAATTTCTTAAATATAAAATGAATTACCTTGCACTACAACCAAAACATTTGGTCATTCTAAATTATGGTGCCAATTATGCAGCCATTGACTACAGCCCTTGATCAGGTGAATCCATGCCTGTATGCAAGGAAACGATGTGTAAAATGGATTTTTAGGGCTCTTCTTTAACCACATTTACTGTGCTTAAGTTTTTTGCATTAATTGCAAAACCATTTAGCTGGTAACTTATTGAAATAAATTTAGTTCAAGTGCGAATTATAGAGGTATTAAGTTAATGTGTCATACTTTAAAACTATGGGAGCGAGTTTTGGAGCATAGGTTGCGGCGTGATACTAATGTTTCTCAAAATCAATTTGGATTCATGCCGGGTAGGTCGACTATGGAAGCCATACATTTATTAAGAGGTTTGATGGAGAAATATAGAGAAAATAAGGAGGATCTACATATGATATTTATTGATTTAGAAAAAGCATATGATAAAGTTCCAAGAGAAGTGCTATGGAGAGTTCTTGAAAAGAAAGGAGTCAATAATGCTTATATTCAAATCATTAAAGATATGTATGCAGGAGCTATTACTTGTGTTCAAACACAAGGTGGATTGACCAAGTATTTCCCTATTTCGGTTGGGTTACATCAAGGATCAGCCTTAAGCCCATATCTTTTTGCTTTAGTCATGGATGTTCTCACTAGACATTTGCAAGAGGATGTACCTTGGTGTATGCTTTTTGCTGATGATATTCTTCTTGTTGACAAGACTAGAGAGGGAGTTGAAGGTAAACTTGAATTATGAAGGTCAACCTTAGAGTCTAAAGGTTTTCGCTTGAGTAGATCTAAAACAGAATATATGGAGTGTAATTTTAGTAATAATAGACCTAGTGAGGGGATTGTGACTTTGGGCGATCAAGTCATTAATAAGAGTACACGTTTTAGATATCTTGGATCTATTGTTCAGAGTGATGGTGAAATAGATGGGGATATTATCAGCAGAATTCAAGTTGGATGGTTGAAGTGGAGGAATGCATCGGGCTTGTTATGTGATAGAAATGTACCCCTCAAACTTAAGGGAAAATTCTATAAGATGGTAGTGAGGCCTGCAATGCTTTATGGTGCCGAATGTTGGCCTTTAAAAGAGAAGCATAATACTAAGTTAAGTGTGGCAGAGATGAGGATGCTCAGGTGGATGAGTGGCTTTACCCTTAGAGATAAGATACGAAATGAGCATATACGTGAAAAGGTTGGAGTAGCTCCAGTAGAAGATAAGATTAGAGAAAGTCGCCTTAGATGGTTTGGTCACATAAAACGGCGGCCTTGCGATGACCCGGTTAGGAGAGTAGAGGTATTAGATTTGACTTATGTTAAGAAAGGTAGGGGTAGACCTAAAAAGACTTGGTTAGAAAATATTAGGAATGACCTTTCTTTATTAGATTTAAACGAGAATTTGACTTTTAATAGGACACAATGGAGAAAAAGGATTCATGTAGCCGACCCCACGTAGTGGGATAAAGGCTTGATGTTGTTGTTGTTGTTGTTGTTGAAACAAAATATAGAATCACTAACCATGAAGCCATTCCAAGGACGTTGAGGAACGGGTTGTCAAAATTGTGAAGGTGTATAGTATCTCACCTGGACAGAAGAGTTTAGCACAGTTAATAAAAAAGTAGAAGTTGCAGAAGTCCAAAGTAATGTTAAAAAATATTACCGAAAAGATTATCTAACAAAACAAAATTTGACAAAAAAATGATTCACCATAAAACAAAAGAAATTAAAACTCAAGCATGCACAGAAAATTCCTACATGCATAGAGTTATAATCATAATCCAACTCTGTAAGTCGATTATGCAAATTTATTTTACTCATACAAAGAACTCTTTCGAGAAGAACTTTTAAATATAAATCCAGGACTGTAAGTCAGTTACGGAAATTTATTTTCCTTCACAAATAAATCTTTAGAGAATAACTTCTGAATGTATTTACTAATCATGCCTTATAATCTCTCAGCAAACTCAAAACAATATTCAAAAGAATGGTGTGATCATTATTATTCTTAAAATAAACCTAAATATCTTTAATAAACACTATGACAAACTAATCAAATTAAGGCTTAAAAATTTCATTCATCATATCCATAAATACTGTCAGAGCATTTGTTAGTCCAAAGCTATGATACACTGACACTCCTTCCTAAAATGGCATACAACTTCGGATACGTGTCAAACATGGACATTTGCTGACACTACTTGAACATAAGTCACACATGGAGATAGCGTGTCAAATTAACATAATATTTAAATAAAATAGAACGCAAATGTCCTGATATTTTATTACAATTTTATTTTAAAATGTACTTTATAAAAATTATAATAACATATCCAACTCATATCCATGTCATATATTTTTTAAGGTCGTGAAAATCGGACCAGACAACGAATCCGGAGAAGGAGAGATTCACAGTTCGACTGATCGAACTAGGGTCAAATCGGATGATGTAATAAATAATAATATCATTAAAAATTAATAAAATTAGCTTCACCTCCATAGTCATTTAACATCCTATGATTCTCATGGCACTATTTTGGCATTCATTAAGTATATGTGACAACTCAAAACAAACTAATAATACAACAACTAAGTCTACAAAACATAAACAAAAAACACATAACACAAATGTAACATCAATTTAGTCTATAAAAAACAAATAAATATTTCAAAAATAATTTAAGTAGGATTTATAACTAATCTAATAAATGGAGAGTAACTATAACATCAACAGCAACACCAAACGACACACCTTATGGCTCCAGGTTCCTGCACGAGATGGTCCTGCCATCCCGTGACTCCTAAATTTTCCTTATGAAAGCTATCCTAATAAGTTGAGTTTCCAAGTCTCGCTTCACCAAAATCTGCATACCCAAATGCATATAAATCATTTAAGCCAATTACGTCACCTCCATCTCCTTTATTCTCTAGTTCACCTTCACCAAAAAATAAGAAATATAAAATAAAATTTTGTTTTTTATTTTATTTAAATGATACATTCATATTTCACTAACAACTTACTATGTGTAGACTGAGTGGATGATAGATTCATATCTTCTTCTTCAACAACAGACAATGCACTCTCTTTGTATATCTCAGTTTCAACTCCTCTAAGTCAAGATCTGATGGTGATTCATCATCATGCACCAAGAAATCTATCATTTCAATACAAGCGTAGTCCAGAAGATCATAACTTCATTTTTTGGTTAAAACCTAAAAAATGAAACAATAAATTTAGTGACATTTTTTATTTTATTTAAATGATACATTCATATTTCTCTTTGAGTGAATTTGTTCAAAAACACTCCAATTTTTTTCGCAACCTGATGATAACAATGTTTGCCTTAGAATTTGTATAGCTACTTTCTGCAAGTTGGGAATAATTAATCCAAATATCTTCCACCACTCATCTAAATAATATGATATTAGAGAGCTTTTTAAATATACATATAGTTAAAAAAAATCTCTAAAGCATTTCCTTTGTCACCATTAGAACAATTAGTTTTCCAAAACTTTCTAAGCCATACGAAATAATCTGACCTTATTGATTACAAGTGTAGACTTAGGAAAAGTGCCCTATTTCCAAGTAATTTAACAAGGTCTTGCATAACTTCTGGCATGTGACAGTAATTCTCTTTGTCGTGCTGAAATTGAGAATTCAGAAAATATGTTGTTGTATGGATACCCCACCTCAATTGAGTATCCCATCTTCTTTTAACTATACTAGTGAATGGCTTATATGATATTTTAATATCTCTAAACATAGTTTTGATTGTCTTCCATGCCCTATACGACAAAGATATCTAAGTGATGGTTTCTCATTTGAGTCAACAATACGCAACAACCTGATCAAACGACCAACTATCTTCAAAATTGTTAAATAATCATTCCAAAATTTCAAATATAAGATAATTGCAGCTGCTTCTTTCCCCTTACAGGTTTTGGATATCTTTGAATCTGTGAAGAACTTGTTAGTAATTAATGTTTAGAGGTCATGTTTATGCTAACATATACTTTTCAAAGTTATGAAAATTGTTGCAAAATGTGTGGCTGCTGGACGTTCAATCTCCTTCCAACCTAGCATTTCTTAAGTCATGCAAGTACATAAATATGATTATAAACAAAATCGTCACCTTTAATGTTTTCCTTACTATGTCCTCTATGAGAAGCATACTGCCCATATCTTTTAAAATTAAATTCATATAATGTGCAGCACAAGGTGACCAATAGATATTGTTGAATCTTTCATCTAAAAATTCTTCTGCTTTCTTGTAATTAGCAGCATTATCAGTAACAAGCTAAACAATATTTTCTGGCCCTACCCACTCAACAACCTCAGCAAATAAGGAGCACAAGTTTGTAGCATCCATAATGATAACTGAAGCATCCACTGATTTCAAAAAAGATACATCACGTAGATAATAAATCAGAAAATTTATTAATGTTATGTTCCTACCATCAATCTATTCATCTACCATAAGAGTACAACTTATGTCCTTCCAAGTATATTTATGTAGCTATCAGTAAACTATACTCCTCTTTACAATCATTAAGTAGGTTAAATCTCATGTTTTGGTAAGAGGGGAGCTTGTAACCAAAACCTATAACAGCTATACCATTAAGACATTGAAAGAGATGCAACAATCGAAAAACTATATTGCTACATCTATGTCTACATGGTGAATTCTTCCTTTAAATGCTAAGACACTTTTAATTAAAGGTTGGGAACCTGGTTTTATTCTTGGGATAAAGAATGTGTCAATCTCACCAAGCTTTATATTTTCATTTAGCAAGTTCTGATAAATATGCTTCAGAGGATTTTGATTTAGATAAAGAAGAAGAATCTCTTCCTTCCTCTACTTCAGCATCTACAAGAAATTGTGCATTGTCCAACTCCTCCCGTACTAACTTTCTTTTTGATATCTCCTTCAAGTTCTGCATTTAATATCGAGCATCATGTAGAACCTTCTTACAAGAAGCTATGTTCCCCTTAAACTAGATGTTGTTTTATTCTATTTATTTCTCCTCCCTTGTATGCAATACGACAATGCAAACATTTGAATTGCCTCTTCCCATCAATTCCTTTAATCTCGGTGAAATGATTTCATATAATGTCCACTTTCTCACATACACTATAATTGGAAGCTGCACTCTGAGTTCCAAATCCTTCCATTCTCATGTGATTAAATAAATACAATCATTAAAATTTTATGAACTTCACTTGAATTATGAACTTAAATGAAAATAAATGATGTAATCCAAGTATCCAACTCTTTCCCATATCTAATAGAAAATAAACTCTGAAATTAATTCAAGTATCCAACTTTTATCCATTCTAGCCTAACTAAATTTAAATGATTTGTGATTAGATAGAATTAGCTAAAAATTAATTAATGTTTAATCAAATTTAGCTTAACCTAAATTTAATTATTTCATATTAAAGTAAAAAAAAAACTCTTACAACTACGACTAAATTGGATGGTGAATAACCATACAAAATCAGTCAGGGTGCATCCAAGAAAATAATTATTTTCTTTGGTGATCTATATTTTTTCAAACAAAACTCTTGAGCACCAATCTCTTTGTCAGTTTGACTTGTTGTATGATTAGACTATATTAATTTTTTCTCACATCTTAATTAGATAGACTTATGGCATACTTGTTTACTTTTGTTAACTAGGGGGGCATGGTGCTTACTGTCTTATAAGAAAATAACAAAATATGACATATGGGGGGACAAGGAATAAGTATCAAATGTTATTTATTCTGGAGTGAAAATGAGAAGAGGTAGCGATGGATTTTGCTATAAAATTCTATAGATCGAGACAATGGCATAATGTTATATGGGTTGTAGTGGATCGTCTAACAAAGTATGCACATTTTATTTTGATTTGATAGTTTGATTCTATGGACACTATCACGACTCGGCCCGGATGCTCGATTTAACGAGACGGGAACTGAAGACAGACGGTAGAATCAAATCAGTATAATTCATAGATAATACAATATACAACTTTCTCAAGTTTACCAAAGAGCCACTATTTCAAAATTTCTTCTAATACAAAATATTTGTATTAAATCATAAATTACATGTTGTCATTTACATGTCGTCTTCTATAGACAAACTCTTCCCTATTGACTTTTTCTAAAACTTTGGAATTTTCCTGAAAATTTTCATTTAATAGAATGAGTTTATAAAGTAAACTCAGTGGGTAACTGTTAAAAAAAATTAACATGCATAACGTATAATCTATATTGCACCGATGCGGATACGGCGACACGGATACGACACGATACGGATACGGGACACGTCAATTCTTAAAAATAAAGGATACGGATACGGCGCAGATACGGCATTAAAATATATAAATCATACATAAAATTAAGAAAGTAATCAAAGCGTAATATTTGAAATGACAAAAAAATTGAAAGCAACATCATTTGTAGTATTGTATCTTATAATATTAAAATAAAAATAAGCATTAAATATTTAAATGTCTAGTACAACAACGAAAAAATAAACATAAATTGTCCAGCACATGAAGTTTCAACTATTCAATAGAAGGAATGATAGGATTAGTTTCTTCAGTGGTTTGTCTTTGAATTTCTATATCATCTTCAATAAATATCATAGCTTCCAATTCAGGCTCATCAAGTGAAAGATTAGCAATTTCTAATATTTTCATATCCTCAAGAGATTCAAATCAATCTCCATCAACATCTCACATATTGTTGTCTCCTTCCCTATAAGTTGGAGTTTTCCTTGAGAGAAGTCGAAGATTTGTATGCACATAAACTAAATCTTCAGCCTGTTGTGGAGTAATTTTATTTCTCTTCATTGATTGAATGAACGAGTATGTGCTCCAATTTCATTCACAAAAAGAGGAGGATGAAACTTGGCCAAGCAATTTTATGACGATTATTTGAAGTAGAAGTGCTGAAGCTCCATGTATAATCCATCACATTTTTGGAGCAATTCTCCACCTATCACGCATTGACTCTTGGTCACTAAAGTCATCTAAATAACAAAAAAATTTAGCAAGCTCAATATTGACATTTTTCTCTCCTCATTTGGAAAATAATTCTTCAAATATGTCTTCCTCATATTTGAAATTTCTAAATCTTTATGTAGATAAACTCTTTGAGGATTCTCTTGAAGTCATTCTTTAGTTGAATATCTTCAAATAACATTAAAAGCAAATAATGAAAAAAATGTTGAAATTATTAAACAACAAATTGTGAATTAATAATAAAAAGATGTTGAAATTTATCTGGAATTTAGTGAGTGAGCCAAGCAATATAAAGGTGTATTACTTTTGCTCCACCTATCTTCTAGAATAGCATAAACAACATCTCAAAAGCTTGAGTCTTCATGAAGTGCCTTCCAATCATATCTATATATAATTTCTTTTACTTTGGCTAGCATTGATGTAAGACTCAAACAGGTATGTAGAATTAATTTAAATGTATTATAAACATTTAAATTAAGTAATTATATTGTCAAAATTATTTTAAAAGCATAATAATAAATTCTTATAATGTTAATTAAGTAAATAAGGTTCATTACTGTAAGGCCATAAATTATGTAACAGAAGACAGAATAAGAAAATAAGTTAAATCTTTTCTTAATTATGAAAAGATGCATCTTATGGCAGAATTACATCAGAAGGTTGAGATCTTCGTTATGGTTGAGTGTGGGTCCCTCTCTTTCATTATCCATTATATTGGATGTATTATTCTCTGTTTTGGGAGATCACACAAACCAAATTTCCGTAAGTAAGAAGGTCTGAAGGACAATGGCATTGTTCGGGTATGAGAAATAAATACAAGAGGAATTCGGCGGTTGGAATTCAAAACAGCGTTTAGAGGAGAAGGTGCGGCACAATGTTCTCAACACTGTAAGGAATAGCTGAGAACAAGGGCTGAAGAAATGCAGGAATTCCTGTAGCTAATTTCGGCAAAGTGCATACAACAATTCGCAGAAATCCTCTAGATTAAGAGATACAGTGCTGAAGATTACTGTAGCATTCCGAAATCTTTATTTTATATAGAAGTGCAGTTGAAGAAATTTTTATGATTTACATAAATATTGAGAACAGTGAATTTTATAAAGGAAGAATCAGAGGAAAGAAGAAGAAAAAGAACAAAAGAATATTGGAAGGAAGGAGGTAAGAAATTATAGAGTTTATTATTCACTTTAATTTTTTAAAAAAGTCATTAAGTTCTATGAATGATAATCCTAATTTTACCTTTAGGAGAATTCATTGATTATATGTATAAGAAAGGTCTTGAAGTTACTTATAATCGTAGAAGAAGACGTAGTAGGGAATTTGAGCCAACGTCTCAGCAAAAAGGGACCTCTATATAATTCAATGGCGATAATGTCAGGTTTACCTAAGCTCCATTGAATATGTTTATGAATGAGTAAAATTGATATTCAGTATGAATATAAGAGGAATTACTGGATAATGTCAAATGAGAATTTATGAAGTTTGCTCAAGTAGTCTAACTTTTATTTATGTTTTCAATGTTTTGAATTTTATAATCATATAATTTAAATGTTATTTCAAGTTGCACACTTATAGAGTTTCATAACTCACGAGTAGTTTATTAATGTCTATTATTACAAGAAAGGGAAAGGGAAAGGGAAAGGGAAAGGTGGAATAAGACTAATCTGCAAATATTTACATTTTATGTTAATATTTATTCTATGTTTGAAGTCTAATTTTGCGGTTAGTAAGCAGTTTATATATTATACTACTTTGAGTTGTTTGGACTTACTTAGTGGCTCTGTAAATGTGTTTATTGAGCTTTTAATTTGGAAGATGCTTCCGTTGAGGTATAAATGGACTGATGGTTGGATGTTTTATATGAACTTCTAAAAAAGAAAAGTTGTATTAAATGTTTTTGAAAGGATAAATGTTTATGTGATGCATGTTACACTTAGTGGCACTATTTAGAGGTACTGTGGGGTATTACAATTGAAGCTCACATCTCATAAATGAGATGTAAACAAGACTTATCCGTATCAACTACTCTCAACATCTCATAAATTGAATCTGTGAAATTTAAGATGTATTCAATCTCGTCCCACCATAAATCATTTAAAAGCTTCTTCTTTACATACCTAACCTTTTCAACATCATCTTCCCTATAACATGACCATTTGTCACTGATCACGATAGATTAAAGAGCATTTTTTATTTTTTTTAAATCTTCTCAATATCACTATAACTGAGGCAAACCAAATTTTAACAACTGCAAGCATCTTCAAATTAGAGAAATCATTAAACATAGATAGTCTTATGGAGTGATTCATAATAAAATTCCTAATTACAAATGCATCTCCAGCAATTATTGTGATACAGTGACATTCATTAAAGGTGATTTCATTTGTCTTGGTATTCTTAGCTGCACAAATATTCTTCAAGGCAAGATTAAGCGTATGCACAACACATGGTGTCCAAAAAATATGAGGATAGGCTTGCTCTACAAGTAGACATGCATCTCTACAAACAGGTGCATTATTAATAATGATCTGAATGATGTTTCAAGGCCCCACCATCATGATAACTTTGATTAAATTAAAAATGAAGAACTTATCTTATGATGTCCTTCACAGTGTACAACTTTAATAAACATAGGATAGCTATCTGTTACAACCATGAAGTTGATAAGTAGTTTTCTTTATGGATCTATCCACCCATCACAACCAAAGTAACTCATTTTTTCCTTCTGAACTCCACTAGTAGGCTCGAGCAACTTCTCAATATTATCCCTCTTCACAATAACTTCATTCTAATAACATTATATTATGGTGGCACGTATCCTGTAATATTATTATTACATGCGTAGGTAAAGGCATTCTTGTAATGTGGATTTCTTGCTAGGTTAAAAGGAAGTCCATCTGAGTAAAACATTCTAGCTATTTCCCCATCTAGTTGTTCTCTGATTTGTAAATTAAATGCTTTCTCCAAAGCACTATCTACAATATGTTTTCTTCTTTTTGGTTCATATCCCTCCATCAGGAAAGGCCATTTATTTACAGTATTGTCATCACTTCTAATTGAAGAAGATGATGAAGGATATGAAGCATGGGTGCTTGGAAGTGGAATATATTTTGAAAGCTCTTTTTTACTCCTTTGTTCAGCTTCATTGATTTTTCTTTGTAATTCAGTCATTTATGATGAGCTTATCTTCAGGCATACTTTAATTCCATGACCACTAATCTTCGGGTATCGAGCCTACGATGGAGAAAACAAAGAAAAAGAACCTTCACTGCTTGTGTGGCCTTCACTATTCGCGTCGTCAAGCCGCTCCGTCGACGAAGGATGATCCTGTCGGTTTTAATGCTCGCATCATCAAGTCTCTTCGTCGACAAAGGATGATCATGTCTGCTTCTATGCTCGCGTCATCTAGCCGCTCCTTCGACTATAACGAAGAAGACAAATGTATGTGCTGAAACAAAAAACCTAAATCGCTGAAATGTTTAAGCCGCAAAAATGAATAGGGATATTGAGCGGATAGCCGAAATGAATAGAGCAAATTGTGGCACCATTTTTTTCATTTTTTTAATAAGACATGCGTATCTGATACGTGTGTCAGTCAAATTTAAATAATATTTTGATTGGACAAGGCAAAGCCGTATCCGACACGTATCTGTGCAGTATCGGAGGTATATTCGTATCCGACGCGTATCCGATACAGCATGCCTTGTAGATAGGAGTATCTGTGCTACATAGCGTACAATACATATAACCTTTTATATATATATTCATTCATTTAGCATTTGAAATACATTTCTTTTCTTTGGTTCATTTGATTCCATTAATTTCTTTATACATATCAATTTCCCTTAGTATATATATATATATATACTATATCATTTTCATTTATAGCATTTACTTCAATAAGCATTCCTTTTCGCATTTATTCTGTACAGTACATCATTTAAATGTACCAAAGATATAACCATTTCTATTTCCTTTTTCTTTTCCATAACATTTTCTAATGCAGGACTAAAATGTTTTAGTTGTATGCTATAAGAATTTGCACAACTTCTTGAATAAAATAATTAAGATTAAATCTATTAGCAATCAAAAAGACAAAAGAAAACAAGAGAGGGGTGCCTACGTTTAGGCTAAGCCACTTGACAAACGCTTGAATTATCAAATAACTTAGAATCTCAAATTCTCAATAGTAAGCAAACTTAGTATCTTTCAACAAAATCCCTTCGCTAATAATAAGATTAGAAGTATAGAAAGTTAACAATTCCTACGATTACTAGGCTTGGCAGAGATAGGCGAACAAGACCATGAATCAAATCAAATCCCAAAAGAGAGTTAAACCACAAAAATACAAGAGTAAATAGATTGGAAAACATTTGTCATGGTTTAGATGTAATCCTCCACTAAATAGTACCAAGTTCCTCCTCTATGGCTTTGACGAGAGTATCCAGATTACGATCCATGTATTTCTCAACAGTGTTGTCGATATTCGGATTGACGTAAAAGAAAGTGGAGTGAAGGATGTGCACGAAACTTTGCTCGTCTTAGGCGAGGCCATAGTCAAGATTGGGATCATCCATGCATCGATGTCGTTGTGTCGAAGTGTTGAAGGAGGTGTCCCTTTGTTGTCCTTGTCATTTTCCCTTTGAAAGAAAGGGATTTCTCTCAAGAATCCAAATAGGAGAAGGCAAGAGAAGGTGGCCGGCCAAGGGGGAGAGGTTTGGGGAAATTAGTTTCAGATTTTGGGAGATTAAAGTTGAGGGAAATTAATTTAAACCCTTCCTAATTATTCCCTTTTGATTGAGACTAATTAAAGGAAAGAGAAAGAGGGAAGTGGGCGGCTGGCATGAGGGAGGGAAAGGGATTAATCTGATTCCAATTGGAGAGGTTTCCCATTTGGAAAGAAATTAATTAGTGGAGCTAGGGAAAATTTGGCCAAAGGAGGTGGAGGGGAGTTTGAATTGTTTCCAAGGTGGGGAGGTGGGCTTTTAGGAAACAATTCCTAATTCCCTCCTATAGGGGCCGGCGGCATTAATGGGCTATGAGATGATTGAGGGAGAGATTTTGGGTTTCTTAATTTGGGTTTAAGAATTAGGAAAGAATTAATTAAATCCAAATCAAATTTGAAATTCAAATAAGATTTAATTTATGAACATTCCTAAAATAGATTTCTTAAATTAGAAAAGAAAATTTCAAATTCAAATTGCTTTGCAATTTGAAATTAAGTCTTCCAAAGGTAAGAATAATTATTTATGGAAAGTATTCAAGAGGTGATTTGAATTTTGGAGGGAGGATGAGGGTGATGGGGTCGGCGGCTTGGTGGGCTTGAGGGGGATTTCGGTGGGGTGATGGTGGGGGTGAGGTTTGCCGATGGTTTGGGTGGTGGGAGGGATTTAGGCAGCGGTAGTGATGGGAAGTTAAGTGGCCGGCGGAAAAGGATTTGGGGAAAACCTTGGTCAGCGGCTAGGAGATAATAGGAGGGGGATAAAGAGATAAAGAAGAGGAACCACGAACCCGACCATCTCCAAGGTTGATGGGTGATCCGATTTACCTCTCCTAGAGATTTCTCTCTCAAACACTCTGAAAATCACACAAGCAAATCAAGCAAGGAATAAAATTTTATGATTCATTCATTAACCTTAGAAGAGAAACATAAGGGCTATAAATAGTATCGTACAAAAGGACTCAAAAATAAAAAGACAACAATGACCCTAAGGCTTACATAAGACCTCCCTTAAGTAAGGGGTAAAAATGGGAAAACAAATACAACATAAATAACAATAGACAAATAACATAATAATCGACAAATACAAGAAATGACTCAAATATACATCGACTCAATCGTGGCTGTAGATCGACGTCCACGCCTCTAATATACTTTCCATGTTCTGATGTCAGCATCATTTTCCTTTTTACGTGCACGGATAAATTTCTTCCCCAGCCAGTAGCATACGGGGGTAAACTCCTATAAGTTTTGCATGCATATCCTTTTCCATTTATCAATTGTTCATTTATACATTAATTTATCATATAAGTCATTTTATTCTTTCATCATTATTTGCGTATTTTCTTATGATTGTAAGTATCATATATCTAT
Source organism: Dendrobium catenatum (assembly GCF_001605985.2). Lineage (NCBI taxonomy): Eukaryota > Viridiplantae > Streptophyta > Magnoliopsida > Asparagales > Orchidaceae > Dendrobium > Dendrobium catenatum. Next base: position 5,180,016 of record NW_021319315.1, on the reverse strand, counting down.
CTCCTTTACATATACATTTATATCCTTCATTTGAATCTTTTCACATAATAATATCAAAAGATAAATAAACATCACTTTTAAAATTTAAACAAAATATTTAACAATAACATTAACATAATAGTAATCATCTGTCATTACCATAAATATTCCTTTCAAAAGAATATGAAAATACAATAATAAAATTTATACACAATTATAATTACCCACTTTGATTCTCCTCTTTCAATATTCGTCTGGTATTGAAACGCTTTTAACTGTTCACAATAACATAAAAATTTAATTAACATTAAATCCCAATTTAAATGTCTCAATAAATGTTTGATTTCTTCCACATGAAATTACCTTACAAATTTTTCCTTTCTTTCTTGGTTGAGTATTTATTGAAACAAACTCCAACAATTTGGTCTTTCCTTTTAAATTTCTAAATTCATATAAGATAAACTTTAAGAAAAAATGTGATTTAATAACAAAATTTAATAACAATCATGATAGAAAATTCACTTATAATGGAGATTTTCCCAAAATCTCAAAATCCTTCCTCTTTCACTTCCAAAATTCCTTCTCCTTATTTTCAATCTCTTCTTTTACCTTCAATTTAATGTTTCTAATAATTAGAGAAATAATTAGGAAACAATTTATAAAAAATTTGAAAAACAAATATTTTTCCTCTTTCCCTCGTCGTTACTCTCGTTCGTTGAAACTTCTTCCAAATTTATCACTCCTTTAACTATAGAAATGAAGATGAGTCGTTAATTCTTATCCCCAAACTCATTAGATTGCTAACAATGACGAATTGAATTCTGTGGAAACCTCCTATGCAAGGGTTCGGTTCCGTCAATGTACGCCCCTCTGGTACGCCCGTTCGCCCCTCTGTTTTGCGATATCACTGTTCGCGGATATGAATAGAGGGAGCCGACCGATTCAATTGAACCAGCCGAATGAATTGGTGCTTACAGACACATTAGCACGGGTTTATGTATGGGAAATTATTTGATTACATGGAGTGTAGAAAGTAATAGTCTATGATAGAGATGGTAGATTTACCTCAATGCTTTGGAGGGGCATTCAATAAGGTATGGGTACAAGGTTACACTTTACTGCACATTCCTCTAATTGAGTTTTCCTCCAACAAGCTAATCCTCTAAGAAATTATGCATGTATATGTATGGGAAAAATCATCAATCTTACAAATAAGATCTAAAAAATTATCCACCCAAGTTGTTTACCTAAGAGATGCTTTGGAGTAGTTGAACAAATCACCACCAGATCTTGGTGGCGAGCAAGAAGGATTTTAGATAAAAAATGGGTGTTATAAAAACATAAAAATAATTAAAATTGGTTTTTGATGCTTAAAAAAATAAAATAAAACCTTTTTAAAAATAAAATAAAATAAATGAACAAACAAACATATCTTTTATTTTTTAATGTCTTTTAGAACTAAAAAAGATTCCAAATAGCCCTATGGTAAATTGTTTCTTGGTGTTCAAATAGACAAAATAAGTTGGCATTCTTAAACATGTAATATAAAATAACCCTAGGAGGTAAAAGTTAAAACAGAACAAGAATGCTTTCGATGTTCCCCAATTAGTGATGTTTTAAACAATTATTAAAAAAGTAGAGATCATGATGCGCATTCAATATCACTGCAGACACTAACATGAGAATGAATAGAGTTACTATTTTTAAATGATGCAAATAATATAGAATAAAAGATAACTAACCTTCTGATTCTTTCCACAAATCATAAAGCGCAGCAAAAACGAGAGGCCTTCCATCCTTAAAATGTATATAGTATGGTTGCTTTTTGGATCCATCTTTCTTCCACTCGTAGTATCTACAAAAATTTTGTTAAAAAACTTGGATGCCAAAATTCTTTCAATTTATAAATTTTAAGAAACCATAGATTATTCATTTTTATCAATTAATCTATCAAATCATCTTGAAAAATTACAACCTTATTTGGGAGATTATTTAAATCATAATGAAACTTCCATAAAGTTTTCAAACCTTGATAAATCATGACATGAATATTATGATTTTCAAAGTGGTAATTTCACTGTTCAAAAATGATAATAACTAAGATTTTAATGTAAAAATTTTAGGAAAATTATGAGAAGATGCTAAGATGGTGTTATACTACTATAACTTATTAAGAATTTTTGAAGAACATTTAAGTTTTGTTTGGGACAATTTTCTTTCTACTTTCTACAACAACTTTTAATATGTTTGGTTAGTCAAAAGCTACTTATATAGTTCCAAAAATTTCCAATAAATTTAAGGATACTCCTTATAATAAAATACATACCCTTGAATTTTTCCTAGAATTAATTTGATTAATTGCATGGCATTAGTATTTTTTCAGTAAGAAAATTACTATTTGAAAATTTACCCGTTAGCCCCTGATGGGCCTACTGCCACAACATGCATTCCTTAGGTGTATTACACTATCTTAGACATGGCCTAACTTATTAAGAATTATTTAAGGCATTCTACTATTTTTAATCTTTGAAATACAAAATATCTCAATTATCAAATTAAGGAAAATAGCTTAAATACTCTTGATAATATTTGAGTCATTTGAGCATGGCATATTATAGCATCGTATACATTTATATGAGTCATCAAGATTGAGGATGCTATAAATGAGATTATTCAAGTTGAAATCTTGATTTTTTTATTTCAAGAAATTTGGATGTTTAATGAAAAATAATAAATAATTCTAGAGAAACATATAAAAATTTGGGATGTTTCAATTCATATGTATGATCATATGACTAACATTTCCTGAGCATAAAAAATGTGTATTACATTATTTGCATTTTTCATTAATACAAATCTTTTATAAATTACAAAAAATAGGTATCAAAACCTAATTTGAATTTGGATAAAATATATATTCAAGTTAAAATTTCATTTGATCAAATTAATATTTGCTCACAACAACAATTATATTAGAACACTGCCCATACATGTATGTATATTCTTATCTTGACCATGTGCATTATGCACTCTTCACTAGCATTAGACATGTATAGGGCCTGTTGCCATTAAACATGTACCCTAATCTCTTATTATGATTAATTTGATTTTAAACTAAAAATAATTCTAGCTTGAGATTAATTGATATAGACTAATCTCCACACATCATATTATAAAAACACTAATAACCTTAACATTATAGCTAATCAATAGGAGGCTACACCTTTTAAAATGATTCAAACAGCATTCTAGGATTTAGTCATAGCTTTTTCTAGATCTCAATGATACTAATACCACAACACATATGTTGAACCACTTCTAGAGACTATTCTGGTCCACTTTATTTACATCAATAGCATGCATTTTATAAACTTAATTGATATCCAAAATGGACTTGACTTTATGGTTATACCCTCTTAATAAGGCTTTTTTTTTTACTTAGCTCTATTAAATTGGCTGAGTTTCTTTATTATGATAACTCTCTTTTAATTGTACTGACAACTCCCCTTAGCCACACTCCACCAGCTAAGATTCTTCATAAGAATAGTCATACCACATTTTGTGAAATATATTTCTAATATTGTCATATTCATATAACTGCATTGCTTATCTTCTTAATTTTGTTCTTTTAACTGAGAAACATCTTAAATTAGTCATGCACTTTAAATAGATTCATCATTAGTGTAGTCTAGCCATTTTGATTATGCCATCTTTATATGAATATATGATTATGTCCTTCCGGTCAAATCTCTACCTTGACTAGGTCATATTCTTTTAGCCAAATATATCCCATTATACTTAGTCTTTTGACTAAAACATCCCTAAATTAGTTATGCACTTTCGCTAGAACTATCCTCAAACTTGGCCATAACATATTTGACTAAGTTAATTCAAATATAATCAGGCTCCTGATAGAGACTCTCCACCTTTCCACTACATACCTTCTATAATGGTAGTTCTTTCATGAATATATTAGTCTCTTGATGGGTTCATTTATGAAGATGCAAGGATGGCATTTTCAACGTTAACGTGGGGTATGAATATAAGAATTGGATCAATACTGGTTTTATGTTTGCTCTGTGATAATTTCTCTCTTCTTCACCCATAAGCTTTGCTCAATGTCTTTCACTCCCCCCATTTGGTTATCCGTGGCTCTATTGACCTCTTTTGGTACTCGACGGCTTGTCAACGGGGTAACATTTCATGACTATGTTATTATGCTTGATTGCTTATATAGAAAAGCTAAGCAGGAAAAATACAAAATCTTACCCTTCTACTGCCACAAGGCACCGATTTTGTGGAATGAGGCGCCTAAAAGATGCCTTTTCTTTAACAGACTCCGATCTAGCATTGAACTGCATTCATGTTTAAAAAAACATAGGTAACGATTTCCATTTCAAAAAAAAACCATGTCAAAACACTTCCAAGATTTTTATTTAAAAAACAACTTTCAGAAAAAACGCAGTTTGCATGTACTGGCATTGGCTTAAAATGATTAACAAAATGGAAGATAAACTTATTTATGCATAAAAATGAAAACACATATATAGGTAATAAGTGAAAATCCCTCAACCAAAGATTCAACTAAAAATAAATAAATCTTAAAAAACTGCTGGTGAATGGACTGAAGGCGGGAAAGAAGTTATTAACCATTCTGTAGTGGTCAGGCTTCTCTGTTTTCTTTGTGAAGCTTGGGATAAGCCCCCACTTCATACAGTGGACAGCGCCACAGAGGTCTCCAACTTGTGACCCCTCGACGTCCCTGCGCGCCGCGAACACCGGCAAGTAAGAGCCCGGAGACACGTTGTAAGAGGGATGAAAACTGCATGGAAGAAAAAGGGTGAAACCATGGCATTCGATTTCGAAGCATACTCGGATTTGAATACGGATTTGAGAGGGAGAAAGTAACGAGAAGATCATGGATTGATGGGAGTTACCGGTCCATTTCAACGGTGCGGACGGAATCGGCATCGTCGTCCTGGAGGCCGCAGGCCCTGGCCACCTGCGCCGCGTTCAGAGTGCAGCGAGCCCTTCCGCACATTATCTACGCGACTGATAGTTGAGTTCTGTGCACTCCTACCCTAAAATATGGACCAAATTGAAGTGGCGCGAAATGTTTTGATAAAATTTTATAATAAGATTTTGGGAAATTTACATACCTGCGAGTTTATACCATCCTATTTACCTATTTAACTCCAAAAATTTTAATATTACATACATACCACCCTATATTATTTTAATATCAAATATACTATTCATATTTCTTTCCTACCACTCATATATTTCATTTCTACCACTCATATTTGATATTAAAATAAACTATGGGTGATATGTATATAATATTAAAGTTTTAGATGTTAAACATGTAAATAGAATAGTATATGATGGTACTTATGTAAATCTCTCTAAGATTTTACATTCTTATACAACAAAAAATCTTATTGACATAGCCCTAGCTCTTTTGCCCCATTTTCTTTCACTCTGTCTAAATCAACGCGCTTAATTGAAATGGTTTTAGGATCAGTGCGCCCTACTTCAATAATTATTCATGTCCGCTATGTTTCATTTTAGAGAAGTTGGTTGTTTGTACAATGATAACTTAAGTTTTATTTGGAATGATTTTTTATTATTTTTAAAGTGGTTTTTTAGCATAAGAATTTCTTAAACTAAAAATTTTTATAATGAGAAATAGCTTCGTAAATAAATAAATAAATAAAGTATATCATGCTTAGTTTGGGACAATTTTATTATTTTTTAAAATAACTTTTAGTACAAATTTTTTTAAACTAAAAATTTTTGTCATAGTAAATTGCTTTAAATAGCATGAAAAAGCTACTCAAAACAAAGCCTTCCTTATTCTTTCTGAAGAAGTTATTTAGTATTAAAAATTTTTGAGCTAAATTTTTTTATATAACAAAATTATTTAAAAACAAATTGTCCCTAAACAAAATCTAATATGACTTTCTTACTACTTGTTAAAATAGCTTTCTACTAAGAAATTAAAATTTTTATATTAAAAAGCTGCTTTAAGAGGCAGTAAGAAAGCTGTCTCAAATGAAGACTTAGGCTTCGTTTGGGACGGCTTTTTTATTGCTTTCAAAAATGGAGTTTTAGTACAAAATTTTTTATTTTTATACTAAAACTCCGTTTTAGAAAGCAATAAAAAAGCCGTCCCAAACGAAGCCTTAATATGGCTCTAGAGAATGTGGCTTACCTTTAGTTGGTATTTGCATGGAAAAAGTGCTTATTACAATCATCTCCTAGTTGCAGTTAATAAGCATCATTTACAATATAGCTTCTGTATATTCTTCCTGAATGAATTTCTTCTCTGTTTTAAGTTTACTTTCAAATAAGATTATGATCTTACATGGCTTGGAGGACATTGAATTTTCTTTGGGAATGATGCCCATATTTTAAGCATATACAGTATGAATTTTTATCCATTCATATGTGGATTAAATTTTATATCATTCTTTATGTTACTAGAGCTAGTATAACCTATAAAAAATAACTAGTGAGCTTTTCCCACCTTTTATTATTAACAACATCATTTTTTAAAAAATAAGAGTAACTTTTACTCACCTCATCACCTAAAAAATAAGACTTGCTCTTACTCATGTGTGATTTTAAGTTCCTAATTTTACTAACCTTCCTAAAAAATTTTTATCACCTGAAATGACAAGCTTGAAAAATTAAAGATATAAGCCTTCTGTTTGTGAAGAAACCATGCTCTCCCTCCATCTAGAGGTAAAAAGTAATGATAGAAATCCTAAGAGAAGGAAAAGGCTTAAATCTTCTATTCCTGCATTCCCCTTTTCACATCTTATTGCTAGATAGAGTACCTGATTACAAGTGGGCTTTTACATCCTTATAGTTCAATTTTATTCTATAAATGTCTTTTGATATTTACATTCTCATTGTCTTCCCTGATGAAAAATGCTCACAACTTTCATCTCTACAAGACTTGTTGCATTTAGATTAACTCTTATGATATTTCCATTAATTCCCTCGTCAGCCTTAACCAACTTATCCATGTTGAAGTTTCCATTGAGGTAAAACCTTCTTTCTTTTTTACTATTATGTACGTTGCTAACTCCTAGCAAGACTTCACTTCATTTTAGAATGTCATATCCACTATTGTTCTGCTATGAATGGTTATTAGATCATTATGGGTCATAGATTTCAAGATGAATGGTTAGCGGGAATCCTATTCCTTTTAACAAATTTTTATACTTGGATAACATTAGCTTTAAGGTTGTACTTATTTTACCTCTCTTCTTCTAGTATTTATTATACATGGTTTAATAACAATCCCAATTCTTCCATGATAATCAAATTGAGTAGTGTTGCAATTTATTCTAGTTTGTTGCACTTTGTTTGTTTCTATCATTTTACGATGCTTCCTGTGATTATCTCTCATCATAGTTATTTAGTCATTCTTATTAGTTCTCCATCCTTATACAAGTTATTTCCCTTATGTGAGACCTAACTTTACTTACATAATTTTTTTGTGATGATGAGAGGGTTGGAAGGTGGTGATCAATTGGTGGATGTGGGGGGACTCTTCTAATAAAGTTAGAAAGAGTTGAGATTAATTTTTATAGATGAATTACTTTTGATGGCGGATGAAATTTGGAGGTAAGTTACAAGCTCTACAATCTGTCTAGAGAATATAAATTCAACTTCTACCAATTGATTCTCCTTCTAGAGATATACAAATCTAGCAAAATAAGGCTTGATTTAATGGAGATGTTATATTATTTATTTCTAGAAAGCTTGGTAAGTATTGGATAGGTTTAAGTAGTTCAAATGTGCTCTTGAAGAGATATAGGTTAGCTATGTCCAAAACATGAATTAGTTATGGTTTCCTATAGAATTGGTGGAATTCAGTAAGTTCAATTGAAAATAGTAAAAGAAAATTGTATAAGTGATTTGGAAGAGTTTAGATTTTTTCTGGATTTTTAGTTTTAGTTTTTTTATTTTATGTGACTGAAAATAATTATATGGCGGAAATCTCAAATAGAATTTAGAACTAAGACTAGTTTCTTCTCCATAAATTTGACTTGAATAACCCCAAATAAATTAGGTTTATTTAAGTATGGATGTAGACTAATGATATAGAGATTTTTGTGGAATTTTATTGAGTTTTGGTCTGTTAAGTAACAAGATGAATAATACTAGTCCAACAAAGAAAAATTTCTTTGTTGGATCTAGTAGGTAGGATTATACTTGGAATTAGAGGGAGATCATTAGATTTTGTAAATTTTTATGACGGATTAGACATACTACAACACAATAAAATAGTCTTGCAGTAAAAAGAAAATGCATAAAATTAAAACCTACTCACCAAAGTATGGAATCCAAGAAGATTTCCCAACCTCTTTGGAATGGTCGGCAACCAAGCCTTCTAGCCCTTTCAAATACACTCCAAAACATGTAATCAAAACAATAACCACTTCATTTGAGTCCAAAGGAGTTCTTGTACAACTAAATTCTAATAAGGAGACACACTTCTTCATTCAAACTTTAAACAAGAGGGAAAGGGGAAATGAAGGAGTGTCAGCCCCACTTGAAAACTACCTAAACCACCTCCATGCACACTCATGCTCTCGCATGGTTTTCATTTGTTACCTTGAGCATGACTTAAAGATAATACACTAAATGCAATAATATGAAGGTCACATAGTACTTACAACAAAAAATACTTGAAATTACATAAACGTATAAGCTTTCGATATAAATATGCTTAGGTTTTTTTTTATATATGAATTGCCCAATAAATACACAAGTGCATGTGTCGATCAAATAATAAAGTAATATGAGAGAGTGTCGATCTCATGAGGAAGCATTCTTCCAACATGCAAGTAAATTAGTATTGCCTACTACAACTACAATGCTTATCATACTCAATGAAAATCATGGTTTGGTTCTGTCAATATAGTGAATTACATAATAAATGATAAGATACCATATGATAAAGTATTATGGACTAATGAATGTGAATTACTAAAGTATTTTCTATTGAGACTCTTTTTTTGATGTGGATTAAAGCACATGCATCCCTAGATCTCTATCGAGCTTGTTGGGTTGTAAAGGGAAGTTTATGGCTTCCCTATAACGATTATATCTCTATAGAACCTAGAAAATTAAACATTTTATGTAAAGGCATGTAAACCTTCTATTTTAACATTCCTATTTGTTCCAATATTCTTTTGTCGAGATAATATATTACACTAGTATTTAACTACATGCTTGGTTATTATATGTTTTAAATTAAGTACCAAGAGATATTGGAAACATTCATTAGATATGTAAAAGCACAAGATTTTATATTAGTACTAGCATTGAGATCACAACATTAGTCCAAAATTAAGAAATTAGCCAAATTTATTATTGTTGCGTCCTAGAATATTCACGGCGGTAGAGAAATATATAGTTTAACGTATTAGCATTGTACGAAGATCCAACACACAAGCAGATAAGAGAGAGAGTGCAACATTCATAAGAGACACCAGAGTTTTTACATGAAAACCCCTGAAATGGGGGAAAAACCACAGGGCCTGGCCCAACTTGATTGAATCCACTAGTATTTGCAGTCGATTACAAATGAGGCCCTTCCTTAGGAGAAGGCCTTGGCTTGATGTCACAAATATATATCATATAGAGTGCATTACATGGTGGGAGTTACAATAATTAACATAGATGTGCTTGATTTGTTATAGTCGGCACGAGACAGGGGCCCGAAAAGACAGTAGTTAGTTAGAGAATAAGGTCAGAAAGATCGTTATCTAGTGATGGAGGTCGGAAGGAGCATAGTCGGCATAAGACAAAGGTCCAAAAGATCGTGGTAGAAGGTCACTACTCTGGGAGAATTTTGGGTGTCAAATGGTGCCCCAGAAGAAGTCTTCGCATTAGGTGGTGGCTTAGTGGAGCTTAGGGACTCAAATGGTGGTCTGGTAGAAGTTTGGATGTCAGGTGGTGGCCTGGTGGAGCACAAGGCCTCAAGTGGTAATTCGGCGGAAGTCGGGGCCTCAAGTGATGGTCCAATATAAGTGTGGGCGTTAGGTGGTGGTCCGGTGGAGCAATGACATCAAGCGGTGGTCTGACGGAGCTCAGGCCCTTAAGTGGCTGTCCGGCAGAACTCCAACGTCAGGCAGTGGTTCGATGGAAGAGAGGGCCTCAAGTGGTGGTTCGGAGAAGGTGAGGGTCTCAAGTGGTGGTCTGGCGAAGGTGAGGGCCTCAAATGGTGGTCCGGCGAAGGCAAGGAACTCAAGTGATGGTCCGGCAGAAGTTTGAGCCTCAGGTGCTGGTCCGATAGGAGTCCGAGCCTCAAGTGATGGTCTGGAAGAAGTCCAAGCCCTAGGTGGTGGTCTGGCGAAGCAACGATGTTAGGAGGTGGTCCAGCAGAGCTCAGGCCCTTAAGTGGTAGTCCGACGGAACTCTGGCGTCAGGCAATGGTTCAGCGGAGGAGAGGGCCTCAAGTGCTGGTCCGATGGAGGAGAGGGCCTCAAGTGGTAGTTCGACAAAGCAACGACGTCAGGCGGTGGTCCGACGGAACTCAGGTAGTGGTCAAAGAGGAGCTTCTTCCTTCTCTGCCTTTTTCTCTTCTTCTCTTCTTGCTTGGGTCCCCTTTCAAGACAAATGAGGGTCTATTTATAGATTTCAAGAGTGGAATGAACCATAAATAGGTGAGAGATCAAAGGTAAATGGGGAGTGGTTGGATGGATGATCGATGTTGAATCCCTTGATCATGGACCATTTGATGGACATTTGAATGTCTTAGGAATGTCGGAATTTGGTGATCTTGGGATCATTGGATTTGTTTCATCAACCCACTCAATTCAACTATAAGTACGTTATGTTTGGAAATCATTTGGTAATCAAAATTGTGGTTCAAACCTTCCAACATTGCTTCTAACCCTTGATTTGGACCTGTTTGGGCTCGGATTGGGTTGGATTTGGTGTCGTTGAGTTTGTATTATCGAGATTCTCAATTAGACTATAAGTTTGCTGAAATTGGAGTTAAGATGGTCCCAATTTTAATTTTGGAAGTTTCCAATTTGACTTTGCATCGAGATTCATGTCCGATCAAGATATTTTTTTGATAATGTATTAGTTGCCCCCATATTTTTTGGACGTTGATGTTCAAGAAGTTCAAAATTGAACATTATAGCTCCTGGAGAAATTTTTGTGTGATTTGAAATTTGGAAATACTCCAATATTTGGCATAGAGTTTATGAACAGCTTTAAAAGTGTCAAAATTGAGTCCAGGACATCGAAACATGGTTCCGGGATCCCAAAAATGTCTGATTGGACCTTTTCGGGCCCAAAATTGGACCCAAGAATGTGTCGGGAAGGCTTAGCCGCCGGTACATGCCCGTGACCCAACCCGCGCTTACCTGTGCCCAGGCTCGTTCAGGCCCGCATTGTGGCTCGCATATCGCTCGGCCCGCAAGCTGACCGCGATTATCCAAGCGGTTGGCTAACCGCTGGGGGTTGGCTAACCGCTAGCTATTTGTAATTTCAATTTTTTTAGGGAGAGAGAGGGTTTTTTTAAGAGAGGGAGAGAGAGATAGAGGGTTTTTTTAGAGAGAGAAAGGGTTTTTTTTAGAGAGAGACAGATGGAGAGGGCTTTTTTCAGAGAGAGAGAGAGGTTTTTTTTTTCATAACTCCCCCAAATTCTCCAACTCCTTCAACCTCCCCTTCTTGCCTATATATACCCCCCTTAGGGATATGAAAAACTTGTCCCCTATCCTCATTCTCTTCTTTCACTTGAGGCATTCACTAGGGCCCTATACAGGTGGCATCTCCTGTCCATGCCCGGGGGCCCTCTATTCAAGAATGAGATTTTCTCCCCCTTCTTCTTCTTTCATTTGAGGCCTTCCCCCGGGCCCTACACAGGCGGTATCCCTTGTCTAGGCTCGGGGCCCCTCTCTACAAGAAGGATATTTTGTCCCCTTTCTTATTCTTTCATTTGAGGCCTTCCCTCGGGCCTGCACAAGCGGCATCCCTTGTCTAGGTCCGAGGCCCCTCTATGCAAGAAGGAGATTTTCTCCCCCCTTTCTTCTTCATTCATTTGAGGCCTTCCCCCAAGACCTGCACAGGCAAGATCCCGAACGAGGCCCTTCTCTGCAAGAAGGAGATGTTCTAGCATCGGATAAAATTCTGATGAAAGTCTAGCAATGGGGAGAAGTCCATCGACAGGTGGAAGCTCAGTGTCGGAAAGAAGTCTGACGAAAGTTTGGCGATAGACAGAAGTCTGTGTTGGGTAAAAGTCCAACAAAAGTCAATCAACATGAAATAGAGCATAGAATTCACCAAATATATATGACTCATTTGAGGTTGTATGATGTTAACCTATATGGAAGAGATTGAGAGAATACACTAAGGATGTGCGACCTATCTGAGGTTGTATGTAAGAGCCATGCTCGATAACGTTAACCTATATGGAAGAGGTCGGGAGAATCCATCAAGGACGTATGACCTATCTGAGATTATATGTCAGATTCTTTCCTCAATGATGTTAAATTATATGGAAGAGGTCGAGAGAATTCATCAAGGATGTAGGACCGATCCTAAGTTGTATGTGAGAGCCTTGCTTGATGACGTTAACCTATATTGAAGAGGTCAAGAGAATAGACCAAGGATGTGTGACCTATTCAAGGTTGTATGTCAGAGCCTTTGCTCGATGATGTTAACCTGTGTGGAAGAGGTCGAGAGAATCCACCAAGGATGTAAGACCTATCCAAGGTTATCTATCAGAGCCTTTGCTCAATGACGTTAACCTGTATGGAAGAGGTTGAGGGAATCCACTAGGTATGTGTAACCTATCCAAGATTGTATGTGAAAGCCTTTACTCGATGACTTTAACCTGTGTGGAAGAGGTCGAATTTAATCCCCCTGGGATCAATATTGCCTTGATTGGGAGGGGGCGAATGCCGCATGTATCCTAAAACAATGGTGAAGAATAGTCCATCTTTAGACCATTACTACCTTTTTGGGAACGAGATTAAGACCCTACCCAAAAAGTATAAGTATACATAGGGACTATATGTGGTTTGAAATTTATTAGAAGCATCCATGCATTTGCTGAATTTTCCTAAAATATCATCTTGATGTTGAAAGCATTGGAGGGATCTTCTTGATCATAGTTGGAGTCTACCCCCCAGTCTGGATCTAATTCCTATGAAATTGATGCAGCAATAGCTAAAGTCAAAAAGTTGACATGAATGACCTTTTAAGGTTGGAGCAAAAATTGCCCCCAGTCTGGAATCATATTCCCATAGACGGCACCAAACTATTGCGTCATGGAATATTTTTGGCAGTAGAGAAATATATAATTTAACGTCTTAGCATTGTATGAAGATCCAACACACAAGCAAAGAAGAGAGAGAGTGCAACATTCATAAGAGACACCACAATTTTTATGTGGAAACCCCAGAAAAGGAGAAAAAAACTATGGGGCATTGCCTAGTTTGAATAATTCCACTAATATTTGTAGTTGATTACAAATGAGGCCCTTCCTTAAGAGAAGGTCTTGGCTTGATGTCATAAATGTACATCATATAGAGTGCATTACAAGGTGGGAGTTATAGTAATCAATATAGATGTGTTTGTTTGGTTGGAAGGACCATAATCGGCATGACATAAGAGCCCGAAAGACAATATTTAGCAAGAAAATAGGGTCAGAAAGACCATTACCTGGTGATGGAGGTCAGAAGGAGCATAGTCGGAATAAGAGGTCCAAAAGAACATTGTATAGGGTCGATACTCTGGGAGAATTCTGGGAGTCAAGTGGTGGCCCGAAAGAAGTTCGGGCATCAAGTGGTGGCCTGGTGGAGCACAGGGCCTCAAGTGGTGGTCCGATGGAAGTTGGGGCCTCAAGTGGTGGTCCGGCAAAAGTCTAGGCCTGAGGTGGTGGTCCAACATAGCAACGATGTCAGGCGGTGGTCCAACGGATCTTAGGCCCTTAAGTGGTGGTCCGGCAGAACTCCGTCGTCAGGAGGTGGTTCGGCGGAGGAGGGGGCCTAGAGTGGTGGTTCGGCAAAGGTGAGGGTCTCAAATGGTGGTCCAGTGAAGGAGAGGGTCTCAAGTGGTGGTCCGGCAAAGGCGGGGGCCTTAGGTGGTGGTCTGGAAGGAGTCCGGGCCTTAGGTGGTGGACCGAGAGAAGTCCGAGCCTTTGGTGGTGGTCCGGCGGAGCAACGATGTCAGGCAGTTGTCTGGTAGATCTCAGGCACTTAAGTGGTGGTACAGTAGAAATTTGGCATTAGGCGGTGGTTCGGTGGAGGAGCGGGCCTCAAGTGGTGATCTAGTGGAGGAGAGGGCCTCAAGTGGTGGTCCGGTAAAGCAACAATGTCATGCGCTGGTTTGGCAAACCTTAGGCTGTGATTGAGGAGGAGCCTCTTCCTTCTCTTCTTTCTTCTCTTCTTCTCTTCTTTCTTGGGTCCCCTTTCAAGAGAAATGAGGGGTCTATTTATAGATTTATGGAGTGGCATGACCCATAAATAGGTGAGAGATCAAGGGTAAATGGGGAGTGGTTGGATGTAAGGTCGATGTTGAATCCCTTGATCGTGGATCGTTTAATGGACATCTGAATGTCTTATTTGATTATAAGCACGTTATGTTCAAACCTCAATAGTGCTTCTAACCCTTGATTTGGACCCGTTTGGGCTCAGATTGGGTTGGATTTGGTGTTGTTGGGTTTGTATTCTTGAGACGCTCTGTTCAACTATAAGTTTATTGAAATCGGAGTTCATATGGTCCTACTTTTAATTTTGGAAGTTTCCAATTTGACTTTGCATCGAGATTCATGCCCGATCAAGATAATTTTTTGATCATGTATCAATTATGTAGTTATGATTTTATATTAAAAGTATTTAGGAAGCTAAAAATGAAGATCACACACGCACTTAAATAATTTTGCATATTTTAAATAATTAAAAAATGAGTATAAAAAATATTACGACTTGTTGTACTTGTTATGAAAAAAGCTAATGATATGAGGGTGTCCTACTCAAACAAGAGATTTGACAAAAAGAGATAAGAAAAGAAGTCCAATGTGATAGTACCTACAAATTTTATCTAAACCTATGTAATATATTGATCAAAAGATATATCTTCAAAATCAAATTAATAGAATGCGAGTTACCTAATCTCCCAAAGGGACTAGGCACCTTGTGGATAAGCATACTCTTTAACACCTCCAAGAATAACTCTCAGTAATTAAAATATGCATTTATATTAATTTAGTTAGATTAATCATTAAAAAATATTATGATTCAAAGATTATTGACCTGATAATTGAGTACATGTTTTAAGATAAATTAATATATTAGGTAGAGGGTGAATCATCATAGCCAAGCAAGATGGTCATTTTTCAACATAGAAATTATATATAGTTTGTAGTTACTATTCAACAAAGACTACACAAAAGAGTATGAGGGGTCTTAAAGGGCAATGGGTAAGGAGTAAGAAGTTTGGAAAAAGGAAGAAATAAACCTTGTTTCGAACTTCATAGGTCCACATATTCAGACTATCAAACAAGAAATCACTTTGCTAAAAGTTTAATCAAATCAACCCAATTGTGAGATGCTTTGTCAATAACCATAAATTACATGTTACAAGCTGGCCTCAAAATCTTAAATGAAGAAAAAAATTTTCTAAAAATTCCTAAACAAATTAATTAAAAAAGGTGGACCTAGAAAGATGTGGGACATCATATCTCTAGTGATATAGAGAATTACCTATGAAAATAAGTGAATGAAATAACTCAATTATATGCAACTAGAGTTCCTTAGCTATATTTATAATTATGTTTATCCATATATATCATACTCTTTTTTTTTTTTTTTGAAAGAAAAGCTAAGAAGCTTTATTGAAATCTAAAAAAGATATTATACCCTAAGAGCTGGCGATTCCTCCTCTAACAATTTGATAAAAGTAGGAAGAATCTTATTTAAACTAATCTCATCCTAAATTAAAGAACTAAAACAAGCATTAGTTAGCACAAAGATTTGCTAACTTATTACTTTCCCTTTTAACACAATTAAAGATAACAAAATTAAAATCTTTAATAAAAGAAAGATCACCCATATCGGTTCCTCCTTTGTCCACCATTTTCTTAATAAAGTTGATAACATTTTTATTGTCCCCTTCATTAATCAATCCTTTATAATCATACATCCAATCACTCACCACATCTTTGACCGATAAGATTGCTTGAAGTTCCAATGAAGCAATATCCCAATGAATATAAGACTTTCCAAATGCCAATAAGAGTCTCCCCTTATGATCATGAAGAACTCCACCAATTCCCGCCTTGTAGGAATTCAATAGAGAGGCGTCAATATTTACTTCCACCCAATCAGGTGGAGGAGGATGCCAACTATTCAACAACCTCAACGGTTGATTAACACCCTCTATGCCTGAGTTCAAACATATGAATGGCTTATGTACCGAAGAGTAACTTACATCATTTATTGCAATCATCATTGGACTTGTAACCTTCCCATCATGAACATACAAATTCCTAGCTTTCCATGATAAGTAGACTGAATTGCAAAAAAGTTTGACCATCATTTGATTTTGTTTGTCCATCCATTTACAACAAGATTCAAAAGAGTTGAAATAAGGAATGTCGAACCACCAACTGTTTAAATATTGCATAACTTTTTTTAGTTTTATGCAACTAGCAACAATATGATCAATGTCTTCCACCGCCTCATATCCTCTTGGACAAATATCATATCCTTGAAGTCTTTTATAGCTTAAAAACTGATTAGTTGGAATAGCTTTATGAAGGACCCTTCACAAAAATGTTTCCACTCTAGGAATTAGTTTAGCTTTTCTGAACCAATCCCAAGAAGTAAATTCTACATAATATTCTCACAATGCCTCTGTTGCTAATGCTGAAATAGTCTTACCTGAATTTTTGTGAATGAATTCCAGACAATCTTCATCATATTCAGCTGAAATCTGAGTAGATGAAATGAGTTTCACAAGCTCCTCACCAAAGAGTTTTTGAAGTTCTTGTATGTTCCAACCACCATTGCATATAAGTTTTCCAACTGTTTGAATACCACCTCCCAATGTATTGACAAAATTTTGCCATTTATCAAAGCTTTTATCCAATAACCAAATATATCGGAAAACATTAATTGATTTTCCATCTACAATCCTCCATTTGATTATTGGCTTAAGAAATTCTCCCCCATTGCATATTAACTTCCATGCCACCGAACCACCTCTTTGTTTATTGTCTCTACCGAGGAAAGAACCATATTTTGGAAACAAAATTTCATTTATAAATGACTCTCTTTCTTGGCAATATTTCCAATCCAATTTTGCTCTTACAGGTCCCACTTTTTTAGCGCAAGAGTTGATACCTTGCCCACCCAATCTCTTCGGCCTGCACAATAACTCCGAGCTCACATAATGTACACCAACTCCTCCATCATTTTTATTCCATATGAATATTCTACAAATTTTATCAGTTTCATTCAAAACCTGCTTTGGAACCAAAGAGAGAGTTGAATGAAAGTTTGGATATGAAAGCAAAACTGATTTCACCAATGTAATTCTTCCATCCAAGGAGATGAACTTTCCTCCCCACACACTTAACATACTCAATGTTTTATCTAATATGAATTGGTAATTAGCTCTAACCATTCTTCTTAGAGCCACCTTGATGCCCAAATAAGAGAATTCTCTGAATTCCTTGAATTCCATGATTCTACTTATTGCTTTTCTCCTCTTTCTCCTTACCTATTTCCCAAAAAGAATTCCATATTTTTGTATGTTCACCTTTTGTCCAGTCCATTCACAAAATTCCATAAGGATGCATTTGATTTCCTTGATCTTTTTAATCTTTGCTTTAGAGAAGATGATTATATCATCGGCATAAAGTAAACGTGATACTTTAGGCCCTTTATTGGAAATGCCAATCCCAACCGAATTACCCATATGAAGAAAAGCATTGGAAAGAAGTTGTGCACACATGATAAACAAGAAATGAGATAGTGGAAAACCTTGGTGAAATCCACTCTTAGATTCCATCCAGTTGGAGTAGTTCCCATTGACAAGTAAAGAAAATTTAGGACTATAAACAAATTCCAAAATAAGATTAGCAAACTTTAAAGGGATCCCAAAATCATCCATAACTTTGACCAAGCTAGGCCACCCCATTGAGTCAAAAGCTTGCTCCATGTCAATCTTGAATGAGACTAAACCTTTAGATGATTTTGAATGCCTAAACTTGTGGAAGATTTCATGAGCCACCAACACATGATCTGAGAGCGACCTCCCTTTGAAAAAAGCTACTTGCTCCTCCGAAATTATTTTAGGAATGACAAACAACAACCTATTTAAAAGCATCTTTGACATAATTTTATAAACCAAATTATTAAGACTTATTGGTTTACAATTAGAAGGATACAACATGTTTTTATCCTTAGGGATCAACACTATGATGGTGTCTTTCCACTTTTCATCCATAATCCCATAATTGAAGAAGTGTTCCACAGCATTCCATAAATCATGCTTAATAATATGCCAATATGATTTAAAAAAAGAATAGGACATACCATCATGTCCAGGAGCAATATTTCCTCTTGCTTCCTTGATAACCAACTCTAGTTCTTCAAATACAAAGTCCTTTCTTAGCAATCTCCTATCTTCATCATTTAGAGTTTTCCACGGGTTAGGCCAACCCTCCAATGAGCAGCTCCTTTCTTTCCATTTGTCCTTAAAGTAATTGAATAAAACCTCTTCAATTTGATGCTGTTCTTCAATCATCAACCCATTATGATCCTTGATCTGTGAATGAACATTGCGTTTCTCCTTGCACTTGCATAAGCTTTAAAAAATCTTGAGTTCGTATCTCAATCTACGAGCCATTTAACCTTAGCTCGCTGCCTCCACCAGGTGCTAATCCAAGACAAAACTGTATTGAACTCCTCCATTTTCACCTTCAAAAGCCATAAGTTTTCCTCTGATAGATACCCGTCCTCAGCTAAAATTCTCGATGTGCCAAGAGGGGGGGGGGGGGGGGGGGGGGGGGGGGGGGGGGGGGGGGGGGGGGGGTGCATTGTGAAAAACTTGTTACAATAAAATCCTAAACAAGAGTTCTAATAACTTTTTTTTGTGTTTTTAAATTTTTAAACAAAAATTAAACTAATGCGGAAGCAATTACTTGAACACAAAATTTGCAACAATAAAAATCTTTTTCTTTCACAATTATCACCATGCAAATATAATGAAAATAAAGTGCAAGCAAAAGTAAATAGCGATAGGAAAAAAGCACACTAGAATTTTATAGTGGTTCGGTCACTTGACCTACGTCCACTCCCCGGAGTCCTCCACTATGGGAATTTCACTACAAAATTATAGTTCTCTTTTTTCCCCCTCGGCAAAGCGGAGAAGCCCTCACAAGACTCACTTTCACTATCCTGGTGTGGCGGAGTGCGAAGCGCTTTGTCACCCTCTTGGTGACGGCAGCGTATCTTCTCGTTTTTCTCCCTCCTGGAGAAGGCATAGTACCTTCGAGGTCATGGATGTAGAAGAGTCTCCCCCTTAAAAAGCCTCCCACAAGATCTTCTCGGGCCATAGGAGGAGCAAGATGCAACAAGAATGGAGCATCCGTGTGATCTCCCTCACACTACTTCTCCATCACCAAGCTCACCCTCTCCTTCCTCTCTCAAACCCTAAAAACTTCTCAAGAGCTCTCTCCCAAGGATTACCTCTCTAATCACGTTCCCCTCTCTCAGTTACTCCCCAAAATATAACTATTTTGATACTTAAAACAGGCTCCAAAATTTTTGAAAATTTCAAAGTAGCCGTTACTATCATATAGTACGATTCCCCATCGTATAGTACAATTAGTATAAATTGGCTTCGTCCTGGTATGAAGGTTTTCGAACAAGTCAAAAACTTCTGAATAAAATCGTACAGTACGATAAAACTTTGTACAGTACGATCATCAAATCCTTCTGTTCGTACAGAACGATAGCCGGGATGATCAAAACTCATCTCTATACATCATAGGCTACGATCTCATTCATACAGTATGATTAGGCTAAATCAAGGATAAATCACATACCTCCTCTTGATTTGAATGATCAAGTTTGTCTGCCATCAAGCACAAGTTTGTGACTTCCTCTTATGCTTCTATTTCTAAGGAATCTGAAGCTATTAGCCAAAAAAGCACTATGTAGTCTTTTCTTGCCCTTCTTAACATTGGTTTTATCCTCAACCTTCTCCTTGTCAGGATTAGTTTTGAGATTCGGGCAATCAATTTTAATATGTCCAAGCTTCCTGCATTCATAACAAATGGCATCATTAGAAATTTTTGCATTCTTGTGGAACTTACCCTTGTTCTACTGCTGATGTCTTCGTTGTTTTCTTCTTAGAAAACTTTTAATGTATACATGTTAGTGATTGACAATGAGGTAACTATATATGTAAAACGTGTATACATGTTAGTGATTGACTCATTTTATTTCATGCAAAAAAGTTCATAGTCGTGTAATAGAATATTTAATTTGGATTGTTTCACCTCATTAGTTCTTTCATATGTTATGCAAAGTCTATCCCAAATGTTTTTCCAACTTTAAAGGTAAAAACATGCATGTTGTCCTCAGATTTCAAGGGACAGAAAAAACTATTTAAACATTTTTGTTTAGCTGAGCTAAGTCTTTTTCCTCTAATGTCCAATCATTAAATGGTGTTTTAATCCTAATTCCTTCAACAAGTTTAGTGGGACTAGTGTAACCTTCATGTATAAAAATCTACATACGATAGTCAAGTGATTGCAAAAAAGTAGACATGCGAGTTTTTCAAAAGTTGAAAGGAATATTATCAAATAGTAGTGGTCTAGCGATCGAATATCCTTTATGAGTATTTTAATTTCTAAAAGTAGCTATAATCATTTTTCAAAAAGTAGTCTAAACTTTAATTTTTGAAATAGGCTTCAATACAACTCAAAAGTTCATGTAGGCTTCAATTTCTAATGACATCATTTGTTATGAATGCAAGAAGCTTTGATTTATTAAAATCGACTGCCCGATTCTTAAAGTTAATCCATGAAGGAGAAAGTTGAGGAGAAAACCAATGTTATGATTGGAAAGAAAATACTGTAGAGAGCTTTCTAGGCTGACTCAGCTTCAGACTCCTCAAAAATAGAAGCAGAAGAGGAAGTAACAAACTTATGCTTAATGACAGACAAACTTGATCAATCGGAATAAGAGGAGGTATATGATTTATCCTTTGATGAATTATTTGAAGTTTCTAAGAAAATACTTATTGTATATAGTAAACTCAAGAAGCTGTATGCTAAACTTTATATATAATATTTAAATTTATAAAAAGATTATAAAACCCTTAGAAATAATCACACATCCATAGATTGGAATCACATGATAGTATTGGATGAATTTGATGATTTGAATAAGAAATATGATTTATTAAAAACATCCTATACTGATCTTGAGAATGAATGTAAGGTGCTTATATATGAAGTGAATCAAAGACAACATGAGTTTAGAGTTGACAATTCTATTTTAGAAAGTGCAAACTCATATCTTAAAGAAAAACTAAAATCTTTTAAGGAAAATAAGGCACCCTCTACAGTTTGATAATTTCCCAATCCTAATTAGAAGCGAATAATTTCATAACCTAAGAAAAGACATTATAACTCACATATATTGGTAAATCATTTTTCTGGTGTTAAATATTTTACATGTGGAATGATATGACATATCTATCACACTTGTATAATTCATAGTAGAACACCTCTAGTGTAGAGACCTAAGATGCATAAATTATAACATATCAAACATGCATCTAGATTATTATTGCTAAGAGGTGAACCCAAATTTATTTGGATTTTCAAGTCTAAAGTTTGATAATTTTATAGAAACACTTTTATATAATTCCTCATGAGAGCATTTGATACGTAGGTAATAGATGTTCAAATCATATGACTGGAGATACAACTCAATTCATATCACTGGAAGCCAGGAATAGAGATAAAGCGACAGTGGGAGATAGTACCACTAGGAAAGTGGTAGATACAGGTATGATTATCAATAAGAATAATTTTTTATTGAGAATATATTATTAGTTGAGGATTTAAAATATAACTTGTTAAGTATTAGTCAGATTTGTGATAAGGATTATAATATTAACTTTTCCCTACAAGCTACATCATAAATCAAAATAGAATTGATGTGTTGTATGAAAATAAGGTTAATTATATATACATGCTTGATTTAATCTTTATTAAATCTTCTAATATTTTTTGCCTCAAAATAATCACTGATGAATCATGGTTATTGCATAGAAGACTGTCATACAAGCATGAAAAATCTTAGGAAGATTACCTAAAAAGAGTTGGTTAGAGGGAGACCCAAATTAGACTTCACTAAGGATCACCAATATGATGCATATTAATTAGAAAAACAAGTGAAGTTCTCCTTTCATTCAATTAAAGATCTTAGAACTAGCAAACTAGTAGAAGTAATACACATTAATCTTTTTGGACCGGTTAGTACTGTAAGTTGAGGGATGGTTTTTGGGTATGTAATCGTTGATGATTATTCAAGATTCACTTGGGTCAAATTCTTATCACATAAGAGTGAGTCCTTTTATGAATTTAAAAATTTTTCTACATGGATTCTGAGGAAGCTAGGGTATGAAATTATATCAATTCAAAGTGATTGTGGAGGAGAGTTTGAAAATAAAAAATTTGAATATTTTTGTAAAAAGCAAGGAATTGATGACAACTTTTCAGCACCTAGGACCCCTCAGTGGAATGAAATTATTGAAAGAAAGAACAAAACTTTAATAGAAGCTACTAGAGCAATGTTGGCTGAATATTCACTTCTGAAACAATTTTGGGTTGATGCAGTTAGTAGACTTGTTATATTTTGAATAGAGTGAATATTAGATCCAAGTTGAAAAAGACATATAATGAACTTCTTAAGTGGAGAACACCTAATCTTTTATATTTGCATGTCTTTGGATGTAAGGTATTCATTCATAATAATAGTAAAACTCCTTTAGGAAAATTTGATCCTAAATCAGATGAAGGATTTTTTTTTTTTTGGATATTTTAGTATTGGTAAATCATATAGGGTTTTTAACAATAGGACTTTGATAGTTGATGAGACCACACATATAATTTTTGATGAATTTGGTATTTCTGAAGAGCTAAGATTGGAGGAAGAACATATTGAAGAGATCTCCCAAGTAATTAAAAAAATAAATCTTAAAGAGAATGTTGGAACATAAAATATATGCCTGGAGAATGAAAATTTCCTAAAAGTCATCCTAATGAATTGATTTTAGGTGAACCAAATGAAGGTGTTAGAATTAGGCATGGACCTAACAAAGAAGTGAACCACTCTGCCTTTATTTCAATGATTGAGCCACTAATATAAATCAAGAATTTTCTAATAAATTTTGGTATTTGACAATGCAAGAAGAATTGAATCAATTCATTATAAATGATGTCTGGGAATTGATTAAAATGCCTAAAGATCAAAGTGTTATTGGAACTAAGTGGGTGTTCAAAAATAAAATAAATTATTCAAGTTTAGTGATTAGAAATAAAGCAAGATAGGTGGCCAAGAGGTATAACCAAATAGAAGGAATTGATTTTGAAGAAACTTTTTCCTCTGTAGCTAGACTTGAAGCGATAAGTATATTATTAGCATTTACCTATTTTAAAGGTTTTAAATTATTTCAAATGGATATTAAGAGTTTCTTTCTTAATGGGGTGATACAAGAAGCTATTTATATTAAACAACCTCCTAATTTTGAAAATTCAAAATTCTTTAATCATGTGTTTAAATTGAAAAAGACATTATGAAC
Organism: Dendrobium catenatum; assembly: GCF_001605985.2. NCBI lineage: Eukaryota > Viridiplantae > Streptophyta > Magnoliopsida > Asparagales > Orchidaceae > Dendrobium > Dendrobium catenatum. The sequence goes on along the minus strand of NW_021319315.1, from coordinate 5,156,169 downwards.
TAAAATTGACACCTAGGGCTTGGTGTGAGAGGCTAAGCACTTTCCTACTAGAAATATCATTTGTTAAAGGAAGTGTGGACACCAGTCTCTTCTTAAAAAGGGTTGGACATGACATACTCATTGTTCAAATATAGGTTATTGATATCTTATTTGGATCTGCCAATAAAAATTTTTGTAATGAATTTTCAAAAATAATTAGTGAATTAGAAATGAGTTTGATAGGAGACTTAAGCTACTTTCTTGGTTTTTGCATAAAGCAGAAAGAGGATTGAATATTTCTTAGCGAGTTGAAGTATATTAAAGACATCATCAAGAAATATGAAATTGATAAAGCCAAACTAGTGAGTACACAAATGAGTTCCTCAGTGCAGCTAGATAAGGGCTCTAATAAAAAATCTACTAATAAAAAAATTAGAGGAATAATTTGATCATTACTTTAATTAACTACTAGCACACCAGATATCATGTTTAGTGTTTATTTATGTGCTTGATTTCAAGCTGATCCAAAGGAATCACATTTGACTGTTGTTGAAAGAATTTTGAGATATTTTTTGGGAACTAAAAATTAAGGGATATTGTATCCAAAGCATAGCTCTTCTTTTGAAATCATTGGATATTCTAATTCAGATTTTGCAAGATGTAAGATTGATCAAAAAAGTACTTCTAGAACTTGTTAATTCATAAGAAACTCTTTAGTTTCTTGGTCTAGTAGAAAATAGAATTCAGTAATCCTTTCTACTGATGAAGCAGAATACATTACCTTAGGTTGTTGCATGGCACAGGTTCTCTGGTTAAAATAATAACTTATTAATTTAAGATTTTTTATTGGCACTATTCCATTTTTCTATGATAATACAAGTGTCATATGCATTTTAAAGAATGTTATTCAACATTTTAGAACCAAGCATATAGATATAAGACATCACTTCCTTAGAGACTATGTCACTAAAGGAGAAATTGAGCAACATCATATAGCTACTGAGAATTAACTTTCAGGTATTTTCACAAAACCAATGGATTTTGAAACATTTAACACTTTAAGAACCAGATTAGGTGTGATTGATATTCATTCTTAAAAATTGTAATTCTACAAATTCGATTTGTAATGTATTTTATGTATGTTAATGTATTTTGTTTGTTTCTTTGTTTGTTTGTTTTTTTTTTTTTTGTTATTGGTTGATTTTTCCTCTATTTTGTATTTATTTTTTTTTGTTGATATTATTTTTGTTTTCATTATTGCATGCCATGGATCTCAGGTGATTTATTTTTTGAAAAGAGTTTTGTTTATCATATCTTGAGTTACTTTTTCATTCGTACTGTACAAACCACTTTCATATTGTATAAATTCTATAGACTGTACATAATATTTTACCTAAGTTGAGCATATGAAAATGTGATTTTTATAAGCATATCCTACTGTATGATGACGTCTTCATATTGTATAATTTATTAATTTTTATATGTATGAATGGAACACATTTTTCAAAGACAATTATTTTTAAAGATCATACATACGAAATCACATTTCTTCTATACTATCTTGTTGACAGTTTATGTGGGCAAACCTAACTGCCAGATATGATCATTATTATTCTGATCATCTTGGACAAACATGTTTTTGTCTGTACGATCGTACTTGTAAAAAAGTTGTACGAAATGAGTCTTCGGGATTGGCAGTTTACAAAGTCATTTCATTTTTGGCAGTTTTCATTCGTATGTAAGAATTTTTTTTGTCTTGTACGATCGCATAATCGTACGTGCAAACACATTTTTGTACTGTACGATCATGCCGTTTTTCTTTAAATTAGAAGGTATTTGATGGTTTTTCTTCACAATGTTCTTCAATCTCAAACCATCTCGTGTTTAAGCTCTTGAAATGGCTAGCAGCACCAAGCGAGCATGAACTTCCAAAGCCTCTTCCTCTCATTATGGTCAACTTAGCGAGAACTTTCTCTCAAAAGATAATGAAGAGCCTACACTCATTTCTTTGAGGTGAAGATAACTCCATCTCATCTCCTAATCCAAAGAGAAATTAACTTTCAGGTAATGCCTCTTTTTTATTCGACTCAATTCTCTTTCTTTCTCACTATGATTTATGATTACCATCATGACACATTCCACTATTTCCTTGCAAACTTGAGAATGAATGAAAATCATACTAGGATGTCTTCATATATTTTTTAAACAGTGAGTAGAGATTACCAATGAAGATTTAGGCACCTTCTTACACCTTAGAACTGAAGGGTTTAGGGCATACATAATGAATTCTAGGTTTGATTTTTACTTGTTTACAATTAAATAAACCCTTAGAGGTTCTTCTTCATTCAATCACCTTCCTCATGTGTACACCCTGAATCAAAATGTTAGGATCATCCTGCATGTATTAAGGACTTCTATTATACCTAAAGCTGGGAATTGTTTCAACCTAACTCCATTACTTTCTATAGTCACATATCTCATCATGACAAACACTCATATAGATGAAGCTCAATTAATTATGGTCTACATCTATAAGCTTACCAACTTTGGACTTCCTCATAATAAGAGAAAGAAAAATGTGGCTTTAGGACATTTGGTGGCCTATATTCTGGAAAACAAATACAACTTAATTCATCCTGATCCACCTATTCAGAGCTTCCTATCTTTTTTACTGATGCTTCCTTCTATTCTTTTTTTAATCGAGACAAAATGGATGAAGGAGAAGAATTTGAAGAAGAAGGAACACCTGCTCCTACAATCGCACCTGCTCCTGGTCCTACTTATTATTTCAATCAAGAAATGGTTCAGTATTTTGATAGACTTGAATCTCATTTTGATTAATGATTTGATCAAATTGAGACTCACTTAAACCAATAGGATTCAAGATATAATAAAGACATAAGATGGATTAGAGGATAGTTTGACTCAGCCAACACTCAAGTAGCTACCATCAATATATACTTTACGATATTCATACCTCCTCAGCCACCTCCAGATATGGGTCCTTCAGGATATTAGTTGTTATTTTCTAATGTAGTTATTATATGTTTTATTTCTTTTTAGTCATTTGATGGTATTTAGATGTTTTCGTATTTGGTTTTGTTGTATTTTCCCTTGTTTCCTTAGTTTGTTTTAAAAAAAGTGAATGGAATGATGTTTGTTTTGTGTTGAGGTTAATCTTCTTTAATTTTTTTTAAAGTTTTTATAGACTAGTCAAATATAGTTGATCTATGGAATAAAATTTTAAAATACATTGCTCTAGAAATTAATTTTCTTATAAAATTTTATTTTTTAATTTTTAAATTAAATTATGGTTAGATATAGATTAGAAGATCATCTTCATGTTTATATAGACAAATATTATTTAGTTATAATTATTGCAAAAGAGATGCATTATTTTTATTTTATTTCTTATTCAATATATTTATTTTTGCTAATTATTAGATTTTGTTTTAAGATTTATTGACTTTGGATATATTTTCTTTTTATAGTTTGTGTGTACTAACATTTCAGGGAAATCATACTCCAGACTGTTAAAGACTTCAAAATAAAGTAGATTAGGAATTCATGTATGAAGTCTATAAATTTCTTTTTTATGTAGTCTGAGAGAGTGTGATTATGATTGGGTAACCATGCACATACACACTAGGGAGCGAGTTAAATGTAAAAATTTTAAAACTAATTATACTAGACAATTTGCCATGGTATTTCCTCCAAAACAAAGTTAATCAAATCATACCCATAATTGCTTTTGTACTATTTGTATTATATGATGTCTACTCATACAGATGACTCATGGAGTATGAAATAGGTGCGTACTAGTTCATCCCAAATGAACTCATTATTTTTGAACTGTTCATATTGTATGAAGGTGTTTCGTACAGATGACTCACGTAGTACAAAATGGGTGCATACTATTGCAACTCGAGCTCACGAGTTTTATATTTTTGACGATAACAAACATCTTTATATCTCATAGTATTTTATATTCTATATTTATTTATGTATATACTAACATTTCAGGAATACCATGCAATATCAAACAAAAAAAACATAGCTCAATATTTGGTTGAATAATATTAGGGGTGTCAATTTTTGACACGACCCAAAACACAACCCGAACCTGAAATGGGTAGGGTTCGGGTTGACCCAGCAACCCGAAATTGACCCGAAATTAACCCGAAAGTGACAGAAAAACTCATTTTTTACCCGAAAACCTGTTCTGACCCGAAAACCCATTTTTGAACCGAAAACCTGAGATTGACTCGATTTTTGACCCAAAAACTAGTAATTTTGGGTCAACCCCTGGTCATTCGTGTCAGGTCGGGTTGACCCGAACCCAAATCAGGTCGGGTTCTGGTCCAGAAACCTAACCCATTTTTAAAAACAGTCCGAGTTCGGGTTGACCTGAATAGTGCCGGGTCAGTTCCGGGTTCGACCTGAACCTGACCCGTTGACCCGAATTGACACCCCTAAATAATATTATGTTGTAAAAGGGTCTGAAATATTAATTGATGTAATTTTTTATTTCCTGATTTAAGTCCTCTAAGGGAGTATACTTGCTTGGTGACCATGCACACACACACACACTCAAGGGAGGGAGATATACTCAAATCCAGAAGATCAAGTTTTGAACTAATCGTACTAGATGATTTTGGATCATCCAGGACGATCCTTTATGATCTTGGAAATCAACAGCCAATGCTAATTTAGGAAGATTTTAAGATTTAATTTTTGTTCTAATTGTCCCGGACAATCTTGATCGTCCAGGATGATCAATACAAATCATGCCTAAATTGATCCAGTGATTTGGGGATTAATTATGGTAACATTTTTCAATTTGATCATCATGGACAATCTGTATATCATACAAGATGATATTTGCCGACATACTTGATTTTCCTAAATCGTCCAAACTGAATTACCATAATTTTTCTTCTAATCGTCCTGAACAATCCATAATATCATCCTGGACGATCAGTACAATTTTGTACTAATCGTCCTGGACTATCCTAATATCATCCGGGACTATCAGATAAAATTTTGCACAACGTACGGGACAATCCTATGATCATCCTGGATGATGTTTGGCGCTGGAATTGAGTTTTTAGGGTTTTATGAAGCTCACTTTTTAAGTGCATCGTACGGGATAATCATGCGATTGTCAAGGACAATATTTGGCACCGAAATTGAGTTTTTAGGCTTTTAGGAAGTGCTCTTTTTAAGCGCATCGCACAGGACGATCCCGCAATCATCCTGGATGATAATGTCAGTTTGGTGCATTTAAGATCCTTTTAAGAGCTCTTTTATTTAAGCTTTGTCAAAGACTTTGAAAGTGTCTTTTGCAGCTATTAAAGCTTCGCTCTTCTGGAGAAAACTTGAAGAGAGAGCTTGAAAGGGAGAGAGGAAAGGGTGGAGTTTGAGAGAGGGAGAAGATCCTTGGAGGGGTTTTCGAGGGAGTGTGGAGGGGGTTTCACACGGTTGGTCTGTCAAGCTTGCACCTTAGTACCATCGAATTCAAGACTCGTCTTGAGGGACGTTTTGGGAAGAAAAATATCTCTTTGGTGTCAAAGGATCCGACTACTCTACCGCACAGGGGAAGGTGGAAGTGATTTTGTAAGGACTTCTCCGCCTAGCTGTGGGGGCTAAATGAGAGACATTGAGTTTAGTGCAGTACTCGGAGGGTGCCTCCGAGGAGTGGACGTAGGTCAAGGTTTGACCAAACCACAATAAATCTAGTGTGTTCTTTCCTTTATTATTTGCGCATTTAATTTTTGCACTTTGATTTTCTTTGTGGTGAATTTTAGTTTGGTTTACTTTTTATTTTTGAATGAAAGTTTTTTAAAATACCAATTCATCCCCCTCTTGGTTAGCCTTGGGCTAGTTCATAAGGGCTTAACATCCCTAATAAACTTTCACATACCAGTTTGTCCAAAATGAACTCATTTTTCTAAAATTGTTCATACTATATGAAGTGTGGTTCATACAGATGACTCATAGAGTATTAAATATGGTCATCCATATTCATACTAAATAAAGCCTGATTTGTTTTAACTATTTATATTATATGATGTTAGTTCATATGGATGAATGATAGAGTATGAAATGAGGTTTGTACAGGATCATGACAGAAGGATTAGTGCAGTTTTGAACTATTCGTACAGTATGATGTAAGTTCACACAGATGACTAACATAGTACAATATGAGATTCATACAAGATTTTACATGGATTTTTAAACTATTTGTATAGATGATCCGCAATTGTACTATATGATCTGAGTACGTTCCAATTGTAATTTTTAGTTTTCCAGATAGTTTTTCTTATTTTTCATATATAAGGGTCCTAAAAACTAACACTATTGATCTTGCAGTGAGTTTCTCTTAAGAGTGAATATGGAGAGTGTTTTTAGGAGTGAAGAGTGAGAGATCTTATAAGAAGAAATTGTGAGGGGATTCATATGGTTTCCCAAAGGTAAGGATCTCTTGTTTGTTCTTTAAAATTCTACCCTACTTCCTTAAAGGCTCTTGAGATAAGATTTTTAAAGAAGACCATGATACTCGTCCATCACCAGGAGGTTTAGAGAGGATGCTTGTACTCTGCCATCACCAGGAGGGTGAGAAAGGACATTGGTACTCTACCATCACAAAGAGGGTGAGAAAAGATATTGGTACTCTACCATCATAGGAGAGTGAGAAAGAACGTCAGTACTCTACAACACCGGGTTGGTGGAAGGGAGATTTTATAAGGGCATCTATGTCTTACTGTGGGGATAAAAGGAGAGTCACTTTGATTTAGTGCAATACGTGAAGGAGTCTTCATGAAGTGGATGTAGGTCTAGTTGGACTGAACAACTATAAAATTTGGTGTTCTTCTATTTTTTTACTTTTTATTTTCTGCCCTTTAAATTACTGTGGTTGAAAAATAATTTGTGAAAATTTATCATCGAGTAAAAATCCTTAAAATAGTTTTCTAAAGTTTAAGGGAATTTTTAAATTACCAATTCACCCCCCCCTATTGGTTAGTCCTGAGACAGTTTTATTAGGTCTAACAATCTACTAAAACTTTTAGTTGTTGGACCAAATAGAACTGTCCTATGGCTAACCTAGAGAGGGGGATGAATTGGTAATTTAAAAAATCTCTTGGATTCTAAAAAATTGTTTTAAGAAATTTTACTCAACAATCCTGAAGTATGCAGTTGTTTATAGAAATATATTTTCACAAAATATTATTCAACCACAATAAAAATAAAGTACAAAAAATAAAAAAGAAGTAAAAAGTAAAAGAATAGAAGAACACCAAATTTTATAGTGGTTCAGTCCAACTAGACCTATATCCACTCCCTGGAGATTCCTTCAGGTATCGCACTAAACTCAAGTGACTATCCTTTTGCCCCAACAACAAGGTGGAGAATCCCTTACAAAACCTCTCTTCCACCAACCTAGTTTAATAGAGTACCGACATCGTTTCTCACCCTCCTAGTGATGGCAGAGTATCGACGTCCTTTCTCACCCTCATGGTGATGGCAGAGTACCGACATCCTTTCTCACCCTTCTAATGATGATAGAGTACCATGATCTTCTTTGAAAATCTTCTCTTAAGAGCCTTCAAGGAATTAGGGTAGGGTTTTTAAGAATAAATAAGAGATCCTTACCTTTGGGCAACCTTGGGAATCCCTTTATAATTTTCTCTTACAAGATCTCTCACTCTTCAATCCCAAAGACTTTCTCTCAAACGCTCTCCTTATCCACTTTTAAGAGAAATTCACAACAAGATATTTTAGTGTCAGTTTTTTTCCCCTTATATATGAAAGAAAAGAAAAATCATCCATAAAATGAATTTTTCAAAGTGAAAATGAGTTAGATTGTACAGTACGATCATGGATTATCTGTACAAACATTTAAAAATCATGAGAAATATGGTACAAACACTATTTTATATGTCGTCAGTCATCTGCATCATTTATAGATTATCAGCATGAATAGTTAAAGTTCGTTTGAACAATCTGGTATAATACTTATCTCATACACTATCATTCTCATAGATGATATTGAGATCATCTATATGAACAACTAAAACTCATATGGATGATCTGGTTTGAAGCTAATCTATACACTGTCAGTGGTTTGTATGATATTGATATTGTATGTACGAATAGTTAAAATTCATCTGGATGATTGATAGTTCGTTAGGGTTGTTAAACCCTTATGAACTAGCCCGAGGCTAACTAGGGGGGGGGGTGAATTGGTAGTTTTAAAAATTTTTAAACAAATAGAAAAATCTATTTGAAACATATTTGAATATTTATAAACAAATGCTATCAACCTTTGATGCGGAAGAGATTAGCAAAATAAATTAGAGATTTTAACCATATAAATATCCACATAAATTAAAATATAGAAAAAAATGTGCAGGGAATAAAATAAAAAGAACACACCAAATTTTATAATTATTTAGTCAACTTGACCTACGTGTACTCCATGGCGCCTCTCCTCTAGGTATTACACTAAAACCATAGTGACTCTCCTTTTGCTCTCACAATATAATTGAGAAGCCTTTATAAATCCTTTTCACCGTCCAAAGGTGAGGCAGAGAACCTAGACTCATTTTGCTTCCTCCTAAAACAGGTAGAGAACTTTGATTAGTGCTAATGAAGACTTCCTTAGAGCCACCAAGGAACCAGGGATGATGATTGAAGAAGATGACTTGAATCCTTACTTGGACAAACATTTATAAACACCCCCTCACAAGATCCTCTCTCTATCTCAAGCTTTCCCTCTTCTTCTCTAAGCTCTCTCGGGTCAAGACAATATCAAAAGATCTTATCATTAATAAATAAGAGATCTTATAAAGAAGGCCTTAAAAATTTCTCTAATTTGCATCTTTCCATCAAAGATTGTCTAGGACAATCGACATATTGTCTGTATAGTTAGTATATTTCAGCCCTTCCATCCAGGAAGATATAGGTGTGCTGTATGATTAGATACAATGTTTATTCTAATTTTCTAGGTTGATGTGTACATTATCATATACGATTAGTTCAAAATCATACATAATCATCCAATAGATATTTTGAGAAATCCATGAGATACATGTAGATGAAAAAGAAATAGAACTGATCATCTAACATTATTTATGGATTGTCATGTATGATTAGTTTAAAATCACTAATTATCATCAAGCAGATAGTTCAGGACGCCCAGGAGAATTAAGGTTTTTCATGTTGATTGTCTAGGATGATCCTGTGATCGGCCAGGACAATATGATTGATTAATATAACCTTAATCACTTTCCTTAATCACCTGACTAATTTAGGTATGATTGAAATGAAACATCCAGGACAATCTGGGATCTTCCTGTATGATTAGAACAAAATTCTTAAAAATCTCTTGCCTAAATGGGTTTGGCGATTGAGTTTCTTTGATTTGATCATATCTTCCAGGAAGAGGGGAGTATCATCCATGAAAATTTACTTAAATAAGTTTAAATTACCCAGATGCCCCAATTAGGATTTCTTTTTTTAATTGATCATCCAAGACAATTAAAAATCATCCTGTTCGATGTGATAAAAGAAACTCTAACTCATAAAATTTCTCCCCCTGAGTGTGTGTGTGCAAGGATACTTAGCTTTAGGATCGATTAATAAACATTTTGACTCAAGAAAAGGTAAAAAATACATTGAAATAGAAATTGCAGCTGGGCACATAAAATAGATATGTATGAATGGCAGTAGTCAAGGAACAATAAAGTTTGTTAACATCAAAATGACAGTACTTGGGTCCAAATCTGTAACAACAATCTAGTATAAAGCTAATCTCATACATTATCAGTCAATCTAGTAACAAAAATTAAACTTTTGGTTTTGTGTTAATCTCACTCCTCCTGAGTGTGTGTGAGCATGGTCACCAAGCAAACATACACCCTTATAGGACTTAACTCAAGAAATAAAAAATACATCAATGAATATTACAAAAATCATTACAGCATAACCTATTCTACCCAATCTTGAGCCTTGAATCTTCATTGGATGGTGCATTGTATTCTTGAAAAGTTAGTACACACACAAACAAAAATATATTACAAATACAAGTAGATAATGGGAAGTAAGCCACAATATTTGTTATCATCAAAAACATAAACCCATGAACTCAAAGTAATATCATTCATATCTATAGATTTGATACATGAGAAGTAATATGCCTATGATTGCATCATACTAATCCAACATACTTAGTTATGCCTATTTTCTATTCATAAGCTCTAAATGACACCTGATATTAACTAAACATATGGCCACTATCAAGACCTGGTATATTAAAAACTTAATTAAATTATTGATGATGATAATTTATTAGTACTCAACATTCTATTTTATACCATCAATCCAAAAGTTACGTTTAGCCAGACATGAAGAACAAGTGAAGCATATTCATTTTCATTAATTACAGAAAGAAAGAAAGTATAGAAGAAATGATATAACCAGATGGGTTTAATGATTTCCTCTACACTCTTCCTTGAACTTATTGAATTTCTTACACAAATACAAGCAAAGCACTATAATGTAATGTATCTAGTACTTCTCTGAATTTCCTTAGTTTTCACTCATAAGAAAAAATCAGAGAAACACTAAGACAAAAATTAAATAGGTGATTGAACTTCTCTACTAACATTACAAATGGAGTATTTATAAAAAAATAGAAAAAATGAATTTTGGCATTGTGATGCTTGAGATACTTACCATGCGATGCCCATAAAATGAACTAATGTTGTAGTGTTGAAGGGTTTCCTCCACTGCAATGCTTATTGATATGGACTTGATGTTTCATGAATCGATGCATTACTTTTCTGGCAAATCATGTCTATAATGGTTCTAATTGTAGCACCGCGGCACTACTAACGGTTGGGCATTACAACATCTATGTGGCACTCCCCTTGACTTGGCTACGCTATGTAGATAGTAAATTAGGCTTTGCGGCGTTAACTCATCTGATGCTACGACACTGTCAAATAAATACTATGTACTACCATGTCTATATTTGGGTGCTCTGGTGGTGTTAATAATGGTGCCATGATGGTATAATGTCTGACGCTGTGGTACTGAATAATACTTAAAAATTTTTCCCATTTTTTTGTATTTTCCTACACAAGCACAATTAAAATGACACATTTTCATTGATAAATTAATACATAAAGTTTAACATTATTTACACTTATCAGTCCTTAAAGAGCCTAAGTGTACTAAAATAAATTAAAATATATGACATCCATTGTACACAAATATAAATAAATAAACAAAGCATGCTCTCCAAGAAAAGAACATACAAATAAGTCCACACCACTGGCCTAACCTAGGTAAGAGTTTGTTGAGCAAGGAAATCATTTAAGTGTGTGAAAGAAGTTGTGTCTTTGATATGTCCGGTAAGGATTTATTGTTTAAATTGCATGAATTTTAAATGTATGTTTATTAAAGGCTAGAAGGGGATTTTAATTAAAGTTTACCTTGCATATATTTGGATTTTATTATCTAGATTTTAATGATTTTAATTGAATATTTAATTATAAATAATTTATATATTACTAATCCCAAAGTTCAAGGGTTATTAATTTATAAATTCTAGAAGGCTTTGCAAATGTAAAGCAATCATCCCTCATAAAAAATAGATAACCATATAAAGCCTTAAAAGATTTATTCAATTATTTATCACAGATAGAGGGGGGACACTTTAATCCAATACATATGCTCTTCAAGTGGAGTCAAGCATACTATATAGGGTCCGTGTGTTATTAAAGTTTTATTAAGGGTTACTAAAATTTACACACCCATACCTTTGATGGGGATGTGGAGTAACCTAAAGAATTATGAAAATGATTCAGGCCTCTATCAATTCATAAATAATGCTTAGTTTTTTTTTATTTAAAATTATAAAAATATCACTTAATATAAATAATTTTATGTACATAATTAAGAAATATTGGGGTAGAGTAGAGTATCGATTTCACAATGAATAATGTTTAATTGTATATACTAGTACTCTTTATTTCAATTATAATGATTATCCTTCTCAATTAAAATAAGTTTTGGTGGAAATTCAATAACTTAATTTAAAATTTAAAATTATTAAGTAAAACACTATTTGGATAAATTATTTTGAATTGATGGAATATAAATACATTATGTTTCCTAATGATTCTTTTTTACATTGATATTATTCAAAGAATATCCATCATTGACCACTCAATCAAGTATGAAGAGACAAAGGATAGATTCAACCTTCCAGCCATTATACCACCCTAAAATCTCATAGTCGGTCGCCCCATACAAATTTTAGAAGAGTAAGTCAATAATATACTATTAAAACCCCTTCATGACTATTCATCTATATAAATTTAATACATGACAAGCACCATGCAACATTATGTCTATGCTTGCATTATACCAATCCAACATACATGGTTGTGCTTGCTTTCCGATTCCTAGGCTCCACATTACACTTGATATTAACTACACATATGACAACTATCTGCATTAATTTAAAGCATACTATATTAAAAATATCATGAATTTATTGATTATTATGGCACTATCAAACAGATATTGGGCACTTCCATGTCCTTATTTGGGAGCTCTGATGGAGTCAATGATGGCACCACAATGGTATTATGTTCAGCTCTGTTGTGTTGTACCATACTTAAAAATTTTGCCCATTTCTTGTATTTTCCAGCACAAACACAACTAAAATAACAAATTTTCACTAACAAATTAACACAAAAAAATAATATTATTTACACTTATTAGATCTTCCTCAGCTTAAACTCTTGCTTATCCTCAAGCAACTAAAAGTTTGCAAATCTTATTAAGTGTTTAACCAAAATAGAAAGTGAAGATAAAAAATTACTAAAATCTAAGATAATACATCACTATTTGAATTAATAAAAATAAATCAAAGCTATACTTCTAATTTGGAAAAATATCAATAGTTAAATTTAATCAGTCATTATTGTTTTACCTAATTTGAAATTATAGGTGATAGATTTAATCCTTATCTTTTTGAATTTTTAGGTGAATAATGTAGTTTTAATAATTTGATATGGCTACAGTTAAATTGTACTTTCATTAGTTCACCATCCCATGAATTAACACTTTCTCATCTTATACTTTATGATTTTTGTATAAAATTATTTTTCAAATCTTAAGCTTTCACTAATAACAAATTTTTAATGTACTCATCATATTCTTTTGATATTTTTCTTTTCTTTTTCTTTTTAAAGAGCTATTTGCAGTTCTTTTTTTATGTAGTACATAATTAATGATTTTGTATATAACCTTCTGCTTTAGGATTTTCATATAATCTTAATTTTTTTAATGAAAGGCATGATGCTATTGTATGAATTTTCCTAAGAAACCAAGTGTTATGGTTCTAAACTTTGGTGCGACGGTGTTGTGTAATGCCACAATGCTTACTATGGTACTACTGTATTGCTTACAAATAGAGAAGATGGTGCTATAATGTCTAAAATAGGCACCTCAATGTAGATGATGTTGGCACTACAACATGATATGACTTGCCACCACGATGCTTATCAAAACTTATAATTTTTATCACTTTCCAAATAATTCCTTTATAAAACACAGCTTAAATAACATCTTTTTATTGAATTTAAATATAATAAATAGTGAATTATTTAAAATTAACACAAACATAATCATCATCTTAGCTATATAAAAGCTCATTTATCTAAGAGGGTTCCAGCTCACAAATCATGATCACTCTCATGAATCTTATCATGCCTCTAATTTAATTTCACTCTCCTTCTACTCAGAGGCAATCAAAACTCCACCACAAATCATCATTGGCCTCAAGGCATCAGTTAGTAAAAACCTTTTAGACTAAATACTTACAAGTTGACTCACTAGTATATATTCTTCCTCGAGCACTATGCACTATTGAAATCACCCATATATAAGTATTCAAGATCAAGAGAGTTAATCTTCTATCATGCTAGCCAAAGTGACATGTGTTTTGGGTAGTCTGTACTAAGAGACATTATCTTATCTATTTTTTATTGATGTAGATTTATTATAGTCTTTAGATCTCAATAAATAAAGGGTGAAGAAAATTATTTTTTTTATCTTTATGGCATTTTGGCATTCATTAGCACTTGTACTATATAAATTCAAGCTAGAAGATTACTTTCTCTTTATATATTCTCAAACACATTCTTAGGTCATACTATTAAAGCTAACCTTCTAGTAATGTCAGGTATCAACCTCCACTTTTCTCATCCATGACTTGGGACCTTGCAACGGCAGTGTGCAACTCCAGCACAAACATAATTAAAAAATTAGAGGCACTTCATAGCTTACAAATTGATAGAAATAAGTGATTTTTTTTTTTTTTTTTTTTTTAAAATTAGGGGCAAGGCCCTTCAAATATCAAATAAAGAATAAGAAAAAAAAAAAAGTTACATGTAAGAGAAAATGAAACAAAAGGAGCAAACAGTGCTCAAGCAAAAAATGGGAGCATAGGCTTTAAAAGAGACAACCAAAGGCTGCCTCACAAAATTACATAATGGAAAAACCAGAGAGAGCAGAATAAAAAGCAAAAAAGCCAAGTTAAATGCAAAAAGCAAAATGCTAGGACTTAGGATTAGTGAGAATTCATCGTTGTAATTAGATAAAATTAGCACCCTTGGTTGCTCGAAGACCTTCCAAAGGGAGACCATGATGGGAGATCATCATCATCCATGGAATCAAAACCCCCATTCAAAAAATAAAAGTAGAGACATGTAGTGACAAATGGAAAGCAACATAACCCAGCACCCAAATTCCATTCAGAACAAAAACCATCATCGATAAGAGCAGCCTGGAGGAGCTAGACCAAGCCAAGGGAAGCGAATTGCAAGCAATCCATCCACTAACCAAAACGACAGTGACATGAAGGCCAGATTTCAAACACCACAGCAGAGAGAAGGAAGAATCTGTCATTGCATCCAATGCAACCAACAAATAGATTAAGATGTTAAATACATCCATTGAGCATAAGTTGAAACTTTTTCCCCATTTTCCAACTCGAAATTTTCTAACCAATATACATGATAATAAAAATCTGAACAGTGGCTTTACTACAAAACTTATAGCCAAATTTTCTTGTGTTTCTCTCCCTCCATAGCTGATAGATGGAACCACTTATAAAAATATTGGAAAATCACCGAGCAACCAATAAATAACCAGGCACAGATGGGGCAAATGCTTGTTTTTTTTAAATCATATTGGAGAATTATGAGGGAAGACACCTGGAATGCCATTAATGATTTATTTATAACAGGAGTAATGCCAACTTATTTGAAAGAGACGGCAGTGTTGCTTATACCTAAAGTCACAAATTCTTTGGAATGTTCTAAATTCAGGCCAATTTGTTTATGTCAAAGCACTTACAAAATGGTAGCATGTATGATTTTAAACAAAGTAAAATTGTGGCTCCCTAATATTATTTTAGAATATCAAGGTGCTTTTGTACTGGGAAGAAGTATATCTGATAACAACCTTATTGAACAAGAGATTGTGAATAAGATGAGATTTTTTGTAGCTAAACTGGGATATATGCTCTTAAAGTTTGGCATGGAACAAGCATATGATAGCATGTGCTGGGAAACATTAAATCAAATTATGAAGATTTTGGGATTTCCAGAGAGAATAATACATTTGATAATGCAATGTGTTAGTTATCCCAAATTTATGATCAATATTAATGGGTGGGGAACAAATTGGATAACTGCATAGTGTGGATTTAGACAAGGATGCCAATTATCTCCGAGTCTATTTATTTTGTGCTCTGAATTATTGTCCAAGGCTCTACAAACAAAGTCTAATAAGCTGGGTATTAAATTAGCTACAAATGTGGAGAAAATAACCCATTTACTCTATGCGGATGATGTGTTGGTTGTAGCGGAGGCAAATAGAAGGAATGTTGTCAACTTGAAGCAAATTTTGAAGGACTACTGTGGATGGACAAGACAAAAAATTAACTCACAGAAATCATTGGTTCTCTTCAGCAAAAAAGTTCGAATAAGGAGGAAAAGATTAAATAAACTAATGGGAATTATGGAAGTCAAAGAGTTCAGTTATTTGGGAATAAAATTGGCATTAAGAAGAATGGAAGCTATTGATTACAACTCTTGCATAGAAAAAACAATGGAAAGATTGAACTCATGGGGTGCTCGGTGGATTTGTTTGACAGGAAGAATACTATTAATTAAACAGCATTCTCATCAATCCTCTCATATTTAATAGCACACTCTCTTATTCCAAGAAGTATTTTGATGACAATTGATCTAATTTGCATTAGCTTTTTGTGGCATAAGGAGAATGAAAAATAGGGAATTCACTACATAGCATGGCCAACATTGTGTTTGGCAACTAATTCAGGAGGATTCAAAATTCAAGGAGTAGCTGATAGTCAAGGTCCATTGAGAGCCAGATTAACATGGAACTTCATACAAAATCAAAATTCATTATTGAATAGAATCTTGAAAACGATATATGGTAATGGCATATGGGAAGAAGGAATAAAAAGGAATTCATCTCCTTTTTGGCGCATCATTAAGGAAGGTGCAAATTATCTAAAGCCAATTACAAGATGGAATTATCAATCAGGAAAGAATATTGACATATTAAAAGATATATGGATACTTGATAGAATTCTGGATATATGGTCATCCACATGTAATGCAAATGAATTATACGGTAAGAAAGTTTCTTTCCTAATAAATGCTGAAGGGTCGTGGGACAAAGAGATAGTGGAAAGATATTTCTCTGAAGAAATGAGAGAGTTGATTCTACAAATTCCTATTGGTAATGAAATAAAGGAAGATAATATTGAATTAAGAAACAATGATATGGGTAGATCAATTACCTTACTGTCATTTGAAGCAAATTTCCAAGAACAAGAAGGAAAAGTGATTAATATGAAATGGATGAAAAAACTACAAATATCTCAAAGAGAATTCCTGTTTTGGTGGAGATTGTTGAATGATGCATTACCAACCAATGTATGGCTAAATCAAATAAAATTACTTTGCGGAAATGATTGTCCTCGAGGATGCCAATTTGCTGAGGATACAGAGCATATTACAACTAGTTGTGCCAAATTAATGGAAGTATTGAAGATTCTAAGAAAATGGGGAATAAATATTCCAATTTTTCAAAATATATTTCAATGTGTAGAGGAACAACATAATTCAGGAAGAAGGAAATATGGTCTAGCTAAATTATATGTAGTGGATGTCTACCACAATTGGAAAATTCAAAATTTGGCAAAGCATGGAAAGACAGTTCCGTCTTCATCATTCGTAGCAGCAAAATTTTAACGAATTTTTGTTTCTTACATTCAATCCCAATCAAAAAGAACTGGGACACCAATCAAAAAATATTGTCTAAAGCTTGGTGCCCCCACCTGAAGGTTAGATTAAGTTGATTGTAGATGTGGCGGTCTTACAATCTATTTCGGCAGAATTGGCGGGAGTACTAAGAGATCATAAAGGAAGAATGATGTGTGTTTATGGTAAAAAACGGATTCATCGAGATGTGGTTTTTCTTGAATTAAAGGCGATAGTTCAATTCTGGAATTTCATTCAAGAGTGGATGATTGCAAATAAAGGAATACTCATAGAAGGATAATATGTAAATATCATGAATAAGCTCCAAAGAATCACGAAGATGAAATCATAGAAGAATAATAATCCTCAAAAGACGGACCTTTCATTTCTTGAAGTTTTTAACAACAATGTTTTTAATTTTGCACTTAGAAATTTTAATAAGGTAGCTGATTATTGCTCTCATCTAGATTTGCTAGGAGATTTTTATTGGGAGACTTTTTTAGACATGGAACTTCCATCAAGCTTTGTTGACTTGATTACGAAGGACTGTGATAGGTTTATTTTTTCTTAAGTAACTTGTAATAATTTTCTTTTTTATTAGTTTTAATGCAACTTGCATCCTTTATTCAACAAAAAAAAAGATGATAGACAGAACACCAAAGTGAAAGTAAGTAAGAGAAAGACTTCCCTAGAAGAGAAAGATCCACCTCACCAAAATAGTTGGCAATCTGATATAAATTTGGATGCATCAGAAAAAATTTCAGGCAAGGAATAATATAATTGATAATAGGGTATGTGTAGTCACACTCAAAAAAGAGGTTTGAATAACTTTTGGGTTTTGCAAAGAAAAGATAACATATAGGATCCTAAGGAATCTTTCTCTTAATCAACCGTTTGAATCCTGAATAACTGAGAAAGTGGAATTAAGAGAGTAAGCATTAAAGATAGATGAGTTATTAAGGAGCTCAGCTAAACACACCCCATTACACCAATGATCCCATAATGGCAAAATAGGAGAGTTAGGATTCATGTTAAAGACAACTTTCTTTTGCTTTACCAGCTGTTTCACAGATACTCTTCCACATGGGAGAAGCCACATAAGGAGTAGGTTTTCAAGGAGAGCAATAAGTTTGGGAGAACTAACTAGCTAGAAGAGTATTAGTATTATACATCCTAGCTATGACAGAGCAATTGTAGGCAAAACGAATGGCATTAATTGAAGGTAAACCCAACCCTCCAGCCTTTTTAGTTTTGCAAGTATTTTTTTCAAGATATAAGATGAAATTTTCTTGCCAAAGAGTCTCCGGAGTATAAAAACTTAGCAGAGAGTTTATAAATTTTCTTAAAACAACTCTTAGGTAAAATTGCACCTTGAATCTAGTAGGCAATTATATTCTAAATAGTGTATCAAAAAAATTGTAGTCTACTTACAAAAGAAAGTAAATTTGATTTCCATTAAGAAAGCTTGTTAGTAATAATATTCAAAAGAGGAGAGAAGTCAGACAGGTATGCCTTCTTGATAGATATATAAATCCCTAGATAAGTGTTTTTGGTGTGACAATTAGGAATGTTGAGAACAAAACAAATTTCATTTGAAAGTGGGGCATTAGGCTTCATGATGAGTGAGATTTTCTCCATATTGACAACAAGGCCTGAAGTTTTAGCAAATTTGTTAAGGGCATTATCCACAACATTGTCATTTTGGACATATGCTTTTCCAAAGACTAAAATATCATCAGCATATAAGAGATGAGAGAGTCTAAAATCTTTTATAATGACAGGTTCAAAGCCCACTCCAGCCACCAAAGAATCTAGAAGGTAAGAGAAAGCTTCCATGGAAAAATAGAAAAGATAGGGACTCAAAGGACATCCATGTCTAAGACCAACATAAGAATGAAAGAAACCTTCAAATGCCCCATCTACACAAATAGAAAAGTGTGCATCCATAATGCATGACTTTACCCAACAAATAAAAGTAGGTGGAATGCCCCTTTGAGCCATTCGACCAAGAATAAAGTCCCTCGAAACAAAGTTGAATGCTTTCTTGATGTCAAGCTTTGCACACATATTATTGGCTCTATTGAGCATTCTAAAGAAACCAAGAATTTCATTAGCAAGAATAATATTATCCGTAGAAATCATCTTACTAATGAAGCTAGCTTGAGAAGAATTGATGATGATGGGCATAAGGTACTTAAGTCTAGAGGCCAATATTATAAAGATAATCTTATAAAGGGTCTTGCAGAGAGATATCAGCCTGAAGTCAAAGATAGAACCTGCATGATTGCTTTTAGGAATTAGAGCAATGGTTGTAGCCTTGACTTTTTGAGGCACATAGCCTTTTTGAAAGAAGGATTGAACTTCTTTACAAAGATGATGCCCAATAATATGCCAACCAATCTTAAAAAAGTGAAAATTAAATCCATCTGTCCCCGATGAGGAATTAGAAAAGCCAGAGAAAATAGTAGATTTAATTTCAGCTATGGTGATCGGGTCAGAGAGGGTAGAGAGGAGATGAGAAGGTATAGTGGAACCAAAAGGGAAGCAGCTAAGATATGGTAAAGGATGAGCATGAGTATTATACCGATTTTGAAAATGTCGAGTAATCTTTTGAATGGCATTTAGATAATTGCTAGAATCTCCTTTTACAGCTGCAATAAGAGAGATATCATTCATATTTTTCCTCATATGGATCTTGGAGGACAAAAATTTGAGATCATCCTCACCATTTTTCAACCACTTAGCTTTACCACGTTGGATAATCCAAGAGGCCCAAGAGGATGTAAGCCCCGCCACTTTAGAATTCAGATTTTTAAGAGACCCATTCAGCTCAGCATAGTTAGGGTCAACATCCAATAGAAAAAGAAGATCTTTTTGCTAGTTAGAAAGGTAACTTAAAGACTCCTCAATATGAGAACAGGAAGCCCAATGCTCCTTAATACTAGCTTTAAATTTCTTCATCTTAGAACAACAATCAACCAAAGGATTACCACGACTAGGCTCCAAGAACACATTAAGGAGAATATCCCAATACCCCTCAATATTAGTCCAAAATTTTTTTTAACAAGAAGCGATGTTGCTTGATGTGTTTGTAATGGTGTTTAAGCACAATAGGAGAGTGATATGAACATAGCGGATCTCCCACCAAGTAGAAGGAATTAGGAAAAGCAGTGAACCATGCATCATTGGCTAAAGCTCTGTCAAGCTTAATGTGAATGGGATTGTTGTCTTACTGGTTAAACCAATTGAAGAAAAGCCCACTGGAAATCAAATCCTTAAGGTGCGCATAAAAAATTAGAGATTAGAGTTCCCCTAGTTTGCTAGAATGAAGAGTGGAGCCCCCAAATTTCTCATGTTGAAATCTGCAACTGTTAAAATCGCCTAAAACAATCCACGGGCAGTAAGTAACACTAGAAATATCTCTAATTTGATGCCAATGAGATGAGCATTCCTCCAGGAAATTAGAAACATAAACCACATAAATTTGAAAGGAAATAGATGAGCTGGCCTGAATAATCCTGCTGATTAATTGAGAGGAACAAAAAGTCTGGTTGCAGATCAGCTTCGAGGAGGACCATTTAATCCAAATTCTCCCCTACTTAGAACAATCAAATATGTTATAGTTATTTTCATCACTAAAGATTTTGTGAGAAGCACAAAACCAAGGGTTATTTAGAGAACATGAATTGACATGTTCTCCAAAAGGCAGACCATGTCAAGTTTTTTCTTTTTTAACTAAATGCTTGCAGGTGATGACTTTGCTAGGGTTGTTAAAACCCCTTATATTCCAGCAAACTATATAAGGAAGGATCATTAGGATTTAGAGGTAGAGGTGACAGACTTTCTATGTTGCTTGCCTATGGTTTTTTTGGCTTTTTGAAATTTGATTTTCATAGAGGAAATGGTAGTTTGGGTTTGCTGTTATATATTGAGGTTGGATAGGAAAGATTTTTTGGCTATGATATTCACCGGTATAGATATTGATAGAGCGTCAAACTTATTAGAGGATATAATATTAGTCGAGACCAAGCCAGGAAGGGAAGGAATAGAGTCCTCAGTAGGAGAGTTAAGGTTAGGGATGATTGACGGAGGATTGGTGTTTGGATTGATGTCGGGAGGTTAAACAGAGATAGGGTGCGATTTAGGGCCTATAGGGGCAGAAGAAGAAGAAGGATTAAAAAAGTTAGCAGGCGGCATAGTGCCTGTAGGAACTGGATTGATTGGTAAATTAGGTTCATAACAAGGGACTGAAGTGGCCACAGAAGGTAGATCTGAGGATTGTTGGTTTTGAGGCTTAGAGGAGAGGACCAGTGCGTTTTGGAATGAAGAAGGCAAATAGGAGGAGCCCTACTGAGGCTAAATCTTCTGTAATGTGATGAATTTGAAATTATATTCTGTTTTCTATCATGGGTAAGAGGAACATCAGCAAGATGAGACGGAGGGTTGGATGGGCAAGTGGTTGGTGAGTAGAGCAGGGAACTACAAAGATTGCATGGGATCAGCCTCCATTCATATTGTATGTTTAAATTTATAATCTCATCCTCAACTGATATGGGAAAAGTATCCAGGTAGGATCCTTGCTATTAACCTTAACGCACACTCGCGCAAAAGTCAAACGCAATTTTTGGGCTATAAGGGCATCGACAGCTAGCGCTGTTCCAACCTTTCTGGCAATCCTAGATATTCCTTCAGAATTCCAGCATCATAATAATAAGTCAAGAATTTTTAACCAAATAGGAACTGTTTGAAGGTTATTCCTTTGGGAACAGAATCTTGGGTACCATTTTTGCAAATATGAGAGGCTTTCTCAGAAGGAATCACAGCCCCCTAGACCACACCATTTCATAGTCTTAGGAGGAAAATTTGAGAAGGAAGAAACCATCACAAAGGTTGAATAACTGTAAAGTACCTTGGAGCTTCATTGCTTTCTAGATTGCTGCAAGTAAGGCTTCATAATACGTCCTTCTGCCCACTTAATACCCCATGAGGGATAAGTTCCACTCATCCGCAGTTGCATTCGTCTTAGATTTGGGAAAAATAATAACCTCATCTTGTTCGTTGAAGAACAACATAGGGATGTCTCCAGAAGAAAAACTTTTAGTGTTAACGATATTAGTCCAGTCAAGGGGCCGGGGGCTTTTTGACCCAAGGGATTCGAGGTAGAATGAGATAGAGGAGGAAAGTCCTGAGAAGAAAACTCAATAATCAGAAAAGGAAAGGGAAGTGGGAGATAAGAAAGCGGGAGCTGGGAGTAGAGAGGAGGCAGCTAGGGCAAAAAGCTTTTACTCAAAAATATTAATAAATCTGTGAAAGTAGTTGCATCTTCATGAAATAGAATATGGGAATAATCACTTGGATGTCAAGGTATATGGAAATCTAACATCTTCCTACTAGAGGCAAATACAACATGAAATTTGAGTTGTGATGAATACTCAAATCGTAAGTTAATTGTTAGGGAGATAGGAGCTCCTAGCAACATTTGTGCCTTGCATTCAAAAGTTCAGTGCACAAACGATAAAAAAGGAGTTATATATATGAAGGATGAAATAATGAGAATAGCAAAATTATAACAGGAATTTCTAACGGGTAAATTTTTAAAGGTAAAACCTATCATAATCCATCTAATGAAAGGAAATATATTAGTAAATTATCAAAGCAACATCTTAAATTGCCTATCATCCGGATGATTTATAATATAAGTGGTTAAAGGAAGACCGCCCTATCATGATAACCTAAGGCCTAGGTGGTTGACAACCATAAATTGATTTTAATTTAAGCCATATCCATTAAATACTAGTTATGCTGCCATATAAATCCTATAAATGATGCAACCTACCCGATCATTTCCCACCCTATTTGAGGGAAGGCAAAATCCATCCTTCCCCACTTCACCTCCCTCCTACCCCAAGCTCTCTCCCATCTAGTTTCTTCCATAAGAATTTTGTGACATGTTTGTAAATGTCCTATATATTTTACTTCAACAATTTCATATTAGTTATTTGATTCCAACATAATTAATAGATAACTGAATTTATCTTGAAAATCTCAACAATTATTCATATTTGACAATTTTCTACCTAATCCTCGTGAAGGACGGGAAGACAAGTTTATCAGCCTAGGTTATCACTGTGACCAAATACATCCTATACCCCCACATATATAGAACTAAAATATCAATTTCTCCTCAATCGACTAGATAAGTGGGTGAAAACAATTTTCAGTTCAGTTCCTCAACCATTTATGATTCTTTTCCTTTTTTTCAATGCCTTGAAGCGAGATAGATCCTAAAAGTTACTTAAAGATGAATCAGTGAAAATTGTTTAAAAGATTCTAAACAGGTGTTAAATACAACAGCACACCTTGGAAGCAAGGCCTTTTACAACAAGTTCCTGCATTGTTGTTTGTACAGATCCTCGAGTTTTTGGTCTACATGGCATCAACATACCATAATGTTGACCTCTATTAGGTAAGCCAAAAGGGATAAAAAAATGGAAATAAAAAAGAATGCCAAATCATTATACACCCGTACACAAATCATGCACAAATCTTACCCAGTCGTTTGGCCCATGCCTCTGCGAACGGGGCAAATTATTGGGTCAGGTGATCAGAGGCGGAAAATAAGCTCGGACATCCAATAAAAATTTGCCGCGTCACCTTGCGCTTTAGTTGCGTTTTTTGACTTGCGCTTTAGTTGCGCTTTGGTTGCGCTTTAGTTGCGCTTTTTGACTTTCGTTTTAGTTGCGCTTTACCTGCGCTATAGTTGCGCTTTACTTGCGCTAATTTTATAATAATATTTTATTAATATTCACACCTATCTCTGCGTTCGGTCTGATCCAATAATTTGCCCTGCGAACGGTGCTGCTACAGTTGTTTCATACACGACTTGTCTCGACCCTGCCCTTCGCGTTGTTAAAATAAGAGTAATGGATCTCATTCGCGTGGATTTTTCACGCACACAACAAGCTGCTGCCTATCTCCACTCAAACCATCGTTCTCTTCCCTCAATCTCGTCGCCACTTTCAAATCCATTCGACCGAAGCCATCTACTACCGATATCCCTCATGACCTAATTCCATAGCAAACTACACAAAATCCCTTTCGCCTCTGAAGTTCAAGCCCGACGTCCACCTCACAGCCAAACTCCACTTTTCCCTCTTCGTCTCTTTCCCAAGACCAAGATCCAACTCCCATCCATCCTTCCGTACGACATAGCCTCTGCCTTAGCTTCTGATCCTCCTGATCCAGAGAGAGAGAGAGAGAGAGAGATAAGAGGGCTTTCCTCCTACCTATTTTGAACCCAAACAGCCGCTCGCGCTCTCAATCCCGCAAGCCCTAGTCGTCCGACTTTGCTTTATCTCCGATGTTCCCTTTCCTTGGGATGGAAGTCCCGGCATTTTGAGTCGGAATCAACAATAACAATAAGAGCTCGATGGTTAAGAAGGTAACCCACTCTCTTTCGCGTGCTTCTTCGGTCAGATCCATGAAGCCCTTGAATAACAAAGTGGAAACAGAGGATTTATTCTGTCATCAGATTCTTAGGATGATCAACTCTTGTTCAAATCTTGTATAAGTTCTGTTTATCTGATTCTTGGTTACAATAATTATGATGTTATAATTATTATTGATTATAGTTATTAATAATTATAATTATTTGTTAATTATAGTTATTAATATTTATAATATTTGATAATTATAATATATGTTAATTATAATTAGTGATAATCATAATCATAATTATTCCTAATCATTGATAATTATAATTATTAATGATCGTGAATTATAATTATTACTAATAAAAATAGTACTCCTCTTTCCTCGATCCACGAACACCGTCATCGTCTCTTCCCCGCGAAGTTATAATCTTCTAAACTTGAGAGAACCCACCCTCGGCACTTGTAGTGCGGCGAGTAACCACCCATGCGTGCTTTTCTTAGCACGGTGGGAGGGAGCTCGTTGCGGCAAGGTTTTAAAAGGCGAAATCGGGAATCGAGGCGTTTTCGTGTAATTTAAATGTAATTTATATTAATTAGGCTAATTATATTAAAATTTAATTAATAATTATAATACTAATTATCCAGTTAAGTTAAAATAGATAATTAATTCATGCACTAATGATATTATTAATTATTTAATTAATTTGTTTAATTATTAATATTTTAAATTATATTAACTAAGTTAATCAATAATAACTTAGTTGCGTCTACGGTTTGCCTTTCATCTTCTCTTTTCGTCCTTGCTGTTCGGCTTCATTGCTTCACAGGAGGTGTAGAGATTGCACGCGTCGCTTCTTTAGCTCCTTCGTGGCTGTTCGACTTTGCTCCTTCGACGACTTTCCCTTTCCTGTCGGATCGTAAGCTACAACATTTTGATCGGAAGAAACAACGGGAGCTCGCTGACTGTGAAGGTAACTTTCTCACTTTCGAGGCGTTGCCTCGATGCGCCTCGACGCCTCACGCAGTGAGGCGTACGCCTCCGTGGAAAAAGGCGTAAGCCTCGCCCGAGCGTTCGAGGCTTAAGCCTCAGTTCGCCCGACCTCCGCCTCGATTCGAGGCGCGCCTCAAGGCGTCCGCCTCGAACGCCTTTTTAATCGATGCATTGCGGTACTTGTGGCGAGGCAGATAATCGCCCTAAAGTCCTTTTTCGATGTTTGTGGTGCGCCAAGAGACCACCCATGCACACTTTTCTTAGCGTGGTGAGAGTGAACTTGGTACGGTGCTTACAACGAAGTACGCAATCAATGTGCACGCTTTTCTTAGCACGGCAGGGAAATAAAAACTACACTTTTTATAAAAAAAATGCTTTTAATAACCCATGTACGCCTTCCTTGGCGTGGTGGGTGACAAATTTAAAAAAATCACCGTCGTGGTGTCTCACAAACACAAACCGTGCACGCCTTTCTTGATGTGGCGGGTAGGTAGCCTCTTATTTTTCCCGTAATTGGGGGAGACGCCGGAAGGCTGCCAAAATTTTGGCTGAATATATGATCGCACTCGGACTTGTTTGAACTCAAAAAGGACATGCACAAGAACTGGGTCTTAAATGAGCATGAACAATGACTTGTAGACTTTGATACAATAAAATTCAAATGAATTCAAACTCAAATGATCTCAAATCTAATTGAAATGAACATGATCTTGGACATTTGAACTCAAGCAAGTTGGATTATATAGGACTTTCATTTGGACTTGAGCTTGAATAATAGAGCAAATGATTATGCTTCGACTTGAACTCAACAAGACTATAAGGACTTGAATATGAACTTGGACATGCAAAATTGACTACAAAGGACACGAATTAGGACTTGATTTGAATATCAAATAGACATGACTTGAACAAGAAATTGAACAAGAAATTGAACATCGAGTGAATAGCATGGAACATAATAAGAATTATAACTTTGCTGATCAAATGAAATGCTAGTGAGCAATAATATAAGAATCCTCAATTGAATATTAAGATGGCTACTTTGGTCATTTAAATTCATCCAAACAAATATCATGCAAGCAAATAAGGATTTATGCATAAATTAATCATAAACCTTAGCATGATATTTTTGGATGACTATACTTGACTTGAAAGAGTCGTGTGGATTGGAGTAAAGATATTAATGATAATATTAAGTTCATTACACTTTGTTGTAAATCACATTTGAAGGCCAAGAACTTAGAAGTGAGGATTTGTTTGTAAATAATAAGAAGATTATGAAGTTATAATGTGGGAGCCAATAGAGCCTACAAGATCATTCACAACATCAAACGTGATGTGTCCTCAAGCAACAAACAATAAAACTTACAAAAGATGTGACAGTCCCTCCTACAAATCACTTGCAATAGTTCTTGATGAATGTTATGGCTAACATGAGATAAAGAATTATTTGTAATAAAAAGGAGGATGGTACACTCACAAGTAGCAAGAATTAACTGACAAGCAGAGTACCCGTTCTCTCATGAATTACAGTAGTGGACAACCTGCAGAGCTGAGAACCTCCCTACGACTGAGGTTAATTATCTTGCAAACATACACATTGATCCTTATGAATGCTAAAAGACAGGCGTACAAAATATGAAAGTCAACCAATTAGATACATCCATCTTCTGTAAATAGAAAGTGTTCAATGATAGTACGGGAGGCCCATCACATATAAGCAAAGGCGCCTATAAGTTGTTGTAGCAAAGAATATTGTAATACCCCCCGCTTGTATACACATAGGTACACAAAAGGGGTATATCAAATCAATAAAATTCTAGAACACCTGCATGGGCCCCGACGAGCGTGCTATTGATACACACGTGAGGCTTAGGGATGTTGTACGGGTCAAATGGTGAGTCTAAGTCTGAACTAGATCCTCCTATATGGGTAGATAGGAGTCAACACGGTTCGACTATTAAATAAATTTCTGGCTTTGAGGACGATCGTGATATTTATTTTATACATTCATATTAGGCCTTCAAGCCCTTAAATAAAGAAAACTCACCAATAAAGGTCTGAAACCTATAAAGCCCGATCCTTCTAAGTAAGTAAAAAGGAGTTGACAGGGTTTAATTATAGAATGCCCCCAAACACCCGCATGGACCCTGATGAACCCGATCATTGTATACAAATCAATAAAAGTCGACAGGGTTCAAACTTTTAAACAAATATACGATCATGGCAACCGGTGTATTTATTTTAATACATTTATATTAGGCTTTTAAAGCTTATAATCAAGAGAATTCACTAATAAAGGCATAAAGCCTACTAAACTTGACCCTCTTAAGCAAATAAATAGGAGTAGACAGGGTTCAAACCATCAGATAAATATGTGGTCACGAAGTCGACCGGAATATTTATTTTATACATTCATATTACGCCTTCAAGATCTTTAACAATGGAAATTCACAAACAAATGCATGAAGCCCGAGGAACCCGATCCTCTATTGACAGTTCAACAGAGTCGACAAGGTTCATCCATAAAATATAAATATTATCAAATGAAAATGACCCCAAACACCTCGATGATGGCCGTGTTGAATGTTTATCTCGACCGGAGGGGTTAAAAAGCACTTTCAAATGCCTTCCAAGCTCCACCGAAATACCCACAAAAATCTAAAAATAAAAAAAATCCAAAAATCCAAAAATATTTAAAATGAAAATCCAATCATTAACCACTTAAAGCAAAATTCATCCAATCTCCGCAACAGTTTATCGAGGTGGACAAATTAAAGTTTACTTAAGCTCATATAGAGCTAATGCCTAGTCGAAAATATCACTATGATCTATTCTCAAACAATCTCCTACCAGTAAGGACGTGGTATGTGTCCTCTAACCGATAGTTTTGCTGCCAAATGACATCACAGGATAAACATTTATGACGAGGGGCCCTCTAAACCGAGTGGTTTTGCCGCCAAATGGCACCACAAAATACCTGTTATGACCAAAGCCAATACGTTCCTTATTGACATCAAATTCTTGAGATATGAATCAATAGGATATGATCGATAGGGAAGAAAGCCCTCTATTAGCTATGGTAGATTCAAATTTGTCCCCTTAGACAAACATTCACCCCAGGTCTACAAGGTCCCCTTGGACGAAGCAACCGATGGCTGCCGACAAGGATCCTTCTGTCAGGTTGGGTCGACTACCTCCTCTGACTAAGTAGACCAGGGACTACGATGGCCCGGGACTACGGAACTATGAGATCTTGATCGGGTCTATCTTCTATTCCCCCACCATCCGCTTTAAGTGCAAGATGGTGCCATTTCAAATTTTAAATATCAATCCTCCAAAATCTTCAAATTTCCAAACTTACAAACATTTCCATATTCCCAAGCTCATGCTGCTACTATATGTCAGATAACACTTATTTACTACGTATCTGATTGATGACTAGCCTTAATCGAAAGTTCTCTCTCGTGATCGAGATGGGTAATTAACTATAGGGGCTTGCGCCTATAGGAAACCAGAACTCAAATCATAAACTCTTCACAAAATGAGGGCAAAATCTCTGGGTAGTGTCTAATCTACAAACCCATCTGCCTTCCAAAATTTACCCTGGAACTTATTCCGTTAAAACTCCCTCGCCGAAGAAAAACATTAGCGGGCAGAGGCCGAGGCCAAATTTTTGGAGCCCACACATAAGGAGTTTTTGTGGAAAACGTTGCAGCTTGAGCCTTTCAATCATGCATCTTGAGTCTTTCGAACATCCTTTACTTTTCATGAGGAAACCATCGGAAAGCTCTTTCATCTAGAAAAAGTGCTACGAAGCAAATGCATAGATAACAAAACTCAAACAAATAGAAATATTTCAAACGGAAAAGCCTACTATCATGCGAGCCAAACTCTCATAATCACTTTCTATCCACAATAATCTTAATTTTAATTTTAATTTAACCTAGATGTACCTGTATAAAATTAAATTAAAATTAAGATTGTTGTTGTTTCATAAAACAAGATAAAAGTAAATTCTTGATACAAGTGGAAAACTTCTTACACTATATGTAGGATATTCAACCTAGTGAGATTTGGCAATCCCTATCTTTCAGAACACCGTTTGAACAAAAGAATCAGGAGGAGCTAATGCTACATAACATTGCAAAAAAAAAAAATAGATCACATTCCAGCCCTTTTTCCAAACTGTCAAGTAAAAAAATAATGATAATTAAAAAGTTAAAAAGGACCAGAGAAAGCATGTATCTTAATATCAATTTTCCTTATTAAAAGATTATCAATAAATTAGGGATCTTTATTTTTAATTCTCCCAATAATTACCTTTAAAATGTGAGAGAATGACTCAAGTGATCTCTAACCCGACTCAGTTAAGTCTCCCATCTTAAATCCCTTACTATAGTCTAACCAATTTTCGGAGAACAAATTAGGATTTGGCAAGAGTAGAATATTATCAATATTATGTTAATCCTAATCACAAAAGTAACCACTAAGGGATTATATAGGTTTTAAATGAGATATATCCATCAGTATCTGCTCATATTTTTGTGTTATCTTTTAAATTTTGTTGGTATTGTCCCAAACATATTTTTCGGGAATTTTTCTATACATACTTCTTTGCCATGAAAATAATTCTGTGAATCTCCAACAATGTTAAAATTTACCAAAATGCAGACATGGATTTATAATATGGAAAGAAGGAAATAGAACATGGAATCACAACAACAAGCAGTTATTAGTAAAGAAAACAATTTTTGAGAAATCAAACAGATCAACATAATAACTATTAGTGTCAAGGTCATGAGAAGATAAAGACCATAAATAGCAACCAAAATACACATTAATAAAACTTATAAGTAAGAAATTGATCTGGAATGTGCCATGAATCACACTAATAGGACAACGTAGTTAGTTTCAACAAGAAAAGGAAAAGAACCCATGAATTACCAGCTGACATATAAACTTGATGGGTTAAATTGATTCCAGTGCTGAAAATAATTCAACAAGGTTCAAGATCAATAGGCGAAGCACATCATACTAAACATCCAAATGGAAATAAGGTATTGGAAAATGTTTCAGGAATGGTGCAAGCAGCCCACAAAACCCAATCAATAAACCTTTGAATGAAATATCATTTTTTCTGATAATGTCACGGTGTTAAAGAAACACAATGACCTATGAGAAAATGGCAAATAACAATTAAAAAGAACCGAATACGCATACATACCCATAATATCCATCATTAATGTTTTGCTGAGATAACTCTCCAGTTATAGGTATTTCATGCCAATAAGGGCATTCAGCACCTCGAGTACATACTCCACTAGTTTTTTTTTTTTGATGAATTGCAAACATTGCATTACTAGGCAAAAGCAAAGCTAATTACAATTGAAAGGAATGAATAGCATCACATTCTTCCTTGATAGCAAATAAAAGCAAGGAAGGGATGCTATTAAAAGAAGAGCTATCAAAGAAAAAACTCCTATTACTAGCCATGGTAGCACAAATATTAGCCACCTTATTACAATTTCTATGAATATGACTAAAAACCACTTTATGAAAGTCATTAAAGAAGAGCATCTCTTCCAATGGCCGATTATCCACAATTTGCTTTTTCTTCTTGAAAGAATCTTGAATGAATCTAATGACATTGAGATTATCACTCTCAACAATCAAGCCTTTGTATTCTAGCATCCAACTTCTAATGTAGTTCTTGACCGAGAAAACAGCATCCATCTCTAGTTTGGTTATATCCCAATGAGTCTTCTTTTCTCCAAGAGCAAGGATAAACCTTCCTTTGTGATCTCTGAAAATCCCACCCACTCCAGCACAGTTGGATCTAGCCAAAGAAACATCAACATTTATTTTCATCCATTCTTTCGGAGGAGGGCACCAAGATTCACAAGACTCCCTAAGGAGATTGGTTCCCCAGCGTGAGAGATATGGACTACCTTTAATACTAGCCAATGCCAATGTGTTAGCAGCTGTAACAGAAGATGGCAAAGCAGATTTCCCATGCTTCACATGATTTCTATTACTCCATGAAAGATACACAGCAATGCAGTACAGTTTAACAACTCCAGAATTTCAGACATATAGCCTTCTCAGCTCCTTTAAACAGCTATTCAAATCTTGGAAAACAGGGATACTAATACCCCACAATTGTATTTGTTTGATAACATCAATCAAATACTTACAAGTTACCATGATGTGCTCATAATTTTCACTACAATTACAGCCCCTAACACAGTTTTTATCCAGCACCATTTTTCGGTAATGCAGAAAAATCATTGTAGGAATAGCAGCCTTCCCTAATATCCACCAGAAAATCTCAACCTTCTTGTTGAGTTTTAGTTTAAATAACCAAGAAAAATAGTCTTCACATTCAAAATTATAATTGCACTTCAAGATGTTGTCAAAAGACAAGGCTGAAATTATCTTACCCGACAGCAAAGACAGCAGCTCTCTCCGATCCTCCAATCCAGGCGAAATCTGAATATTGTTGATCATGGAGATGAAATCTGGATAAAAGACCACCTTGAGCAGGTTGTAGTTCCATTGTCCATCATTAGTTAACAAATGGCTTATATTTAAACCCTCCAAAGCATCACTGTTAACCATAGTTGGGCATTTGTTAATACACTTGTCCAACACCCAAGTGTCAT
>NW_021319315.1:5122626-5123626 GCF_001605985.2 Dendrobium catenatum | reverse complement strand
ATCCGATTGAGTACATACTATTTCGTTAACATGGTTTAAATATTGTTATAAAATTTTAGTGACCTATTGGGCTTCTTAGCTTATTATTAAATAATTTTAAGTCAGGAAAGAGGTTTAGGAGTGAGAGCTTGATCAAAATTTTTCATGTTATGTTTCTTTTTTTTTTTCTAAATAGTTATTATTTTGTATTCAAGAATGGAAGGATATATTGTAATTATATAATTCATGGTTATTGTATATGATTTATTATTGGTTGTTTATTACTAATTGACACAATTAGATAGCTCTAATTGTTATATACTAAAATATAAAAGAAAAAATTCTTTCAAATTAAATTCTAGGCATGACAGTAGCCAATATATTTCACAGACCATGTTAAATTATCATATGCTAGAATATCTATGGTGAAAGAGTAAAATTCTTAAATAAAAAAAAAAATCTTGCTCACAAAAAAAATCATATGAGAAACTTGATTTTTTATTTAAAAAATCAAAAGATTGAAAACCACAGAGCTTGGCACATATGAAATAATCTACTATGTAGGTGAATTTTTAGTTCAATTTTCCCTTAGTTGGTACATACAACATTACAAAGTAAAGAACATTTGTTTGTCTTTTTATTATTATAGTAAAAATTATTGGAGGAACAATGAATGTTGAAAATGGAGATAAATAAAGGTTTGTATGATGATGTTTAAAAACCCAAGAAGTTTGAAAACTATTTGAAAATTAAAAAAAAAAAAATTGAATTTTTTGTTTAAACTGAAGCACTACGACACTGTGCATGTGAGTGCAGTGATGTTGTACTTGTGAGCACTACAGTGCTATATTGAAGAGCAGAGCGACTCTAGAAATTACTCCTACATCATTAAAGGCTATGTTCTATAATAATTCTTGCTTCAAGCTGTGGCAATACATCACCAGGTAGGTGCATGGCAATGCTAGCTTATAAAAATAAATTTCAAATATATTTTTCTCTAAATATCCCTCACCACCACCCG
>NW_021319315.1:5109893-5118559 GCF_001605985.2 Dendrobium catenatum | reverse complement strand
CTCCTCTTCCACCCGACCGAAGCTCTGCCCAACGTACCCAATCTATCAACCTAATCCCGATCTCTCCGCACCATCCAAACTTCACTGAGCCACCAAGCTAGAGAGAGAGAGACAGAGAGATAGAGAGAAGAGAGAGCACCTACCCGTTTGGAGCCCTAGCCCATCCGACGTCTCTACCTCCCTTGGTGCCATTCCCATCATGTTGTTTCGGAAGTTACAACATTTTAATTGGAAGAAACAACAGGAGCTCACATGTTGTGAAGGTAATTCCCCCCTTCGTGCGCTTCTTTGGCCAAATCCCGTAAACTTACCTAATCAAGAGGGAAAGGGAGAGAGATAAGTTATAATTATAATTTTTTTTAAATTAATTATAATTAATTTGATTAATTATAATTAGAATAAATACTAATTAATCATAATTTAATTATTATTAATTATTATTTATTAATTATAATTTATTAAAATTATTTAATGTTTGTTAGTTATGATAATTAAATGAATTAGAACTAATTATTTTAATTAATTAATAAGTTATAAATATATTTGTTTAATTAATTAGTAGTAATATAGGAACATTAGATTAAAAAAAATAATTATGAATTAATAAATTAATTATAAAATTACTTATACTAATTTATAATTAATTTCTAAATTAAGTGTTAATTAATTATACATTGAATATAGTAAATTAAATATAATTAAATTATAAATGTATGCATTTTTAAATTATAATAACATGAATTGAGGAGATATAATATAATTATATATAATTGGTGAAATATAACTAATTATTATTTTTTTTGGAATTAATTGAAAAATTAGGTATTGTGCTCTTTCCCATGGGCCTTTTTCCCATCCATCAACTAGCGTTACGTGCTCTGCCTGTCTCCTTAACGGAAAGCCCGAATGGTTATATGCCGATCTTAAACACTAAAACTTCCGAGATATTCCGCCTTCGCACTTGCAGACAGGGAAAAATACCACTTTGTATGCATAGTTTTATTTAGCATGGTGGAAGGAAGTTTGCCTCGATGCTTGTTGATGAGGCAGTAATGCCCTAAAAATCCAACTTCAAAATGTTCGCGACAGACCAAGAAAATTGCCCATGCACGCCTTATTGTGCGTGGTGGGACTGGGACCCCGGTGGCGGCACCACGGAAGAGGCAGGGGTCACTCATAAAGTACCCCTGAGCGGGGGTAAAGCAAACTTTCTTTTTAAAGTGGTACCGTCAAAAATTGCTTTTTTTCAAAAAATGCTTTTTTAAAATCCCATGCACCATGCACGCCTTTATTGGCGTGGTGGATGAAAATAAAAAATACCTTTGCAGTGTGCTCAAAAACACCTAATTCGTGCACGTCTTTAATTGATGTGGCAGGTAGGTGGCCTCTTATTTTTTTCCCCTAAACGTGGGGGGGGGCGCTAGGAGGTTTTGCCGAAATTTTATCTGAAATAAACAAGGACTATGACAATTGGGACCTGGATTGATTGAACTCAAAGGATGCAGTACTTATGCCTCAAATATGAATGAATCTAAACTTGAGATCAAATGAGTAAAAAAAGAAGAAGCTTGAACACTTACAGAAGACTACAATCGGAGCAAGTGACGACAATCTGAGTTAGAACTTGAACTGAACAGTGGAACTGAATTGAATGAGTTTGAACGCAAGAAGACCACAAAGATAATTAACTCAAAAATTGAGCCTCAATTAGATCATGTTTGAAAATGTAAAATCAAACTTAATCAAGCATGAGCATATTATATGGAAACTGGACGACTGGATTTTCCTTGGACTACAAGGAACTTTGCATGAGCAAATAAACTGACATGGACTCAAATTCAAACAAAATGAAAGAAGATATTGAAACTCAAATGAATTTGATGTAAAGAAGTTCTAATTTCAAATTTGACCTTTGCACGTTGAGCTAAGCTAAACTCAGAAGCTTAAGCTTAAACCGAAGAATACGAACTCCAAAGAACTTGGATCTGAATGAAGCATCCGAGTTGAGCCAGACTTTGAATTGTTCAAATAAGCATCAACAACCAAATAGAGGACTTGTGGAATTCAACATAACTTGAAGTATATTTGCAAAATATTATATCATGCACAAGACAAAGATGTGATTGATAGAACAATGAAAATCTTGATAAAATGCAAGCAGCAATTGAACACGAAGCTCATGATGAATAAAGAACTTATAACCATCATTCACTCACGAAATAATTATATGGGTTGACCGAACTTGGATCCGGGCATAGGATTTTAGGTTGGGGATAATGGATGACCAAGTATATGTTTGTCGGTGCTGATGATGGAGACGTATCTGAGGTAGAGGCAGATGCAAATTCCAGTGACATGCAAGCTATGTAAGCTATCGTTTTCTAGAAAGGCAATGAGAACTTAATGATTCTATGACATTCATTCCACCAATGACACTTAGAAGGGGAATTAAACACATTTTATACTATGCAATTGCATAGAAGGAATCAGTGATTGACATTGCAAGATTCTTTCAGCAAAGCACACCTTATAACATATCTCCATAGAGAGTTGACATCAGAAAGTGCAAATAGATTATACAAATGCATGTGAAGCGTGCAAAAATTTCAGCTCAATCAAATAACCGGTAGGGAAATGAGTTGGAGATGAATGCACGACTTCTAACCGATATCAATGTTAACTTACATATAACACCCACCATACTCTAGTGAGTGTTGACGCGAGTGGATAATGGTGCTATATACATCTCACTTACATGATCAATACCACCAATCTCAGTGCTGATCCAATCCAGTAATTGTGTGTCACAAACAAAGACTGGCTCAATTTGTAGAGCAAGTCGGTAACTATCGTACAAACCTATCTAATGGAGGACGTCATCGAAATATGTAGCATAAATGTCATATACGAGCAAGAACTGCAAAAGAGCCACCGAAATAAGTGCTACTAGTCTCCCCCTACGATCACAAAAAGGCAGGAGATTATCGTTAGTCGCAACTACGATCCACCTATCCATGAAATATAAATAGTGCTACGACAGTCTACCTGTATAAGAGGCGAATTACTCTATTCAGGAAGCTCTCTGCTAAGTCATGCCACATAATCCGCAAAATCCTTGCAAGCAGACAGATAGGCGTCTTACAAATACTTTCAAAGTACCTGCACGTGGACCATAGCTTGTATACACATAGTACACCAAAAAGGGTAAAGAAAACATAAAACCGCGAGGGCCCCCAGCAAGCGTGTTATTATTACAACAGTGAACATTCAGGTATGCTGCGTGGGTTATTAATTTAAAACCGATCCCCTAAGGAAGGTTAAAAAGGAGTTAGACGGGTTTATTTACAAAAAATGCCCCCAAACCACGCAATGGGCCCCAGCGAGCATTTGTTATGGAAACCACATGTGACGTCTAGGGAAGCTGCGCGGGTCGATAAGTGAATTCCAGAGTTCAAACCCGATCCTTCTACTACGGATCATAGGAAATTGATAGGGTTCAAACCTTCAAACAAATATACGGTTGTGGCGATCGGTGTATTTGTTGTAATGCATTCATATTAGGCCTTCAAGTCGTTAAAATTCAGTTTTAGATATTCACAACAAAGCATAAGCCTAACAAAAAAATCTTGATCCTCCGATACAAAAGTAGCAAATTAAGCTCGAACGGTTGGTGACAGAGTACAGTCAAATCAACAAGACAAATGATTCTGCAAACCACCGATGTATTTCTGTTTGTTAAGAACACAATCTCCTCAACCTTGGATTTCAGCGGGATCAATTTCTGAAAACGTTCACGTATTGTGGTTTGTTAAGCCCTAATTGAACTGAACGGGTCCCAACCTCTATACCAAAATGAAAGAGGTGAATTTGGAAACGCTCTAAACATCCAAAGACGAATAATTCATAACACTACCAATGCCAAAATTCACCACATGAGACAACATAGCCTGGCAGGAAGAAAAATAATGCGGAACGTGATAAGTAAGAGAAAAAGAACTACATACTGGATTTATAGGTGAGGTTCGATTCTGTGATACAAATACCTTGCCTATATCCACTCTTTATGGAGCACCCTCCAATATTTGCAGCTAAAAACAAGTGTCTCTCCTTAGCCCTACCCACCTACCTAAGCGGAATGAAAGCCCTTATATTAAAATCACTAATCAGCCTTCCCTGATGCGTACGGAGTCGTCGGGAATCGATTTTGACAACCTTTAAAGATGTATCTTCTTCTTTGAAGTGATACTTACCTCGAGAACAAAGACTGAATGGCCATGGTATGCTGATATGGGGCGATGTTCGCATCGAGCAAACCGTGGTAAGGAGCACTTCCCTCTCCCATAAGGTCTGCACTTTGAGTCCCGCCCCCCACCTCTCAAAGGATCTCTCCCTCTGCAAATACGTCTCCACCCTTTCCTCTCTCCTACATTTTCTCGTTAAGCTCTCTCTTTAAAAATTTCCACCAAGAACGAAGCTGAGCATGCAATGGGTCTGCCCCAAGAAACACTTACAAATGTGTCATGCAAGCTTAAAATGAAGCTCTGCAGAAACGCATGCTCATTACTCAATAATAGAGAGGAGGAATGAAAAACTGCTCCTGTTCATAAAAACATTAAAATTCTAATACCAGTTTAAGTCCAATGCACAGCGAAATCCTGCCTGAAAATAAAGATGAAACAATTAATTTGAATTTTCAAAAATAATAGATCCTTAAATCTCCTATACTTCCCATCATAGAATATACACCTTATAAAAAATAGGGGAGATAAAAATATTTTTATTGTTTTAAAAAATAATTGAAAAAAAAAGATACAATTCAAATAATATTCTCCCTCCTTTGACATTATCAAAAGTAGAGGATGGAAGTAAAACAACAACGCAACAAAAAACTCCTCTCCTCTAATCTAGTGGACAACCCAGACAGAATATTCTTAAAAATGATCAAAGTACTACTTGGTTTTAATCAAAGATCCAAAGTAAGAATCGGATTTGACACGATAGTCCAGAAAAGGTTTAGAACTCAGAGATTGATACACCCAAACTCAAGTCCTTTAAAAAGGCTCAAAACTCCTTTAATCCAAAATCCAATCAAGGAATAAATGGGAAAAAGAAACATTAATTTTCAAAACTCCTTCATAGAACATATCTAATTAAAATGTTCAATGCACCGATTGCATTGAAGCTAAGTCTCCGCTCTTCGTGCACTCTTCGGGCAAATCCTAAAACTTACCTTAATCAAGAGGAAAGGGAGAGAAGATATAAGTTATAATTATAAAAAATTTAAATTTAATTATAATTAATTTGATTAATATTACTAATATTTTAGATAATAAATTACTTTGTTATTAGTATAATTTCTAATATAATTTAATTATATTAATTATTATTATTATATTCAGAAATTAAGAATCTATTTAATGTGTGTTAGTTATAATTAAAAATGATATTTAAGCTAATTATTTTTAGAAAATAATTTTTGAATGAGAGCTTAATAATCAATTTTTTTAATTAATATATTAATTATGATCATTATAAAAATAATTATATGGTAATAAATTAATAAGATATAATTCTTAACTAATTTATAATTAAATTTCTTTAAAATTAGTGTACTAATTATCTTAATTAAAAGTATAAATTAATTTATAAATTAAATGTACATTAATTTATATATTAACTCATGAATTAAATATAAATAAATTAAAATTAATAAAATAATTATATTACTTGGAATAATATAAATTTATTATCGTGCCTTCTCTCCTCCTCTTTCCATCCTCATGCGTCGCTGTCGCACGTCTCCTAGACGGAAAGCCAAGGTATAGCCATGGTCTTAAACACTAAATCGAATGGAATTCGACCCTCGCACTTGCTAACAGGGTGAAAATAAACCCTCATGCA
The DNA here is from genome assembly GCF_001605985.2 of Dendrobium catenatum. Lineage (NCBI taxonomy): Eukaryota > Viridiplantae > Streptophyta > Magnoliopsida > Asparagales > Orchidaceae > Dendrobium > Dendrobium catenatum. The sequence continues at coordinate 5,112,658 of NW_021319315.1, read as the reverse complement.
GTAGTTTATTAGCACAGTGGGTTAGGAAGTTTGCTCCGATGTCTTGTCGCATGAAAGCGGCTAATACCAACTTTAAAAACCAATCTTCAAATGTTCGACGTGGCAGGACGCCCAAAATGCGCCCAAGCACGCCTTTATTGTGCGTGAGTGGGATCAGGACCTCGGATGCCGAACAGCCTTACGGCGAAGTGGCCTCCACGCTCATAAGTTTCCTCTTCCGAAGCGGGGGGAAAGCAAACTATTCTTTTGTATTAAGCGGGTAACTCAGTCAAAAAAAAATTGCTTTTTTTCAAAAAATATCTTTTTCCTTTAAAAACCCCAACTTAATTGACGCAATTCATTGGGTTCGCTGAAGTGGCATCGTATAACAGGAGGTATATTAAAAAAATCACCGGTCACCCGGTGTCTTTTCACAAACACCGAACCGTGCCGTCTTTACTGATTGCCGGTTAGGCGGCCTTCTTTACTTTTTTCCCCTAAACAAGGGGAGACGCCGGGAGGCGCCGAAAGTTTTATCTTTCGAATAAGATAAGAGACCCCATTGGAGAAAGCAATTTGGAGGCACCTAGACTTGATTGAAACCTAATAAAAGATGGCAGGACCTTAATAGAATTAAATATGATGATCTAAACATTAAGTCAAATAAGTAAAAAAGAAGACTTGATACGCTGACAGAAGTAGCTTAACAATCGGAGCAAGTGAAGAAAATACTAAGTTAGATCTTGAACTGAACAGTCTGGAACTGAATTTGAATGAGTTTGAACTCAAGAAAGACCGCAAAGATCTTTAACTCAACATGAGCCTCAATGAATCATGTTTTGAATGTAAAATCAAACAAAAAATCAAGCTGGAGATATGATGTTGAAACTGGACTCGAACTTGGATTTTCTTGACAACAAGGAACTTTGTCAATAATGCAAATAACTAAATGACATGTGAATCAAATTCAAACAAAAATGAAAGAAGGAAAATTTGATGGCATGAGTTCAATTTTAATTTAACGCTTTGACGTTGAGCTAGAGCTATAACTGCAAAAAGCTTAAGGCTTGACCAAAGAATAGAACTCTAAAGAACTTAGATCTGAGTAGAAGGCATCCGAGTTGAGCCGACTTTAATTGGTTAAATGAAGCACAACAACCAATAGAGGACTTTGTGGATTCTACAAACTTGAAGTAATATTTTGCAAAACATTATATCATGCACAAGACAAATATATGATTGATAGAACAATGAAGATCTTGATAAAATGCAAGCAGCAATGAAAATGAAGTCTTGTGATTGAAATAATAGAACTTGTAACCATCATTCACTCATAAATAATACCGAAACGCATGCAATTTATTGGGATAGTTACAAGGGTATATGTTTGATTGCGAGCATATATCGATGAGAAAATCCATCATGCAAGCTATGAGCTACTTCTAAGGGCAATGAGAAACTTATAATCATATATCTCAGTTCCATCCGAATGCACATTTAAGGGAAAGAATATATACAAACTTATATTGCATGCTAGAAGATTCATGATGGACATTTATAAGTATTATTATGACGCAAGAAATATTATATATTCGGGCCTCATCACGTTGACATTCAGAGTGCAAATAGCATCCCTTAATAATGCATGTGAGCGATGCAACAAATTGGTTCAATCAATAGGCAGGGAAGAGTTGGCGATGAAGGCAATTCACCTGATGATTCAGTGTTAACTTACATATAGACATAACAAGTCTATGAGTGTTGACCAGTGATAATTAATGAGTCATATAACACTCCCCCCCCCCCCCTACAATAAAAAACAATCAATGTGTTGATCAAATGCAGTAATTTTCCACAAACGAAGATGGTCAAATTGTAGCAAGTGCAACTATGTCACGACTGTCGTGAGGACTCATCATATGCACTAAATGTCATATACGACCAGAATGGAAAAAGACCACAACAAGTGTAAGCTCCTATGACCAAAAAGTAGGAGATTCGTTAGTGCACTATGCTCCACCTGTAGAAAATAAGTAGTGCACGATAGTCTATCTGTATAAAGCAGCAAACAACTCTATTCAGAAGCTGCTGCATCACGCCAACGAATTCGCAACATCCTTGCAAGCAGATAGAAGGTTCTACAAATACTTTCAAAGTACCCCGGCACGTGCACCGTAGCTTGTATATACATAGGTACACCAAAAGGGGTAAAAGCAATCATAAAACCTGCAAGGGCCCCGACGAGCGTGTTATTATTACACACGTGACATCTAGGGATGCTGCGCAGGTTATTAAATTTAAACCCGATCCTCCTAGGAAAGTAAAATGGAGTAGATAGGGTTTAATTAAAAAATGCCCCCAAACACCCACATGGGCCCCGGCGTGCATGTTGTGGGAACACATGTGACATCTAGGGATGTTGTGCGAGTCGATAAGTAAATTTAAGTTCTAACTCGATCCTTCTATACATATCATTAAAAATCGATAGGGTTCAAACCTTCAAACAAATGCATGATTGTGGTGATCGGTGTATTTTTTTTAATGCATTCATATTAGGCCTTCAAAGCCTAAAATCAATAGAATTCACTAACAAAAGCATAAAGCCTACAAAAAACCCAATCCTCAATCAATAGCTTGGTCGAGTTGACAGGGTTCAATCAATAAAGAGAAATGATCCTGATGTTGCAAATTCAGGTCTATGAACTATGTTTTGATGATTGGCAAACTCTCTTACTTGACTTGGACTGTTTTCTACTACTGACTTTTTAGGAATCAAAAGATCAGAC
>NW_021319315.1:5075086-5109793 GCF_001605985.2 Dendrobium catenatum | reverse complement strand
GAGGCAGAGAGATCGGGATTAGGTTGATAGATTGGGGACATCGGGCAGAGCTTCTGTCGAGTGGCAGAGGAGTTACAGGGGGATTTGGGAAGATTGGCTTTAGGTATCGGAAGAGCTTGCGATGGGGCAGAGAGATGGATGCGGGAACCCTTTGTAATGAGCGCTTTCCTCTTGTTTTATAGATGCGAAGGGAAGAAGATTGAGGCGGGCTTCAAGAACAAATCACGGGATGCAATATAAACAGTGCAGATCTTTATGAGGTTTTACGCTCGGTTTTGGGGATTACGTGGATTTATTTTCTTGATTTTGATTTTCTCTTTTCTCTTTGATTTTGACCTTGTTGTTGAGGTCAACAGATCCATAATCATTATATAGTCATCACAAGAATATTGACTCATATACCTTAATCTTCATGTCTTGAAATTAGGTTGTAATATCTAATGATTGTCGATAATTTAATTTATTGATTGGCACAACAATAATATGATTCGATGTAATCTTAATATATACGCATGCTCAATAACTCATCTAGCATCTTTAAGTAATATTTTGATCAATTATTATGGGACAAACTCATATCAACATCACTTAATGTTTTATATCAAAATTATATTCATAATAATGTTGCATACTTCTAAGCTTGATATAGCAATCTAAGCAGAAAAAAAGACACCAAAAATATGAATACCCCACTTCACAAGAAATTAGAATTCTTGAAGCAACTTCCATTTAACAAATGATAAGAACAATCGCAATCAACAGAAAAGTATGCAAAAGTTGATGCAGAAAACAAAAAAGGTTACCATGAAAGAGATCAACATAAATAAAAGAGGAAAATCGATCTTCTCCTTACAGAACTTAGGTTGGATGAAAAATGTAAGTGGAGGTGGAGGCAGATCAATAGATTTAATGAAACGAGACTGTCAAGATGGAGAACAACAATGAAGAAATAGAGTAGAGGAAAAAAATAAACCATATACAAGCTTAATTTCACTAAGAATCTGTTACCTTCATAGCGAACAACGTACGAATTTGAACATTAACAAAGAAATGGAGAAGAAGAAAAGCTAACAACGAAATAGAACCATACATTGGATGAAGAAGAAAGGCAGGCAAGTTCTCACGCGAGCAACAACACTCCTATGCTTGGGTTGCGAATGGGATTTTTTTTTAAACTAAGTATAGTTTAAAGTATAATTAAGCGATTAACAAACATTTTTAAAAATTTTTTAAAGCCGCTTGTTTAACGGGAAATTGTTTATTTGAGGTAAGTCGCCCATTAAATGGGCGACTTACCTATGCTGACTCAGCTAGCCGTTGTATGTTGGACGAGTGCACGAGCAACGGGAAAATATACTACCAATTAAATGAGTGACTTACCCTTGTTACTAAAAAAACAAAATTTTGTCATATGAGATGCAGTTTTTCCTAAGTTGTATTATCAAGTCAAATCCTGCAAAGTTGTATGATCAAAACAATTTATATTGACATGTGTTGTCAAAATACTTTATAATGACAATTCAGTGCAGGTTGTCATATCTCTTTTTATTTTTTTCTGACCAATTAATTATTACAACTCTAGCCATATAGAGTTCTTCTATAAATTGACTATCATTTTCTTGTTATGATCAAAGAAACTAGTATCCTGCATTCAGATAAAAATGTATCAAAGCAGGAAGTATGTGACTGAAAAAGTTTCTTCAAAGTAGTTGATTATGGAGGGTTGTAGTAGAGTTCATAAATGTTTAGCATTTCTAACTAATGATGAGTTAGAGGAGCCAGCTAAAACGAATCAAATCTACTGGTACTATGTACATTCTTGGTCATATAAGATGGACTAAAAACCTATGGGAGACACACCACGATCTTATGAGGTATTCATCTTATAGGGATGGAGTGGGTTTGAATTAGGAAAGCTGGAAATATGTGCAAATGGAGGTTTCACATTATGCAGCACGTCTAGCACTAATTAACACTATGAATGCTAGATCTGCTGAAATTAGACTCCGTGATGATGGATCGTTCGAGGAGATTGTGGCCAACCCAACGGCTAATATTGCTAACTACATCCTTTATAAAAAAATGGGATTCCAAGGCTGATGCATTCCTGATCAAGACATACGACAATCTAAGTTTTATGCTTAGTAGATAGAGGAAGAACTTTCTTGATGTTGTAGATTGGCAATGTATCCATCTTTGGTTAACACAAAATTTTTGTTGTTGTCCAACACAAACCCATTTTCAAGCTTGCACTCGCATCATACTACAAAAGTGTTGAAGGACTTTATTATCCTTAAAATTTTCATATGTTGTGCTATTAACCTAATTTTAGAGTAGGTATATCGTGAGATTATAGCCTGTTATCGATGAACTTTGTAAATTTTATGGTTTTCTACATATCTATCTGTATGAATATAAACATGAAGCTGCTTGTTTGTTATTACTATAAGATATGTATTAGTTTGCTACTAAGAAGGAATATGATTAAGTATTATATGAATTGTTTTTGAAGGAAAGATGTATTATATGCATATGCTGCTAAGAAATTAAAAAATATGTCTTCTTCTATATTAAGTATGAACCTTGTTTACGTATGTCACGTTGTCATGGTTATGTATGTTAGATTTTGTTGATGTTTGTTATTATGCTACAATCCTTGTTGTTTTAAACTTTTATTAAAATATATTTGATAAAATCAATTTGCTTCTTGGATATTTACTTCATTTTCTTCTCTCTCTCTCTCTCTCTCTCAGTCTATATATATATATATATATTATAATTACATTAATCTCAAGCATCTCATTTATATCTTTAAACTTTAAGTAATTAAATGCAAAGGCAAAATTATAAAGATCAACTAGTTATCTTTAATCATAGTAGCATAATGAGATACAAAAAACAACAGCCAAATTTAATTAAATCAACTAAAAGAAACATGATAAAAATTACTAATGCATCGTCTTATGTCGATGTGGAGTTGCATCAATGCTTGGAGTGAAATGTTGCAGTGCTCGTAATGGCCTGGTACGTAGATGGTGCTGCTACTGATCACTAACATCTTCCTGAGTAACTTGGGGCTCTCCCATGGAAGAAGGCACGAACTGAGGTGAGCAGGAGATGTCAAACTCTACTGTGAAGTGGATCTAAGAGGGTCCAAGATCAAGATAGGAGGACAACCCAACATCACTTGGATCTGCAGTCAGAACGGGTGGAATAAATATTGTATGTTGAGTATATGTATCGTCGAAATAATGAGCATCATCAGTGTATATCTGCTATCGTAATCTTTATCCCATATCTCCAACAATGTTCATTTCTATCTACATAGGTGTCTCCTTAGTCCCCCCAATGTACGGTTGCAATATCCTCTCTATGCTCACAAAGAAATCTCGTTGCAAATATAAGTAACTCAGTAGCAGTTTACCATATAATTAAATTTAATGCTTGTTGTATAACTTAAACTTACCATGTGACGTTCAGCTGGTGATCTTGGATAGTATGTATATGGAGGATCCACTGGGGCCTTTAGCATGTATAGTGTTGCTTAAGAACGAAATCATGATAGTTACTGCTTCACTCTATAGTCACAATCCAACCCAGGAATATGAATAAATTTATGGATCGGTAAGACTCCTCCCAGCTACCAAACACTAGTTTTACAGCTTTCCGTTTGGCATCCTGAGCTTTCATATTAGAAACTTTTATGTTGAATTTTGCTTCAATTTGGCCTATAATCTCTCATGGCTTGAGATCCATGTCTTCTAATACTGGGTAATATGAAATAGCTTATAAATTGATAATTGCATTGTCTAAATCATGTCGTTAGAATCAGAGTTCCGAAGGTATGTTGGTTCTTCATACAAAATATTTTGCATATGCCTCCTAGTTGTTTGCCCATCCCTACATGCAAATGCCATATACATGGTATGTCTGACCTGCTATTTTGAGCACAAACCACTGTGAATTTCTATATGTTCGAAGCTAAAAAGACATACTCCAAATTCTTTATAATTGACCAACCCTGTAATACAAACTGAAGATCCTCTTTCTTGTTAAAATACATACCCTACATCAACTCTATTGGAATTGAAAACTCTTCCTCAACTTGGCTACCAACATATTCCATATCATTTGCTTCATCCTCATCCCACTCATGAGTTGTTGAATATGCTTTCACAAACTCTTTGTTTACAGCTACGCCTTCTGCAGTGCCAACTTTCATGTAATAATAATGTTGGACTATGCTATGGATCTCTAGATTCATATCAACATTCACTTCATCTAAATGATATTGTGCATCATCATTAACATCATCAAGATCTGGATCACTCAATCCACTGCTCATCGTTTCATAACCATCGTTAACATTGACCGATGATCTCTCAGAAGTTCCTGGAATGTCACGACAAAAACTTCTTTGTCATTCACTTTATCACTTAAACAATATTTTGTTAACAAGAGGAAATTTCTCAGACAACAATACTTTATTTAACTTCATTAAAAAATCATAAATGAGAAACTTACTCAGGAAATTGTGGCACGAAACTTGGATTGGTCGAACTGCCTTCTATTACCCCGTCAAAATTATATGTCTCATGCACTTGAGATGTTATTTGCTCAGCAACTAAATTTTGTGCAGTAATATCTTCGACCTCTACATAAAGTAAAAGTATTTGTCCAATTGCATGTGATAGCACCATCTAACATACCTCATCATCCTCCATAGCTGAAGCTATGAACTCATTCCCTAAGGGCAGACAGCAAGCCAACTTTACTATGTACTTCGACGTATCATATTTAACGGCTTTCAAAATCCTAATCTTCAGTTGCTCTAAGTTCATCTTAGAAGACACTTGCAATGGCCGGTTCCTCCCCCCAATATATGTTGGTGAATATCTATCATCTAAAGATAACTGTCTACCATACATAAGGACAAATGATGCTCCCTGTCTAGACATTGTTGACTTCTACGTATCATTAATAATATCCTGTACAAAATTTTATTTTCAAAAACTTTGTAACATACCTTTACAAAATATAATAGAATTTAAATAGCATAAAAAACTAACATGGTTTTGCTGTCACATTCTCCCATCGTTGATCATTTGTATTATAAAAGCTTCACATTTTCTTCAAAATATTATTTTCTTTTAGAAAATATATTTACGATTATGATTGAAAAATAAATTTTTAATATTAAATATAAATATATGTTACCCAACATAAAGTCTAAATATTAAACTTCCTAATAAAGTTCCTTAAAAAATTTAGTTTTGATCTACTATTTATCATAATTTTTTTAATTAAATATTTTTTAAAAAATTCTTTGAATTTAACATTCCTTATAATCCCTCAAACTTGTTAAGCGTCTATTCATCCTTCCATATTGAGGTTAAAATTGTACCTTAAACACATTATATCTCTCAAAATAATATCATTATATATTTACCCAAACAAATCATAGCAACAACAAAATGTTTTTCACAAATCAAACTATTCTTCATGCTTTCACAATAAAAAAACACATATCACACTCAAATCTTAATTTTTATCACTAAAAGAAACCTAACCTTTCAAAATAATACACTCAAATGAACAAGGGTACTAAATTAAAGCAATTTAATAAAAAAATTAAAAAAAAAAAACAAACAAACAAGCTTACCCGAAGATCACCCTTTTTTTTCTCGTAATCTGCTTTTCATTTGTAAATTTAGGGAACGAAGTGGGTATGCATGAGGGATAAAGAAAATTGAGTAAGTCACCCATTTAACGAGCGACTTACTTTAATAGAAGTTGCCTATTTAATGGGCGACTTTGGCGAGTTTAAATTTTTTTAAAAATGTTGGTTAATCGCTTAAATAGAATTAAGATGATACTTAATTTTTAAAATTTCCCAATGCAGGATAGTGAAGCTGGCAACCCATGTCTGCAATGTTTAGAAATAGTGGAATACGAAGGGTTATAAAGTATGGTGTTTGATTTATGTCATTTCTCCTGGTTGGATTCTACTAAGAAAGAATCATAAGTGCCTTTTTAAGATTAGTACAAGTTTGGTTGCAAATAAGATCTAAGTAGAGCTGTATTGAATAAATCCTGAAAATCTAAATTTAATAAATCCTGTGGATTAAATCTTAAAACATGATTCATGCTAAAACTAGATAAATAAAGTTGAACTTCTGATGTAAACTAGATAATAGCACAAACTAGAAAAGAAACTTGCAACAAGATAACAATACTTTTAATTTAGAGACGAAAGATACAATTGGAAGGAATAACCGTGGAAAGAAAACGTAGGTAGAAATCCTAGAAAAATTAGAAGAAGAAGAGAAGAAGAAGTCATTAGCTCGCAAGCTATTACAAAACCAGTAAGTTTTTTTTTTCCAAAAATTATCACATAACTCCACTTTAAAATAGTAGCAAACTACCCTTTAAGTAGGAAAAGGAAACCATCTATCACTAAAAGTAGCCGCCCAAATCAGCCAACCAAAATAGAGGGAATAAACCTAGGAAAAAGGGCATGGCCAGCCTAAGAACCAAACAAACAAGCAGCCCAAGAGCCAGCCAGAATCAGAATAGCTAAGAAACCTAACATAAACCAAGGAAAAGGCACGGCTAGCAAAAAATAAACCCACAGCTGAGAAATCCAAACACCAAACAACAAAGGGATAATGGGCCAATCCCAATAAGAGACAAAACAACCCAAAGATAAATACCCATTTAAGGAAGAATACAAAAATTTTGGCCTACATAAATTCTCCCTTGGTGGAGAAATATCATCTCCTGATGATATGGCTTTAGAAACTTCATCAAGCGCAGACTGAGCGATATCGAGCTCTCAAATCAAAGTAGCATACTTCTTTTCGATCATCTCCTTTTCTCATTTAAATTCTTATATGAGTTGAAGCTTCTTAGCTTCATATCTTTCTATACATAAATATAGATGTCTTTGAATTTTGAGAAGCTTGATCTTTAGAGGATTTGACGAACATGCATGAGGTTGAACCCATATTGTTATTGGAAATTTGTCCTCTATAATCCAAGGCATAATTGGCTTACTTTCTTGGCTGCCTTCAACTTGATTGTTTTAACTTTCCATTTTTTTTCTAAAGACTCTAAGAAAGGAAGATCCACTACTACATAAAGCTCTGATATCAAATTGATGTAAACTAGATAACAACACAAACTAAAAAAGAAACTTGCAAAAAGATAACAATACTTTTAATTTAGAAATGAAAGATACAATTAAAAGGGATAACTGTGGAGAGAAGAAGTAGGTAGAAATTCGAGGTGAATTAGAAGAATAAGACAATAGCATGTAAGCTATTATAAAACCCATATGTTTTCTTTCCAAAAATTATTACGTAACTCCTCTTTAAAATAGATGCAAACAACCCTTTGAATAGGAAAAGGAAACCATCTATCACATAAAGCAGCCGCCCAAATCAGCCAACCAAAACATAGGGAATGAACCTAGGAAAAATGGCATAGCCAGCCCAAGAACCGAATGGACAAGAAACCTAACAGCGTGCTAGAATCAGAAAAGCCAAGAAACCCAACAGAAACCAAGGAAAAAGCACGACCAACCAAAATAAACCCACAGCTGAGAACTCTAAACACCAAACAACAAAGGGATAATGGGCCAAGTCCAATAAGAGATAGAACAACCCAAAGATAAATACCCATTTAAGGAAGAAAACAAAACTTTTTTCCTACATCAATTCTCCCTTGGTGGAGAAATCTCATCTCTTGATGAGATGGCTTTAGAACATCCATCAAGCGCAGACTAAGCCATATCCAACTCCCGAATCAAAGCAGCGTACTTCTTTTTGATCATCTCCTTTTCTTGATTAAACTCAGCTAGAAGCTGAAGTTTCTTACACTCATATTTTTCTGCACAAAAGCACATTTTTTTTAGAATTTTGTAAAGCTTGTTCTATTGTGGATTGGTAAAATTTCCTTGGTATGAGACCCATTCGCTTGTTGGAATTTAGACTTCAAGATTACTTGGATCATTATGATTCAAGATTACTTTGCTCATTTAAGTCTCATGAAGCCATGGAGAAAGTTCTTAATGGAGGTCCTTGGCTTGTAGGGGGTTTTGTGGTAGGTTTAGACAAATGGTCTCCTACCTTCTCTCCTTACTCTTTGAAGGGAATTTCTTCTCCAATTTGGGTTCGTCATTCTCATTTTCCATTTCAATGCTGGGATGAATCCAATATCACTAGAATTGTTTCTAGAATTGGAACTCCTCTTTTATTGGATGGTAACATGTTTAGATGGGGGAGAAGAGAATTTTCTAGAGCTTGCATTCGAGTAAATTTGAATTCTAAACTACCCTCTGGAATTTGGGTGGAAGGGCTTCATGGTAGATTTTTTCAAAAATTCGAGTATGAAAATCTATCACCTTTTTTATTCAAATGTGGAAAAATTGGCCATATTGATTCTGTGTGTCCTAATACAACACATAATCTTAATCCTACTGTTAAAGAGGTCCCTTTCAGTTCTACTCAAACTAAAAATAATACTTTTGGGCCTTGGATGCATGTGAAGTTCAAAAACAAGAAGAGAATTATTCCTGAGAAAAAGCTTTTTAAAGTTGTCTCAACCATGGATAATTCGGATGATGTTTGTGTTAACATCAATAATGAAGCTATAGAAGATGTTGAAGAAGACAAGTTTACTGGTTCAGAAGTTCAGGTTGTTCCTTTGATAGCTCAGGACATGGCTGAAAATAAGGAAGAAGAAGAAAAAGCAGTTAGACAAGGAGTTGATTCATCCACCGTTCGTCCAGAAATTACTGAATTTCAAATTCAAATCCAACATATTATGGAGGAGAACAAGGCTTCGGAATTTTTTGTGGATCAAATCCAGGAAGTCCAGAATTTAAATTCTGAAATGACTAAAACCGTGGAAGTGGAATGCAGCAAATTGAATCTCAACAGCAATAATTTGAATTCAAATTTCTTGAAATTATGGAAGCTATCAAGGAAGGTGTTGATGCTGATCCAACCGATTCATCTCAGATTGTTGAAATTCAGGGAACTATCAAACTGGTTTTTGAATTCAAAAAATCAAATTTTCAGGAGAAAATTGTTTCTCCTTTAACTGAATTGGTGGCTCCTAATGTTAATTCAGATATTATTCCTGAGTTAAAAAATAGTTTTGACTCATTAAGAGAATCTTCTCCAATTTTGGATATTACCTTGAATTTTAAAAAAACTGCTCTTAAAAAAGACAATATTATTTTCTAGAAGAGTAAGTCTCCCGGTTCTAAGCAAACATTATTCAAAGAACTTCAAGCATTAGGTCCGATGAAAGATATTCCTAGAAGGAAGACGACTGAAGTCAAAGTGAAGAACGACAATAGAGGTTATTCTTCTCTTTTATCTCAATAATATGATAGATGGTTATCCCGCTAACAACATCATAGTGGATAGATACTTGGAGATGGAGCTAATTATCAAATCATCGAATGCTGACTTTGGAGATTGGGAAAAACTTATTGAATATCTATCAATGATATTCTTAAGTGATTGTTGGAATTTATTGTTTAAATGTACTTTCCTTTTTAGCTTTTGTTGCTTCATTTTTCATATAATTTGTCTTTTTAAACTTTTTCTAATTGATTATGAAATCATTACTAAGTCTTATTCTCTAACTGGATGGGAACTCTGGGATACTAATCAACCCTCGGGTTGTTTATTATTTTGGTATCCCCTGCAACTCAACATTTTCAAAATAGAAAATAGTGGGTTTCATATCATTTATGATAAGTTTAAATTAACAAACTTATGTCCAATAAGGTACCTTTTTCTTGTTAAAAAAGGCATCATTAGCTTCTTTTTCCTAGTTTGTATTAGGTTGTCTTTATTTTATAATTAATGCAATTCTGCATTTCTTCAAAAAAAAAAAAAAAGATTATGATTTTCAATATTTTTAGAAGAAATGAAGACTAGAAAGACAACCAAGGGCTCTGATACTAAATTTATGAAACAAAAAATCGAAAAACAACTAAAATAAAAGACACAACGTCAAATAAAAAAAATAACATTACTCTCAACTTGTAAACAACACAATCAACTTAATATTAATAAAGTATAGAGAAGAAAGATACAAATGGAATGGAAACCATGGATAGAAGAAATAGATAGAAGTCCAAAACAAATTTTTAGAGGAGAAGAGGAAAGGATACTAGCTCGCAAGCTTAAAAACCCGCAAGTTCTTACATACCAAACATTTTCACACAAAAAAAACTCCCTCTAAAGAGCGTAAAAATTCCTCCTTAAATAGAGAAAAGAAACCAAAAATCACCTAAAGAAGCCGCCCAAATCAGCCAACCAAAATAGAGGGAATAAACCCAGGATAAAAGGTAAAACCAGCCCAAGAACCGAACAAACAACCAAACCAACAATCAGCCAGAATCAGAACAGCCAATAAACCCAATAGAAACCAAAAAAAAGGCATGGCTAGCCAAAATAAACCCACAGTTGAGAACTCCAAACACTAAACAACAAAGGGATAATGGGCCAAGCCCAATAAGAGACAAAAAAGCCCAAAGTTAAATACCTATTTAAGGAAGAAAACAAATTCTTTTTCCTACATCAACTTCTTAATTACTTGTTTTGTTTTTTTGGAAAAATTTTGCCTTTTCCTATATTATAAAATTAAAAACAATTACAGTATTATCCAAAAGAAAAAAAAAACATATGAAAACTTGTAGAAAGAAAGCTAAGATAAAAAAAGACATCTCCAATACTCTAGAGAAACAAAATTGGAGTATTGGACATTTAAAAGAGGGATAAAAGTCATTATATAAGAGAAAAATCTATATTTAAATAAGAGATCAACTTATCTTGCTTACTTGCTAGCTTATTTTCTTCCTTGCTTAAATTGAGTAGAATTTATCATTGAGACAAGGTAGCTATTCCCCTAATTTCCTTAAGACCTTCCAAGGGGATTTATGTGGCATATGATCATCATTGTCCATGTCCCAAAAAATCCACATTTTATGCAATTGTCTAACTCAAGTTAGGCCATCAATATTCATGACAAATCTCCAAGAAGTATTGCAGTCGAAGAAATCTGAATATGTTAGATTCGAGCAATCTATCATAGTGTTTTAGTATAACTTCATCCCAATCTAGATCATTAAATCAAAAAAATATAGCATATAAACATAGCCAAAACAAAATCACTTTAGAAACTATAAGTGCAGTTTCAGGTTCACCAACTCCCCTCCTTTTCATTTGGAAAGTTTGAACCTTACTAACTTTGTGATGATTTTGGCAATAGCAGTGTGCACACAGACATATTACCAAATTTTCTATTATTTATTTCATGCTAAATGTGATATATGATAACATTAAGTATGAGCAAAACCCTTCTTTTAAAAATTTTCTCACCTGGAAACCCCTAATATACTCAAATGTCTATGAGACATTCAGTCTAAGTAGGAAATTCTAGCAACTCGGGAGTAATTTATGCAGCACAGTAAAAGAGTATTCACTGTCAAAATATAAGTGAGAAAGAGATTCTCTGCAACTATGACAAAAAGAGCATAATATATCATGTATCATAATATTTCTTTTTGTGAGTTCCTCCACCATTTTAAGACCACCTTTTAGAGTCAACCATGAAAAAATTAAATATCTAAGAAAATGTCTCTTGTGTCATATCATTGCAGACCAGATAAAATCTGGTTCATTAGCAAAAAAATCAGCATAATAATCCTTAAAGGCCCTAGAATCCTTTATATCCTATATGATATGAGAATTGTTTTTATAAGAAATAGGAATTTTCTCAATAAAACTCCTAATATGTTGTGTAATAAACATTGAAATGAATTAAGAAACATCAACAATCCAGATATTCAACTAATCATATTAAGAGCATAAGTTATCAAGTGGAAAACCAATAAATGTTGAAGAAAAAATCTCACCTATGCCCATAAAATAGCTATCAAGCTAGTTTTCTTTATAACAAATTAGAATTTCCCCTTTACTACAGTAGTAGTTTAACAAACATTTTCCTAAAAGCTTGAATAATTGGAAGTTCTAGGCCTCTAAGGAGAAATATATTTGGTCTTCAACCAGCTAGATAAAGGATTTATATGGTTATACATTCTACTAATGAAATTGTTGTTAAAAGCAAACTTCATAGTTGATATAGAAAAAATACCCAAACCTCCTTTGATAATGGGTTTGCAGGTATTAGCACAAGAGATAAGTTAGGGACATTTTTCTTGATTTCCCCCAAAATAAAGAAATTTGGCACAATGTTTCTCTATTATTCTACACACTCCTTTAGGAAAAATAGTGGTTCTCAACCAATATGTTGCAATGTCTGAGATTGTATATTTGAAAAAGATAACTCTCCTTGCAAAATATAATTACTTTGCTTTCCAACATGCTAACAAGTTGGTAATTTTTTTTCAACAGAGAAGAGAAGTCAGAAATTCTCAGTCTATCAGTTAAAATTTGAATTCCAAGATAAGTGAATTTGGTTGTGGTATTAACAATATTCAAATAGTTTGAAATTGTACTTCTTCTCAAGGTGAAGAAGCCTTTACAAAACTCTCTTCCACCAATCCCCGGTGTGACAGAGAACCATCATCCTTTCACACCCTCCAAGTGTAGGCAGAGAACATTCATCCTTTTACACCCTCCAAGTGTAGACAGAGTACCTTCGTCCTTTCACACCCTCCAAGTGTAGGCAGAGTACCTTCGGTTGTTCACACTCTCCAAGTGTAGACAGAGAACCCTTATTTTTTTACACCCTCCAAATGTTGGCAGAGTACCTTCGTCCTTTCATATCCTCCAAGTATATGTAGAGTACCTTCGGCTATTCACACTCTCCAAGTGTAGGCAGTGAACCCTCGGCTATTCACACTATCTAAGTGTCGGCAGAGAATGAGATCTTCTTGAAAGATCTTCACTCGAGCAATCATGAAGGACAAGAGAAAGAGTGAAGAATACAAAAATCACACATAGAGATACTTACCCTTGAGTAACCTTGTGAACCCTTCATGCTCCAATGGGAAGAAATCTCTCTCAAACACTCTCTCACACTCTCTCCTTCAATCACTCTTTACCATTCACGAAGAACAAATGAAAAAAAGATTAAAGGTCATTTTCTAGTAGATCTTTTATAGAAAAGACATGAAAAATCATCCAGAAAAATTTAAATTTTCAAGTTTTAGCATCCATGATCGTACCATACGATCATCATTCGTATGTACGAATAGTATAAAAACTTTTGCATACAAACCAATTGTGAATTTGTATGAAATGTATTCATACCCGATCATTATCCGGAACAAACAGTGTTCGTTCGGTCCAAACAGAGGAAATGTCAAAAATGCATATGTATGAACCAGCAGGACGACATGAACGAAAGCAACCCAGAGCCCTTCATACCGATATGAACAAAAAATATCATCTGTACGAATAGTGTTCATGCACGATCCAGAGGAGATCATACCGGTACGATGATTAGTATTCGTGCACGATCTAGAGGAGATCGTACCGGTACGAATGAAAAATATCATCCGTACGATTAGTGTTCGTACACTCTCCAGAGGAAATCATACCAGTACGGATGAAAAATATCGTTCGTACGAATAGTGTAGTGCACACTCTAGAGGAGATCGTACCTGTATGAACAAAAAATATCGTCCGTATGATCTATACTTAAAAAAAATTTTGACATTTTTTTATTTGCTCCATTGCTAGTTGGGAAAAATAATTAACTAGATCATTCCGTATAAAATAATTTCGTATTGTACGATCAGTTAAAAAATGTAAATTTTATAACTCTCCCCCGGTGTGTGTGTGCTCAGTTACTTAATTACAATCGCACTCTCTCATACTCAATAAAATAAAAAATACATACTTTAATTTATAATACACTCTAAATTGATCTTGATTTAAAGTCTTCATTAATCCGGAGTATGATTTTCCTAAAATGTTAGTACACACAAGAGCAAAAAATTTTTTCCAAAATGTGTTAGGAGAAAAATAATCTTGGAATCATAAAAAATATACAAGTTGCAAGAATGTCAAACATGCAAAGCTAAGTAGCAACTATCTCAACAATCTCCCTTTTTTTATGATTGCAAAACAATTATTTTTTGAGTTAAATTAAAAATCCAAAATTTCTCCTAAAGTCTCCTTACATGAATAAGCATGTGAATATAAGGGGCTTTTGTTATGAACATATCGATTTTTTTTAATTTTAAAGTTTTTCACAGACAAAAACAAACAACCACACAAAAACAAGAAACAAAACCCTAAACATGAACAAAACAATCAATTGTCAAATAACATTTCTCCCCTTTTTTAACAATAGCAAAAAGAGAAGAAGAAATGAACTACATAAATGTAAGAAGTCATATGATAATCCCTTAATAATTGATCATGAAAGAGATTGGGTTATATTTGCAATAACAATATTAATGTTCATTAGAGAAAATAAAGATTCATATCATTTAAGTTAAGATATAACACAGACAAGGAAAAAATATATCAAGGTCATGTATCATTCTAGATAATCAGATAAAGAGAATTATTGCAAAGGTGACAAAATGAAAATTAATTTAAGAGAAATTTCAATACATAATATAATTGAACATTAGATTGATTTGAAATTGAAGATTGAAACATAGAGGAAAGAACAAATACTTGTGGCGCTTTGCGCATCTTTTCAGTATTTGTGGCACACTTTGTGTATCTTTTCATATTTAGGCTAATTTTGTGCCTCTTTTCAATTTGCGAATCATTGCGCATTCTTTTAATTTTTGTACGTTTGTACACCTCCATTTTTTATTGATCTTTTCAAAATCGATAATTTAAAAACTCAAATTTTTCAAAATACAAAGATAATTATATTAAAAAGAGAATTAAAAGAATAATAAGACATCAAAGTTGCAATAATAATATTAAAATTTTTGTATGCCTAATAAGAACATGAGATTGATTCCCTTAAACTTGATATATTTATAAGGTAACTTAAATTTTTGAATAAATTAGATTTTCTAATTACTTCAATTTTTGTATTGCTTATCATATTATATCACTTCTTATATCAATTAAGTAAAGATAATCATATAGGCTAACGAATATTTCCAAAAGAGATCAATAATAACTAAATAAAAACAAGACATGTTTTGTTGATATCAAAATAAAGGATATTACATTGGAGCTCAATTGATATCAATATAACTCGAAAATAAAAACAACAGACATAATAACACAAACAAATAACAATCACATAAACTCCAAACATCATCACATCACATCAGCTAGCAAAGAAAATCACAAAAGAAGTATATTCATCATTTTGAGGGGCCCTGGTTTGGAGGAGGTGGCTGATTGAAGAGGTTAAAGTAGCTATTCATTATAGCCATGTTAGTGTTGACCAATTCAAACTGACATCATATCCATCCCATATACTGCTAGTGTTGAGTGTCCTACTGGTTTATGCGAGTCTGCATTTGATCAAAGCGCTGATCAAAATGACTCTCAAGATGATCAAAGCGAAGGACCATATCCTGAAAGCATGGTCAGCCAACAGGCTCAGATGCTAGTATAGGAGCTCCCCTTTCTCCCTTAGAGTCATCACCTCGATCATCTTTAGCAAAGATTGCTCAAAATGAAGCATCATTATAGTAGATGGACTCTTATAGATATGGATCAGGATGAACTAGATTGTACTTCTTCTCAAGAATGTATGTCAAAAGGCATCATAAGGCTATGTTCTTCTTTCTCTTATGGGAGGCATGACCAATTTCAAAAAGCCCATAAATATAGTCAATAATGAGTTTGTCTTTGTCTATAGGGTTGCCAGTAATGATCAGGTAAGTTACAGTGGAAAGAAGATGAGTAATATTCATTCGATCATCAGCTTTAGGAATTATAAAATCCTAAGAACATGCTGGATGATCATGGCATATTGGTGTAAAGTGGATGCCTTAAACAAATAACACACTTCTCCAAAACCTCTAAGTACTTTATTTATTTCGGTCTAATCATAATTAGAAGCATTGGTCAAGGTGTGGGATCTAATTCCATGAGTCCTTAAGTTCAAAAATATCCAACATCCTTCTTAGTTATTTCAACGCTCTTATTCAAAAAAAAAAAGGATCCAATCCTAGTTTGGTCAGTACTAAAACTCGTATTGGCCAGAAAATAGTGAAAAGTCTCCTTGTGGTAGGAGTGAATGAGGGTCAAAATAAAAGCAAACTGGGTTGAGGCAAAAAGTGGCATTACTTGAAAGATAATGTTCTCTTGCAGAAGAACTCTAGAAGGAGTGATACCAGTAGAAATAAACCTAAGAAATGATTCCTCATTGGTTTTGGACAAAAAGTTGGCTTCATCATTCCTAGAAGATGGTCCCTTAGCCAGTCTACTCCTTTAGCTAGAGCTAGCTATTGAAAGATTTGGAAAGATGAGAGGGTTTAGAAAGGCTTTTGAAATGAATGAGATTTGAGTTCTAAAGCCCTTCTATTTAAAGAAAAATGATCTTTCGTACGGACGAAAATAGGTTCGTCCCATACGATGCTTAAGTTCGTACGTACGAAATAAAATTTTATATGTATGAATGAATGCATTTAAAATGAAATGACTTTTCATATTCACACAATTTACGATGCATCCTTTCGTACAGACTTTTTGACCAAACGATCGTACAAATGAACAGGTGTTCATCCGGGATGATCGATTATTTAAGATTGTTTTTATAATGGCTTGGTTCGTCTCCCACTTTGAATGATACGTGGTTCGTACGTACGAACTTTAGGTTCATACATACAAATAGAAATAATAACACTACGGGAAAACACGCGATTACCTTCGAATTTTTCGGCAAAAAATTCTGGACGGTAATAAACGGCGCAGGCACCGGCGGAATTGTTCGACGAAAAGTTTGCGTCAACATTTCCGGCGTAAAATACACCGTAAATTTACCGACGCCGGTTCCGCCGGCCAATCTGACGGTATAGGGCTGTCTGAACCATTTCTGTCGCATGTTACGGCGGAACAATTCTGGCGTACGTTACCGGTGGACATTGCGCTGGCGTATTTAAACTCAACGAAATATAACCGACAGATGAGACGTCGGAAATTATACCGACGTCACTTACGTCGAAACTAGCTTATGCCCGTATAACCGTCTACAAGCGTATATACAAATGAATACACATCGTCCTGATGATCTGGGGATCGTATAGATGAATAGTATTGACAACAAAAATGATACCTAGACTGACCTACCAAATGATCAATATGCTACATAATTCGTCCTGTACGAAATGAATTTCATACGGTACGAATAGAACACTTATAAAATTTTGGGCTATTGATTAAAAACATGAAATCTGATGTGAAAATTATTTCAAACACTTAAAACACAAAATACAGAAACAAACATAAATATGACATAAAAATAAAAAATAGAAAAACACACTCACAAAAACACATATCAAGGTTGCAGAAAATTTGTATTAAGCATTTTTGTCAATCACTCCTAGCCTTATTCTTAATATACTTAAAGTGTCAAAGACTAGTGGTTTTGTAAAAATGTATGCAAGTTGATTTTCAGTTGTAACATGATTCAGTTCAATTTCTCCTTTTGATAGATGATCCCTTATGAAATGATGTCTTATGTGTTTGGTTCTTGAATATTGAATATGATTTTTTGAAATGCAAATGGCACTAGTATTATCACAATAAATTTGAATAGTGCCTATATTAAATTCTAAGTCAATCAATTATTATTTCAACCAAAGAATTTGTGCCACACAACTTCCTAAGATAATGTATTCAGCTTCAGCAGTAGATAGGGCTACAAAAATCTATTTTTTAATGGACCAAGAAACTAGTGAATTTTAAATAAATTGGCATGTTCCAGATGTACTATTTCTATCAACCCTATAACCTACAAAGTCCGAATCTGAATATCAAATTATTTCAAATGAAGAGCTAAACTTAGGATATCAAATTCCTAAGTTCTGAGTTCCCAAGAGATATCTCAAAATCTTTTTCACTGTGATTTTTATCAGTAGATCCAAAGATGATATCATCAACATAAATTTATATAATAAGTATTTCATCTCCAAACTTCTTTAAAAAAAGAGTCATGTCCACACTTCCTTTTTTAAAAGATCTCTCAAGTTGGAAAGTGGTCAACATCTCACACCAAGCCCTAGGTGCATGTTTCAAACCTTACAATACCTTTTTCAATTTAAAAACATGGTTTGGATATTTGGAATTTTCAAACTCTAGAGGTTGTTCAACAGAAATGTCCTCTTGAATTATCTCATTTAGAAATGCACTTTTAACATCCATTTGATATAACTTAAATCCTCTAAAATAGGCAAAGGCTAATAAAATCATAATTTCTTCAAGTCTCGCTACATAGGTAAACGTCTCCTCAAAATCAATGCCTTCAATCTGATTATACCCCATAGCAACCAATTTAGTCTTATTTCTAACAATAACTCCTGAGTCGTTCATTTTGTTCTTAAATACCCACTTGGTTTCAACTACACTTTGATCATTTGGCCTTGTAATTAATTCCTAAACTTCATTCCTTATAAATTGATTCAATTTTTCTTGCATTACCAAAATCCAAAATTCATCCGAAAGTACTTGATTTATATTTGTGGGTTCTATTATAGAAATAAAGGAAGAATGATTTACTTCTTTGCTCAGTTCATGCCTCGTCCTAACACACTCACTAGGTTCACCTAAAATTAATTTCTTAGTGTGATTTTTAGAAAATCTCAATTCTCTAGGCAACGGGTTTTCTATCTCTAAATTTTCTTTCAAATTAACTTTCTCAATCTTTTGGGAGTTTATTTCTATCTCTTCCTCTTCAACATTCGGCTCTTCCAAAATATCAGATTCATCAAAAATAACATGTGTGGTCTCCTCAATTACTAAAGTTCTTTTATTGAATACTCTATAAGATTTTCCAATATTAAAGTATCCTAGAAAATTTTCTTCATCTAATTTTAGATAAAATTTTTCTAAAGTAGATTTTCCATTGTTATGTATGTACACCTTACATCCAAAAATATGCAAATGTGACAAATTACATGTTCTCCCCTTAAGTAACTTATAAGGTGTTTTTTTCAAGTTCGATCTGATGTTCACCCTATTCAGAACATAATATGCTGTCCTAATCGCTTTAGTCCAAAAATATTTAGGAAGTGAATATTCTGCCACAATGGCTCGAGCGGCTTCAATCAATGTTCTGTTCTTCCTTTCGACTATCTCATTCTTCTGAGGGGTTCTAAGTGCAGAAAAAATTGTGATCAATCCCTTTTTCTTTACAAAAATTCTCAAATTTTTTATTTTCAAATTCTCCACAGTGATCACTTTGGATGGTTAAAATTTCACACCCTTATTTCCTCTGAATCCAAGGAAAAAAATCTCTAAACTCCTCAAATGATTCACTCTTATAATATAAGAATTTAACCCGTGTAAATCTAGAAAAATCATCCACAATCACAAATTTGTATACCTTCCCTTCTAGACTTACAGTTCCAACTGGTCCAAAAAGATCCATATGCAAAATCTCCAATGGTTTACTAGTTCTAAGATCCTTATTGGACTGAAAAGAGGACTTCACTTATTTTTCTAGTTGACATGCATCTCAAAGGTGATCCTTAGTAAAGTTTAGTTTTGGTATACCTCTCACTAAGTTCTTTTGGGTACCCCTCCTAAGGTTTTTCATGCTAAAGTGACAAAGTCTCCTATGTCAAAGCCATGATTCATCAGAAATAGTTTTCAAACAAAAAATAGTAGGAATTTTGATACAATTCAAATCTAGCATATAAACATTATTTACCTATATACCATGTAAAACATCATTACCATTTAAGCTTAATATTCAGCTAGTAGGAAAAATTTAACGTTGTAACCTTAATCACATAGCTGGCTAATACTCAAAAGATTATGATTTAAGCTTTCAACTAGTAACACATTCTCAATAATAAAAGTTTTTCAAATTTCCTATCATACTTGATCCAACCACCTTCCTTATGGTGTTATCTCCAAGTGTAACCCTGCCTCTATTCCTGGCATCTAGCGATATGAATTGTGCAATATCTCCAGTCATATTCTTTGAGCAACCGCTATCCAGGTACCATATGCTCTCATGAGGCCTTGTGTGAGAGCGTGCCTGTAAAATCATTAAATATTAGACCTGAGAACCCAAACAAATTTGGGTTCAACTTTTGGCATATTTAAAACAAATGCTTGTATGATATGTCTAGGTTTATACATCTTTGGTTTCCATACTAAATGAGTTTTTCTATCTAAAGTATAATTGCGTAATATGACTAATCATCCCAAAAATTATAGCATTTACTCCAGGAAATGGATTTCTTAATCTTTTATAACTGTTCCGATTCTTCCTGAGTTGTAAGAATTTTGGATACAAAATAGGATTAGTAAAATCTTCAAGTCTTGGGGGTTTCCTATTTTTCTTGAGAGCTTTTACTTTTAATTTTAAAAATGTGTTCATATCTTCCAACACATTATTACTATATTTCAAATTATATTTTTCACTCTCTGATTCATCTTTATAATCTTTAAATTCTTTTTCCAATTCTGCATAGGATGATTTTAAATTCTCATTATTCTTATTCAAATCATCAAACTCATCGAGTAAGCTCATGTGGTTGCTATCAACTAATGCATGATATTTCCTAAGAATTTCATATTCTCTCTGTAGTTCTTGTAATGTTATGTTCAGACTAGCATGCATTTTCTTTAACTTCAAATATGCATCATTTATTCTTTTAGAAACTTCAAAAAGCTCAGTATAAGTTAAGTCACATACCTCTTCTTGATCTGACTGATCAAGATTATTGGCCATCAAGCACAAGTTGGTGAGTTCCTCCTCCTTTTTTAGTTTTTTATGAGTCTGAAGCTAAGTCCTCCCAGGAAGCTCTTTGGAATTTCTTCTTGCCCTTCTTCATATTTGGTTTCTACTCTATCTTCTCCTTACTAGGAGCGGCTTTAAGCTTTGGGCACTCTGACTTAATGTGTCCAGGTTTCCTGTACTAGTAGCAAATCATATCATTTGAAACCTTGATATTCTTATTAAACTTACCTCGGTTTCATTATTAACATCTTTTTTGCTTCCTCTTCAGGAAAGCTTCTAAACTGTCTAGTCATCAAAGAGATGTCGTCCTCATCCTCAGGTTGTGATAGATCACTCTCCAACTCCTCTACTTTCAGTTCCATGTTCTTCTCTCATCATGGTTCTCTTGCATCAATCTTTTTTTGACTCGCTCCTTGCTCGTAAGCAATCAGTGATCCAAAAAGATTATTAATAGAGTAAACATTTAAGTCTTTAGACTCTGATATAGCAGTTATTTTTGCATCATAAGTAGTAGGCAAATAAAGAAGTATCTTATTAACCATTTCAACGTTAGTTAATTCCATGCCTAATGCATGCAAAGAAGTGACTATCTGCGTGAATCTTATGTACATGTTAGAAATAGATTCATTGGATTTCATGCAAAATAATTCATAGTCATATAACAAGAAGTTTAATCTAGACTACTAGTCACTTTATAAATTATACAGAGTCTATCTCGTATGTCCTTTCAACTCACTTAAGTATACAAAAGAAACTATTTAAATATTTAGCATTAAATTATGCTAAGTCATATTCTTCTGTAGTCCAATCTGCAAAGGGTGTTTCTATTTTAATGGCATCAACTAGTCTAGTTTGTATTGTATACCCTTCCTGTACCAAGATCCACACACGATAATCTAAAGACTGTAAAAATGTAGACATGCATATTTTCTAAAAATCAGAAGGGATATTATCAAACAAAGGAGGTCTAGTGGTCAAAACCCTTCAGGTGTGTTATGGTTTCCAAAAGTAGCCATGTTCGTTATTCAAAAAGTAGTTTAGACTTATGATTTTGAATCAAACCTCTGATACCACTTGTTGAATCTTATTGTTTTTAGAATATGTTATTGGACCTAATCTAATGTCCCAAGGCTAACAAAGAGGGGGGTGAATTGGTAATTTTAAAAACTCAACCCTTTCTTAGATTTTAAAATTATAGAAATCGATTAATGAACATGAGCAAGTTGATTTAAATTTTTAATTAAAATAATTTTTTAACCACAGAAAAAATTATAAACTTGTAGAAAATAAAAAGCAGTGGAAATAAAAAAACACAAGGGTTTATAGTGGTTCGGTCAAACACGACCTACATCCACTCCCTGAAGTCTCCCACTTCAAGTATTGCACTATACCAAAGTGACTCTCCTTTTGCCCCCACAATAAGGTGGAGAAGCCTTTATAAAACTCTCTTCCACCAATCCTCGGTGCGATAGAGAACCATCGTCCTTTCACACCCTCCAAGTGTAGGCAGAGAACCTTTGTCCTTTTACACCCTCCAAGTGTAGGCAGAGTACCTTTATCCTTTCACACCCTCTAAGTGTAGGCAGAGTACCTTCAGTTGTTCACACTCTCTAAGTGTAGGCAGAGAACCCTCATCCTTTTACACCCTCCAAGTGTAGGCTGAGTACCTTTGTCCTTTCACACCCTCGAAGTGTAGGCAGAGTACCTTCGACTGTTCACACTCTCCAAGAATAGGCAAAGAACACTCAGCTATTCAAACTATCCAAGTGTTGGTAGATAACCAGATCTTCTTGAAAGATCTTCACTCAAGCAATCTAAAAGGATAAGATAAAGAGTGAAGAAAACACAAATCACACACAGAGATACTTACCCTTGAGTAACCTTGTGAACTATTCACGCTCTAATAGGAAGAAATCTCTCTCAAACACTCTCTCACACTCTCTCGTTCAATCACTCTTTACTAATCATGAAGACCAAATGATAAAAAGATTAAAGGTCAATTTCTAGTGGATCTTTTATAGAAAAGACACAAAAAACTATCCAGAAAAACTAAAATTTTTCAAGTTTGAGCATTCACGATCATACCATATGATCGTCATTCATACATATGAATAGTACAAAAACTATTATGTATGAACCAATTGTGAATTGGTACGAAATGTATTCGTACTCGATCATTGTCTGGTACAAAATGTGTTCGTCCGGTATGAACAAAAGAAATATAAAAAATGCATATATATAAACCAGCAAGATGAAATGAATAAAAGCACGCTAGAGCCCTTCGTACCGGTACGAACAAAAAAATATCATCTATATGAATAATGTTCGTGTATGATCCAGAGGAGATCGTACCGGTACGAACGAAAAATATTTTCCGTACGATTAGTGTTCGTGCACGATCCAGAGGAGATCATACCGGTACAAACGAAAAATATTGTCCAAATGATTAGTGTTCATGCACAATCCAAAGGAGATCATACCGGTATGAACAAAAAATATTATATGTATGAATAGTGTTAGTGTACGCTCCAAAGAAGATCGTATCGATAGGAATAAAAAATATCGTTCGTACGAACTATACAGAAAAAATTTGATATTTTTTTATCACTCCATTGCTCGTTGGAGAAAATAACTTACCAGTGTTGCGGATCTATTTTCATGGTTAATAATTTTGATGATAGCAAACACTCTTATTTCTCTATGACTGCCTTATCACTGATATTTTGCGTTAAGTTCAAGACTGTAATTTGGAATCAGCTCAAGATTGGGTAGACTAGGTCTGAGTCAGCTTGTACCATTTATCCTTTCTTGAGTCTATTATAATTGGTGTGGCTTCTGATGCTAAGTAACCTTGCACACACACACCTTGGAAGAATTTTTTATTGTTCCCTAGAGTTTTCTATTTTTGGTAACATCATCCGGGATGATATTTATATCGGCCTGGACGATTGGTTTAAAAACATAAACTCTGATTAAGGCACCATCCTTGTTAAGGTAGCCATCATTAAACACATCGTCCTGGACAATTTTGTATCGACCAGGACGATAGGCTCAAATCAGAAAGAATCTACTGCCTGATCTATTTAAAAATTACTTATTTTTGGACATCGTTCCGGTGGATCGGCTTGGCCTATCAGGATCGGCCTGGTCGATCCAGCATAATTTTTCTTAAATAAATCTGGTAATTAAGGAGAGCAATTAATGGTGATTTGCATGATCACATCGGTCGGGCCAATCATAGGATTGTCTGGGTCGATTTGACATCGGCCAGCTTCTTTCAGGATGATGTTCAGGATGATTTTCCTTATATTTGAACTAATCGACCATGATGATATCCTATCGGCCTGGATGATATGACAAAAAATTGTCTAATCGTCCCTAACCGACTGGGCTGATTGAGCATAATTTATGCTGATCGGCCATGCCGAAATTTATATCGGCCTGGATGATAAAGTCGGCAAGTTGCATTAATGAGCTCATTTTGAGATCTTCAATTTAAGCTTTGGCAAGAAACTTGGTAAGTGTCTTTGGCATCCATCGTAGCTTCATTCTTTAGGGGGGAACTTGAAGAGAGAGCTTGAAAGGGAGTA
Organism: Dendrobium catenatum; assembly: GCF_001605985.2. Lineage (NCBI taxonomy): Eukaryota > Viridiplantae > Streptophyta > Magnoliopsida > Asparagales > Orchidaceae > Dendrobium > Dendrobium catenatum. The sequence goes on along the minus strand of NW_021319315.1, from coordinate 5,085,314 downwards.
AGGAATAGGTGAAGTTTGTGAGAGGGAGAAGATCCTGTGACGGGGGACTCAAGGGAGTGTTTGGGGATTCCACACGGTTGCTCCAGCAAGCTTGCACCTTAATTCCGTCGGATTCAGGGCTTGTCTTGAAGGAAGTTCACCAAAGAAGAAGATCTCTTTGGTGTCAATAAACTCGGCAACTCCATCGCATCGGGGAAGGTGGAAGTGATTTTGTAAGGCCTTCTCCGTCTAGCTATTGGGGCTAAATGAGAGACACATAGTTTAGTGCAATAATTGGAGGGTTCCTCCAAGGAGTCGACGTAGGTTAAGGTTTGAACAAACCATTATAAATCTGGTGTGTTTTTTCCTTTATTATTTTCGTATTTAAATTTCCACACTTTGGTTTTCATTGTGGTAATTTTTGGTTTGAGTTTTGTTTAAAATATCGATTCACCCCTTTTTTATTAGCCTTGGGCTTGTTTTTAAGGGGCCTAACATCCCTAACAAACTTTCAAGTGGTATCAGAGAGGAATTCAAAAAAAACTAAGTTTGAAAACTTTTTGAATTTTGATCCACGGCTAATTTTGTTAATCGTAATATTGCAAAAGATTATTCAATCACCAGACCACCTTTATTTGAAAATATTATATTTGATTTTTAAAAAATTCGCATGTCTACATTTTTGCACTCAATTGATTTTTGTATGTGGCATATAATTTTAACTGGTTATTCTATACCATCTCGTATTTAAAATGGAATTAAAATTGACATTTCTTTTAATCAATGGAGTAGAGAAGAAAAAATTAATTCTTAATTGAATGCAAAATCTTTAAACTATTTTTCTTTTTGTGCTTTAAATTCTTAAGATTGTATGTTAGTTTCCACGTGCACTACTGGTAATGAAATTTGGAATAAATTATACACCATATACGAAGGCACTAGTGAAATCAAGCAATCTAAGTTGAATATTTTAATGCATGATTATGAACTGTTTGGCATAAAACCTTATGAAATATTCTTAGAAATATATACTAGATTTATTCAAATTGTTACATCATTACATGCTTTAGGAAAAGATTTTTCAAATTTTTAACAAGTCAATAAAATTCTTCATTGTGTACTAAATAAGTTTGATGCTAAAGTTGTTGCCATTTATGAATCAAAAGATTTGAATGAATATTCTATTGATAATTTGATTGGCTTACTCGTTGCCTACGAGCAAAGTTTGGGTCAAAAACTTTTTGATGCAGGTGAAACAATAGTGCTAAATGCTTAAAACATGAAGGAAAGTGGCTTAATTGGTGAAGAAAATAATGACTTGTCAAGAAAATTAAAAAGCTCACCAAAATATAAGCCTCAATAAAAGTTGAATAAAGGTAGAAAAGGTAAGAATGTTAAGATTACTTTTGACAATATTTTCTTTGGATGTAGGAAACCTAGACATATGAAAAATCAATGCCCTAATTTGAGAACTCCTCTAGGAAAAGAAAAGTGAAAAGCAAAGAAAATTTTAAAATGGCCAAATAATGAAAAGAAAAAAATCACTTGGGCAGACTTAGCTTATGAATCATCTGATCAAGAGCAAGATGATGTTTAAACCATTGTTTGTATTTTTGTTTTGTTTGCATGTTTTGTATTTTTTTGTGTTTTTTGATTGTTTTTTTGTTTTGGATTTATTCCTTTTTCATCCTTTCTTTCTTTTCTTTTCTTTCTATTCTTCTTTAAATTTTAATTGTGTCTTTACATTTTCTTTTTTTGCCAACACACTCATCATCATACTTTTAAAATTCAAAAAAAGGGGGATTAAAAATTTTAAAATGAAAAATCTACCTCTTATTTTTTCTTGAATTCTTATATAAGTTGTGGTTGGTATCTCTAAAAACATTCAAAGGAAGAAAACTCATGATTTTGACTCTCAATCTCTATTTTGTAAAATAGGTTATTCTACTTTTAATTTAAAATCTTCATCATATTTTAAATTGAATTTTGAAACTGAAATTTTTTCATCTCCCTATATTTTTTCTATCGCATAGGAATCTCTTATAAGTTGTTGAATCTTCCTCAAAAATTTTCTAATCAAGTAGTTCATTGTGTCAATAGAATGTGTTTACTTTTATTTTTAAAATTTCAGAAAGATAGCATATTCAAAAAAAATGGTCGATGACGCCAAATCAAAAAATGCACAATGACACCAAATTGAGAAATATACACATAGTGTATCAAAAGAAAAAAATGTGCAAAGTGCACCAAAAAACTGACAAGAAGCATAAAATGATCCCACAAGGAGTATGCTTATCAATTCTGTTTTATTCAAAGCTTAAGAAAACCCTTGATATTTTTTATGCTTGAGTTTGAAAATCATGATTCCTGATTCAACAATTCGTGCATTAATCTTCTATTAGATATGTTTTATGGAAGGAGTTTTGGAAAAATAAGTGTTTCTTTTTCTAATTTATTTCTTTATTTAGATATTGGAATAAAAATTTTTTGATCCTTTAAAAGGAACTTGAGCTTGAATTATCAATTTCTGAATTTCTTACCTCTACTAGATTATGCGTTGTCAATCCATTTCTTATTAATTTTATTTTAAAAAAAAAACTAATAGGTAACTTTTTCTTTTTAAGACTTTATGTGCCCCTTCTCTTTTTGATAATGTCAAAGGGGGAGAACGTACAATGAATTTATATCCTTTTACTTGCATTTTTTCTTTAAAAAAAAAATAACAAATTTTTTTTTATCTCCCATATTTTTAAAGTTTTATTCTAGTGAAGGGGAGATTAAGAGAAAATATTTTCTTCTTTGTAAATTCAAATAGCATTATTTGTCATCATCAAAAAGGGAGAGATTGTTGAGGATCTATTTTCAAGGTTTATGATTTTAATGATAGCAAACACTCTTATTTCTCTACGACTGCCTTATCTACTAACATTTCAGGTTCACAAGATCAAGACTGTATTTTGAAATCAGCTCAAGGTTGGGTAGACTAGGTCTGAGTCAGTTTGTTCCATTTTTTCTTTCTTGAGTCTATTGTAATTGGTGTGGCTCCTGATGCTAAGTAACCTTGCACACACACACACCTTGGAAGAATTTTTGACTATTCCCTAGAGTTTACTATTTTTTGAAACATCATCCGGGACAATATTTATATCGTCCTAGATGATCGGTTCAAAAATAGAAACCCTGGTTAGGGCATCATCATTGTTAAGGCAGACGTCATTAAATACATCGTCCAGAACAATTTTGTATTGGCCAGGATAATTGGCTCAAATAAGAAAGAATATGCCGCCAAATCTATTTAAAAATTACTTATTTTTGGACATCGTCCTACTGGATCAGCCTGGTTGATCATGTATAATTTTTCTTAAATAAATCTAGCAATTAAGGAGAGCAATTAATGGTGATTTGTACAATCACATCGGCCGGGCCATTGGCAGGATCGTCCGGACTGATTTGACATCGGCCAGCTTCTTTTCAGGCGATGTTCAGGATGATTTTCCTCATATTTGAACTAATCACCCAGACGATATCCTATCAGCTTGGATGATATGACCAAAAATTATCTAATCATCCCTAACCGACCTAGCTGATTGAGCGTAATTTATGCTAAATATCATCCTGGATGATTAAGTCTGCAAGTTGCATTAATGAGCTCATTTTGAGATCTTCTATTTAAGCTTTGACAAGATATTTGGAAAGTATCTTTGCAGCCATTGTAGCTTCGTTCTTTTGGGGGGGAACTTGAAGAGATAGCTTGAAAGGGAGTGAGGGGGGGAATCAAGGGAGTGTGGAGGGGTATTCTACACGGTTGCTCCGGTAAGCTTGCACCTTAATACCATCAGATTCAAAGCTTATCTTGAGGGAAGTTCACCAAAAAAGAAGATCTTTTTGGTGTCAAAAAACCCGGCGACTCCAACGCACTGGGGAAGGTGGAAGTGATTTTATAAGGGCTTCTCCGCCTAACTATGGGGGCTAAAGGAGAGATACTTAGTTTAGTGCAATACTCAGAGGGTGCCTCCGAGGAGTGGATGTAGGTCAAGGTTTGGCCGAACCACTATAAATCCGGTGTGTTCTTTCCTTAATTATTTCCGCATTTAAATTTTCGCACTTTGGTTTTTGTAGTGGTGAATTTTGGTTTGAGTTTTGTTTAAAATATTGATTCACCCCTTTTTATTAGCCTTGGGCTTGTTCTTAAGGGGCCTAACATCCCTAACGAACTTTCAAGTAGTATCAGATAGGGATTCATAAAAATTAAGTTTCAAAACTTTTTGAATTTTGATCCATGGCTAATTTTGGTAATCGTAATATTAGGGAAGGTTATTCAATCACCATACCACCTTTATTTGAAAATATTACATTTAATTTTTAGAAAATTCACATGTCTACTTTTTTTCAATCAATTGATTATCGTATGTGGCATATGATTTTAACTGGTTATTCTGTACCGTCTCATATTTTAGATGGAACTAAAACTAATATTTCTTTTAATCAAAGGAGTAAAGATGAGAAAATCAATGCTTAATTGAATGAAAAATCTTTAAATTGTTTTTCCTGTGCTTTAAATTTTGAAGATTGTATGTTAGTTTTCACGTGCACTACTGGTAAGGAAATTTGGGATAAATTACACACCATATGCGAAGGCACTAGTGAAATCAAGCAATCCAAGTTGAATATTTTAATGCATGATTATGAACTATTTTTCATGAAACCTTATGAGATAATCTTAGACATGTATACTATATTTATTCAAATTATTACATCATTACATGTTTTAGGAAAAGAATTTTCAAATTTTGAAAAAGTCAAAAAAAATCTTTGTTGTCAACTAAATAAGTTTGATGCTAAAGTTGTTGCCAGTTGTGAATCAAAAGATTTGAATAAATATTTTATTGGCTCACTAATTACCTACGAGCAAAATTTGGGTCAAAAACTTTTGGATGCAGGTGAAACGATAGTGCTAAACGCTAAAAACATGAAGGAATTTGGCTTAATTGGTGACGAAAATAATGACTTATCAAGAAAATTAAAAATCTCACCAAAGAATAAGCCTCAACAAAAGTGGAATAAAGATAAAAATAATAAGAATGTTAAGATTACCTCTGACATTATTTGCTTTGGATGTAGGAAACCTGGACATATGAAAAATCAATGCCCTAATTTGAGAACTCCTCCAGGAAAAGAAAAGGAAAAAGCAAAGCAAATTTTAAAATGGCCAAATAATGAAAGCAAAAAAATCTCTTGGGCATACTTAGCTTCTGAATTATCTGATCATGAGCAAGATGATGTTTAAACCATTGTTTGTATTTTTTATTTTGTTTGCATGTTTTTTATGTTTTTTGTATGTTTTTTTTTTTTTGTTTTGGATTTATTCATTTTTCATCCTTTCTTACTTTTCTTTTCTTTTTCTTCTTCTTTAAATTTTAATTTTTTCTTTATTTTTTCTTTTTTTGTCAACACACTCATCACCATCCTTTTAAAATTAAAAAATAAGGGGGATTAAAATTTTTAAAATGAAAAATCTACCTCTTATTTTTCTTGAATTCTTATATAAGTTGTGATTGGCTTCTCTGAAAATAGTCAAAGGAAGGAAACTCATGATTTTGACTCTCAATCTTTGTTTCCTAAAAGAGGTTATTGTACTTTTAATTTAAAATCTTCATCATATTTTAAATTGGATTTTAAAACTAAACTTTTTTCATCTCCCTACATTTTATCTATCGCATAGGAATCTTTTGCATGTTGTTGAATCTACCTCAAAATTTTCCTAATCAAGTAGTTTGTTGTGTCAATAGAATGGGTTTACTTTTGTTTTTAAAATTTTAAAAAGGTAGCATATTAAAAAAAAAGGCCAATGACGCCAAATCAAAAGATGCGCAATGACGCCAAATTGAGAAAGATACAAAAAGTGTATCAAAAGAAAAAAAATTATGCAAAGTGCGCCAAAAAATTGACAAGAGGCATAAAATGAGCCCATAAGGAGCATGCTTACCTAATCTATTTTATTCAAAGCTTAAGAAAACCCTTGATATTTTTGATGCGTGAGTTTAAAATCATGATTCCTTATTCAACCATTCGTGCATTAATCTTCTATTAGATATGTTTTATGGAAGGAGTTTTGGAAAAATTAGTATTTTTTTTAATTTATTCCTTGATTTAGATATTGGATTAAAAAGTTTTTTATCCTTTAAAAAGAACTTGAGCTTGAATTATCAATTTTTGAATTTCTTACCTCTACTGGATTATGCGTTGTCAATCCATTTCTTATTGAGTTTTTTTTTTTAAATTAAGATGTAACTTTTTCTTTTAAGACTTTATGTGCCCCTTTTCTTTTTGATAATGTCAAAGGAAGAGAACATACTGTTGAATTTGTATCTTTTTACTTATATTTTTTCTTTTAAAAAAAATTAAAAACAACAAATTTTTTTTTTATCTCCCCTATTTTTAAAGTTTTATTATAGTGACTAGGAGATTAGGAGAAAATATTTTCTTCTTTGTAAATTCAAATAGCAATGTTTGCCATCATCAAAAAGGGGGAGATTGTTGCGGATCTGTTTTCATGATTTATGATTTTGATGATAGCAAACACTCTTATTTCTCTATGACTGTCTTATCTACTGACATTTTAGGTTCACAAGATCAAAACTATAATTTGGAATCAGCTCAAGGTTGGGTAGACTAGGTCTGAGTCAGTTTGTACCATTTTTCCTTTCTTGAGTCTATTATAATTGGTGAGGCTCCTGATGCTAAGTAACCTTGCACACACACACCTTAAAAGAATTTCTGACTGTTCCCTAGAGTTTACTATTTTTGGTAACATCGTCCGAGATGATATTTATATCGGCCTGGATGATTGTTTCAAAAACAAAAACTCTGATTAGGGCATCATCCTTGTTTAGGCAGCCATCATTAAATACATCGTCCTGGATGATAGGCTTAAATGAGAAAGAATCTGTCGCCAGATCTATTTAAAAAGTACTTATTTTTGGAAATTATCCCGGTGGATCGGCCTGACCGATCCAGCACAATTTTTCTTAAATAAATCTGGCAATTAAGGAGAGCAATTAATGGTGATTTGCACAATCACATTGGCCGGGCCGATCGCAGGATCATCCGGGCCAACTTGACATCGACCAGCTTCTTTTCAGGGTGATGTTTAGAATGATTTTTCTCATATTTGAACTAATCGTCAAGATGATATCCTATCGGCCTGTATGATATGACAAAAACTTATCTAATCATCCCTAACCGATCGGGCTGATTGAGCATAATTTACGCTGATCAGCCAGGCCAATATTTATATCGGCCTAGATGATAAAGTTAGCAAGTTGCATTAATGAGCTCATTTTGAGATCTTCTATTTAAGCTTTGACAAGTCACTTGGTAAGTGTGTTTGGTAGCCATTGTAGCTTCATTCTTTTGGGGGAAACTTGAAGAGAGAGCTTGAAAGGGAGTGAGGAACGGGTGAAGTTTGTGAGACAGAGAAGATCCTGTGAGGGGGGACTCAAGGGAGTGTGGAGGGGGATTCCACACGGTTGCTCCATCAAGCTTGTACCTTAATACCGTCAGATTCAAGGCTTATCTTGAGGGAAGTTCACCAAAGAAGAAGAACTCTTTGGTGTCAAAGGACCCGGCGACTCCGTGCATCGAGGAAGGTGGAAGTGATTATTAAGGGCTTCTCCACCTAGCTGTGGGGGCTAAAGGAGAGACACTTAGTTTAGTGCAATACTCGGAGGGTGCCTCGAGGAGTGGATGTAGGTCAAGGTTTGACCGAACCACTATAAATATGGCGTGTTCTTTCCTTTATTATTTTCACATTTCAATTTCTGCTCTTTGGTTTTCGTAGTGGTGAATTTCGTAGTGTACTGTACGATCAGTTAAAAAAATAAATTTTAGAACTCTCTATCGGTGTGTGTGTGTGTACTTAATTACTCAATTACAATCACATTCTCTCGGACTAAATAAAATAAAAAATACATACTTTAATTTACAATACACTTTAAACTGGTCTTCATTTGAAGTCTTCATCATTCCGGAGTATGATTTCTCTAAAATGTTAGTACCTATAATAGCAAAATAATTCTTCAAAATGTGTTAGGAGAAAAATAATCAAAATAATAATATTTGGAATCATAAAAAACATACAAGTTACAAGAATGTCAAACATAAAAAGCTAAGTAGCAACTATCTCAACAGTCCCTACTTCCTTGGAGGTTCGAGAGAGGTCTACTTCAGCAACTGATCAAAGTTCTCTGCCAGCTTCCGGAGGAAGCAAAATGAGTTGGGTTCTCTGCCTGCTTCAAGAGGAAGCAAAAGGATTTGGGTTCTTTGCCTCAACGGGGTCGGTGGAAATGAGTTTTGTTGCAAATCTAAGATTATGGATTAGACTTTTGATGATAACAAACATTCATGTTTTTCTACGACTGTCTTGCCTACTAACTTCTTAGGTCCACAAGATCGAACACAACTTAAGACCAGCTCAAGATTGGGTAGATTTAGTTTGAGTTAGTCTATAATGTTTTTCTTTTTCTTGAGTCATTTATAAAAGTGATTCCTGATGCTAAGTAACCTTGCATACACACATACTTGAAGGGTTTTCTGAGTTTTTCTATTTTGAGTATATCATCCTGGACGATGTTCATATCGGCCAGGATGATCCGACTAAAAATAGAAACACTGATTAGGGCATCCTTGTTAAGCACCTGTCATTAAGCCGATCGGCATGGATGATCCTTGTATCGGTCAGGATGATAGGATCAAATTAGAAAGAATCAGCCGACTTGATCAATTTAAGTATTCTTTATTTTAGGACATCAGTGAGGATAATCTATACATCGGCCTGGATGATGCAGCATAATTATGCCTAAATTAATCTGGTAATTATTGAAAGTAATTAAGGTTGATTAATACGATCACATTGGCCTGCCCGATCGCAGGATCGGCCGGGATGATTTCCTGGATGATTAACATCGACCAGACTCTATTCCAGGCAATATTTAAGATGATTGTACTCGAATTTGAACTAATAGGCTAGGATGATATTGTATCGGCCTGGATGATGTAACCAATTTTCTTCTGATTATCCCAAATCGTCCTGGCTGATTGAGCTTATTTTGTACTGATCGGCTAGGATGATATTCCAATCGTCCTGGACGATAATGTCGGTTCTTGAAATTCTATTTAATGGACCAAAATTTTCTCATGCAAAGCGACCTTTAGCTGCTATCTTGACCTGAGAGAGTCAAGAGGAGAGGGAGAGAGAGGGAGGAACTTGTGAGGGGGAGTTTGTGAGAGGGATTCACAAAGGTTGCTCCAAGCAAGGTTCCAAGGCGTCTTCTCCAGTCTTCATCCTTTATCCTTGGGGGTTCAAGGGAGGTAAGCTTCAGCAATTGGTCGAGGTTCTCTGCCTGCTTCAGGAGGAAGCAAAAGGAGTCGAGGTTCAGACAGAAGCAAAAGGAGTCGAGCTTCTCTGCCTGCTTTAGGAAGAAACAGAAGGAGTTGGGATCTATGTCTGCTTCAAGAGGAAGTAAAAGGAGTTGGGTTCTCTGCCTCGCCGGGGTTGGCGAAAAGAAGTTTTTATGAGTGCTTTTCCACCTTGCTGTGGGAGCAAAAGGAGAGTCAGTTTTGTAGTGCAATACTCAGATGGCGCCTCCGGGGAGTGAACGTAGGTCGAGTTGACCGAACCACTATAAATTTGGTGTGATCTTTCTCTGTTTTGATTTCCGCATTTATTTTTCCGCACTTTGATTTATATGGTGATTTTGCTTTGTGATTTTGCTTTGATTGTAATAAAATTTTATTTAAAATACCAATTCAACCCCCCCCCCCTTTTGGTTAGCCTTGGGCCAGTGAAAGTTTGTTAAGGATGTTAAGCCCTATAGAACTCGCCCAAGCTAACCAAGAGGGGGGGTGAATTGGTATTTTAAAATTTTCTTTTAACAAAGAATAAAAAACATAAACCAAAATCACGCCACAAAAAATAAATGAGGAAATAAAAGTGCGGAAGCAAGAAAACAAGAACACATAAATTTATAGTGGTTCGGTCAACTCGACCTACGTCCACTCCTTGGAGGCACCATCCAAGTATTGCACTAAAAAACGTGACTCTCCTTTAGCCCCCACGGCTAGGCAGAGACGCCCTCACAATAACCTCCTTTTTGCCACTCCGGCAAGGCAGAGAACCTACCTCCTTTTGCTTCCTCCTGAAGCTGGCAGATGGCCGTCAGAGACGATCTACAGACCATCTTGCAACGCC
>NW_021319315.1:5045520-5066271 GCF_001605985.2 Dendrobium catenatum | reverse complement strand
GAGGAAGCAAAAGGAGTTGGGTTCTCTGCCTGCTTTAGGAGGAAGCAAAAGGAGTTGGGTTCTCTTCCTCGCTGGGGTTGGCGGAAAGGAGTTTTTATGAGGGCTTCTTCGCCTTGCTGTGGGAGCAAAAGGAGAGTCACTTTTGTAGTGCAATACTCGGAGGGCACCTCCGGGGAGTGAACGTAAGTCGAGTTGATCGAACCACTATAAATCTGGTTTGATCTTTCTTTATTTTTTTTTTTGCATTTATTTTTTTGCACTTTGATTTATGTGGTGATTTTGGTTTGCGATTGTGCTTTGATTGCAAGAAAACTTTATTTAAAATACCAATTCACCCCCCCCCCCTCTTGGTTAGTCTCGGGCCAGTTCTTAAGGGCTTAACATCCCTAACGAACTCTTAAGTTTTTATACGGGCTTCTCCACCTTACTGTGGGGAAAAAGCAGAGACACTGAGTTTAGTGCAATACCCGAAGGAGAGACTTCGGGGAGTGGACATAGGTCAAGTTGACCGAACCACTATAAAATCTAGCATATTCTTTCTTATTATTTTTCTACATTTAATTTATGCACTTTAATTTCTATGGTGATTGTTTGGTTGTATTTTTTATTTTTTATGGATAAATTTTTAAATACCAATTCACCCCCCATCTTGGTTAGCCTTAGGAATAGTTCATAAGGGCTTAACATCCCTGACAAACTTTTTGAGAGAAGTATGGAAGTGGTGTCATCCATGTGATGAGGATAGGTAAAATTTATATCCCCTGAATAATAAGGAGATCACCCACCGATGAGGCATGTTATAAGACATCGATAGTAATAGCCTTGAACCCTAAATCTAAGAAGGGTTTAGTGTTCTACACACAACACTAACACTTGTGTTCTAGCTAATGCATCCGAGCTTATATCCTACCTGAAAAGGAAAGCTAGATAACCACCTAAGCGTATAAAATCTATGCCATCTGGTCTTTATGAAAGATAGTTGGGTGGGTAAGTTTTCAAAAATTAAGGCTGACATCTAGAGAGTTTCCTAATTGGCCATGAACTTATGTAGGGTGAATGCTCCTAGAGCTAATGCAATTAAAATTTTAATTTAATTAGTTTCTAATATAATGCATGTTGGTTAAATCTTCTAAATTAGGTATGCATGAAATTTTAAAATGGCTTATAAAAATAATTTTTAGAAAAGACCAAACTTTCCCAGATCTAATACCTCATCTTCATAGGTCGAATTATCTTGAATCTACCCACAGGTGGGGAAGCGTCTTATAGAAGGAAAAAGAAAGATGCATTAATATGCATGTGACCCCGGATGATTCCGGCTATTCCCTAGGTCGTTAAGTTTCTATGTTATTTAATTCTTAAAATTTTAGATATTAGTTATTAGTAGAAAACAATTATCCCTAAAGTGCATAGCGAAATCAGGCCATACACATGCAAAAAATAACCTAAGAAAAACAACAAATTTCTACAGCACAAATAATATAAACACATCAATATTAAAAAAACCAGGCATAGTAAAGAGATGAATTCCATGGCAATTATCATATAAGTACAACCAGAGTGTCCAGAAAGTAATGGTGGTCAAGCCCCACTAACAATAACATGGATTCTAAACCAACTGAATGACACAAGTCTTAAAAGCAATGCATTTCATCTTCAAGTCTTCATCTTCCAGTATTCGAATCATCTTCCTTCAATATTCATTGGATTCGTCATCTAGAAGGGTACTCAAATGAATAAGAAACTCTCTATGAAGGGCCTTTATTTTTCTTTTTGGGTACCTAGTGTTTGAAATGCCTCACTTTTGAATACTTTTACAACTCAATATTATTACAATTTGCATCATTTTACGAAAAGAAAAATCTAAACTCAAACTGATCCTGTAAGATTATTCTAATAAAAAATCCCAAGCAATTAATATGCAACATCCGAAGCAATTTATATATACGTAGAAAAGTAAACACGCTTGGCCATACTTTTTTAATTTAAAGGGGGACTTAGTAGATTTTTGAAGCATCTATAGAAAATACTATTAATTTTATAAGTTTAGTGATTTTTGCCCCTTTTAATCAATGCCCTGTATGAGCATGGCTACCTATATAAGATTGAATTAGTATAAATCTGTTGACCTCAAATTTGTCAAAATCCTGGGTCAAAGGGTTGACTTGGTCAAATTGACCAAGTCAGGCCCCAAGACCACCTCCTTTGTATTCAATGGGTCAAACCAAGTTTTTTGAGCCCAGTCCTAGGCCCTAGGTCAACCTGATTAACCAGGTCAACCTAGGTTGACCCAATTCACCCTAAAGGAGCTTAATTCAAATTCAGCTCACTTCCATGGCTCCTGGGTTCAACCCCCTTGTCCCCTAGACTTAGTTGACCAGGTTGACCAATTCAACCATTGACTTGGTTAACCCAAGTCCTAATTAAGTCAATTTGACCTATTTAAACCCATTCAATTCTTAAGGCATTCAAAATATTTATAATGATCCCTAATTCAAGACCACGACTAATTCAAGTGGTTTTCCCTCCTAATAAGCCCTAGGATAGATCTAGACCGTCCATCTAGAGCCTAGTTCTTTAAATACACTCTTTAGGGTTCCAATGAGGGTCTCTTGAAATTTATCTCATCCTATACTCCCTCAACCTAAGAGATCTTGGTTTGTGAGCTCCTCTCATCTCTTTCCATACATCCCCACCCAAATTCATTAGAGCAAGCTCGTCGATGACGATCTTTCGGCAAACCTGAGGAGACTTCCGTTGCAAGGCAATTTCTCGTCAATCAAGAGCTTTTCAAAATGCAATTTATTCTACAAAAATGAGTGTGGATAATCTACAAGTACAACAAGCCCAAGATCTCTTGAATCTACTGTGTGGATTAGGTAAAATCATAAACCCTACTCTAAGACACTTAGATTTAAATAACTCTTTTCACACCACATTTTATAATCCAATTTTTCCTCCCCCTAGATGCTCTTCATTAGTACTACCTACGTTGAAAATTTTATCAAGTTTCATCATGTAAACCTAGAGAACAAAGTAAATTATCGTTCTAGGGTTTCGATTTATGCTATTTCGATAGTGTAAAATGTTAAGAGAGTTGATATTTGCTTGTTTTACATTCTTGCAACTTGTATAGTTTTGATGATTCCAAATATTATTGTTTTATGTGTAGTTATCTCCTAACACTTTTTATAAGATTTGTTTTTGCTCTTATGTGTACTAACATTTCAGAAAAATCAAACTCCAAACTACTGAAGACTTCAAATCAAATTCAGCATGAGATATCTTGTACTTTGAAGCTTATAATTTTTGTATGAATTAAGTTTGAGAGGGAGAGATTGTAATTGAGTGAATAAACACACACACACACTTGAGGAGATCTTAAAAATTTTGTACTGATCGTACAGGACGATCAGGTCAGTTACTCCTCATAAGAGCAATGGAACGAATAGTTTTTGGAGAAAATTTTTCTAAGTCCTGATCATCCAGAAAAAATTATAATCATCCCCGGACGAGTTGGGCTCTGTAAAATTATCGTCCAGACAAAATTATAATCATCCCCGAATGAGTTGGGCTCTATAAAATTTTCATCCAGATAAAATTATAATCGTCCCCGGATGAGTTGGGCTCTATAAAATTTTCGTCCAGACAACATTTATAATCGTGCCTGGATGAGTTACTCTCTGTAAAAACTTTATCCTGATGAAATCATGTTCGTCTCAAGACGGTGGGAACCGACTTAAGTAAGTTGGTTACATCCTGTAGTTATTTGGGAATCGACCTATGAAATAACTGTTCGTCCGGACGAACCTAGTACGTACGGGATGATGATCGTGTACGAACATAGTTCATACCAATATTCATTATTATCATTTCTGACACTTTAAGTAAAATCATCCAGGACGATCCACGATAGTACGGGAAGATACATTTCGTGTTGACTTGAAAATTTGCAGTTTTTTGACGATTTTTCTTGTCTCTTCTATATATAGTCCAATTTAGACTGCCACCAAATCTTTTTGCTCATTGATCTTCGTGCCTATTGAAAGAAGAGTCAAGGAGAGAGTGTGAGAGAGTATTTGAAGAAAGATTCTTGCTATTGGAGCATAAAGGCTTCACTTAGAGTTTAAAGATAAGAGTCTTTGCTTTTGAATTGTGATTACTTCACTCTTTTCTTTCTTCCTTCTAGAATTCTTGTGAGAAGATCTGTCAAGGAGATCCAGTTCTCTGCCGACACTTGGAGAGTGTGAATAGCCGCGGGTTCTCTACCCACACTAGGAGAGTGTGAAAGGATGAAGGGTTCTCTGCCTACACCGGGAGAGTGTGAAAGGTCGAAGGGTTCTCTGCCTACACCGGGATAGTGTGAAAGGATGAACGGTTCTCTGCCTATATCGGAGGAGTGTGAAAGGACAGACGGTTCTCTGCCAGCACTAGGGATAGTGTAAAAGGACGACGGTTCTCTGCCGCACCGGGTAGTGTTGAAAATAGTTTTGTAAAGGCTTCTCCGCCTTGCTGTGGGTGCAAAAGGAGAGTCACTAGTGGTATTAGTGCAATACTCGGAGGGTGCCTCCGGGGAGTCGATGTAGGTATAGTTTTGACCAAACCACTATAAATCTGGTGTCATTATTTTTCTGCTACTTTTTTTTATTTTTGTGATTTACTGTTTTAAAGTTGTGGTTGAAAACTATTTCTACAAAATTCATTAAAGTTTAATTTTAGTTTAAAATACTCAAAAGAGGGATTAATTTTTAAAATATCAATTCACCCCCCCCCCCCCCCTTGGTTAGCCGTGGGACATAAGCTTAGGCTTAACAACCTAATTCATAGTGAACGAGTTTCAACAAGTGGTATCAGAGCTTTGTTTCAAAATCATAAGTTTAGACTACTTTTTGATTATCATAGATGGCTAAACTTTGAAATCGAAATACACCTGAGGGTTACTCTATAATTAGACCTCCACTGTTTGACAATATACCTTTTGATTTTTAGAAAACTCGCATGTCTACTTTTTTACAGTCACTTGATTATCGAATGTGGATATTAGTCCATGAAGGATATACAAAACCAACTAGATTAGTTGACGGAGTTAGAGTTGAAACACCTTTTGCGGACTGGACAGTAGAAGAACGTGACTTAGCACAACTAAATGCTAAATGCTTGAATAGTTTTTTTTATGCTTTAAAATCAGAAGACTACATGCGAGTTTCCACTTTCAAAAGTGGAAATGACATATGGGATAGACTTTGTATAACATATGAGGGGACTAATGAGGTTAAGCAATCTAGACTTAATATATTGTTACATGATTATGAATTATTTCGCATGAAACCTGATGAATCCATTTCTGATATGTACACAAGATTCACACAAATAGTCATCTTTTTTCATGCACTGGGTAGGGAACTAATGAATGCTGAAATGGTTTATAAGATTCTTCGTTGTTTGCCTATTGCATATGATGCCAAAATTACTATAATTACAGAGTCTAAAGATTTAAACATTTACTCTATTGACAATCTTCTTGGTTCGCTAATTGCTTACGAGCAAGGAGTTAGCCAAAGAAAGATTGATGCAGGTGAACCATGAAGGAAGAAGAACATGGCACTAAAAGTGGAAGAATCTGAGAGTGAACACTCACAACCTGAGGATGAAGACGACATCGCATTGATGACTAGACAGTTTAGAAGCTTTCTGAAGAGTAAGCAGAAGAGATTCCAGCAATGGAATAGAGGTAAATTTAATAGAAATGGCAAGGTTTCAAATGATGTGATTTTCTATGAGTGCAGGAAACCTGGTCATATCAAGATTGATTTCCCAAAACTCAAAGCCACTCCTAACAAGGAGAATATAGAGGAGAAACCAATTGTAAAGAAGAGTAAGAAGAAGTTTCAAAGAGCTTTCTGGGCGGACTCAGCTTAAGATTCATCAGAGACTGAAAAGGAAGAAGAAGTCACTAATCTTTTGCTTAATGACCGATAGTCTTGATCAGTCAGATCAAGAAGAGATATGTGGCTTAACTTATGATGAATTATTTGAAGTTTCTGAACACATGCATGATGCATATGAGAAAATAAAGAAAATGCATGCTAGTCTAAGTTTAAAATTTGAAGAACTTCAAAAGAAACATGAAATCCTTAGGAAAGATCATGCCTTAATTGACAACAACCACATAACAACGACATGAATTTACTTGACGAGTTTGATGACTTGAATAAAAATCATGAGAATTTAAAATCATCCTATGTAGAACTCAAGAAAGATTTTAAGAACTTTAAGGATGAATCAGAGAGCAAATTATATAAAATTAATTATTTAAATTGAATTTTAGAAGATATGAATTCATTTTACAAATTAACGATAAAAGCTCTTGAGGAAAATAGGATACCCCATAAACTTGAAGATTTTACTAATCCTATTATGTATCCTAAATTTATGCAATCCATGAAAAGACAGATGAATGTTATAAGACTTTTTTTTTTTGAAGAATTGCACCACAATTGCTTTCAGAGAACAAAAGAGGGCTAATTACACTTGATAAGAATGAAAAGAATCACATTCCTCCTTGATAGAGTACAATAGCAAGGAAGGAATGTTACCAAAAGAAAAACTATCAAAAAGAAACACTTACTAAGAGCCATAGTAGCACATAACTTGGCTACCTTATTATAACTTCTAACATGATTGAATACCAGTTTATGAAAGTCATTGACAAAAGAAGCTCCTCCGAATGCCACCTGTCCACGATCCCCTTATTCTTTTTGAAAGAATCCTGAATAGAAGTAATGACGTTGAGGTTGTCACTCTCTATAATCACACCTTTATACTCAAGCATCCAACTCCTAATGTAATCCCTAACCGAGAAAACAGCCTCCATTTCAAGTTTGGTAATGTCCAATGGACTTTCTTTTCCCCAAAAGAAAGAATAAACCTTCCCTTATGATCTCTGAAAATTCCACCAACTCCAGCACAGTTAGATCTAAGCAAAGACGCATCAACATTTATCTTCATCCAGTCTTTTGGAGGGGGGCACCAAGACTCACGAGACTCCCTAAGGAGATTGGTTCCCCAGTTGGAAAGATAAGGACTGCCTTTATTACTGGCGAAAGCCAAAGCATTAGAAGCTATCACAGAAGAAGGCAATGCAGATTTGCCATGTTTCACACAATTTATATTCCTCCGAGAAAGATATACAATAGTGCAATAAATCTTAACAATACCGAGATTCTAAGAAGACAGTCTTCTTAACTCCTGCAAACAGTTGTTAAGAGACTGAAAAACTGGAATAGAAATGCCCCAATCATGCATTTGTTTAATGACTTCAACCATACATTTGCAATGTACTATAATGTGTTCATAAATTTCATTATCATTACATCCTCTAGCACAAGACCGATCCATAACAAGCCTTCGGTAGTGCAGAAATACATTTGTGGGTATTGCAGATTTACCAAGTCTCCACCAGAAAGTTTCAACTTTTTTGTTGAGTTTGATCTTATACAACCAATTATAATAATCCTCTCCATCCATATTGTATTTACAGTTCAACATATAATCATAAGACATAGAAGAGATAGACTTACCCGAGTACATTCTCAGCAGCTCCCTCTGATCCTCCATCCCAGGGTTGATCTAAATATTGTTGATCAGCATGATAAATTCAGGATGGAAAACTTCCTGAAGCACTGCATAATTCCATTGACCTTCACTCGATATCAGTTGGCTGACATTCATCCCTTCCAACACTACACAATCCACCAATGTAGGCCATATGTTAATACACTTGTCCAGCACCCAGATATCATTTAATACGCTAATCTTATTTCCACTGCCAATGGCCCATTTGGTTATATTCTGCAACTGTCTTCCCCCATCAAGCAAAATTTTCCATGCACTTGATGTTACCTTCTTTTGTGTTCCATCCATTAATTCATCTCCATACTTATGTTTGATAGTTTTGTAACAAAGACAATCAATTTTCTGAAAAAAAAAATCCCAAGCTAATTTGGACCTCATAGTAGGAGATTGAAGTCCCATCCCTCCCATACTCCTCGGTTTGCACATATCTTCCCAAGCCACATAATGTATACCATGTTCTCCACCCGGTTTATGCCATAGAAAATTTCTAAAAAGTTTCTCCACCTCATACAATAACCTTTTAGGAACTAATGAATGAGTTACTAAGAAGTTTGGCATAGACAACAACGAACTAGAGATAAGAGTAATCTTACCTCCCAAAGATAAAGTCTTCTTGCCCCATGCATTGAGCCTATCCATAACATTGCTCAACACATCTTGAAAATCAGCCAACTTCAATCTATTAAGGGATAACTTAATCCCAAGGTAGCTCATCTCCTTCACATTTTTTAACCAAACAACCTAGTAATCTTCTTCTTAGTTGGATAACCAACTACCTTACCAAAAAGAATCTGAGATTTACTGACATTTATCCTTTGGCCCGTCCATTTGCAAAAATCTTCAACTATCTTCTTCAAGGCTTTGGCTAACCCAATGGATACATGAGAGACGATTAACACATCATCTGCATAAAGAAGATGTGTAATCCTAGGGCCTCTATGAGAGACTCTAATACCAAGATCCTGTCCCTTCTGCTCAATAGAATTAGAAACCAACTGGAAGCACATGATGAAGAGATATGGGAGAGTGGGCATCCTTGACGAAAGCCACTTTGAGCGTCAATCCACTCATAATTCCTCCCATTTATAATGATAGAAAATCTCACACCTACAACACATTCCATGAGAAGTTTAGAAAATAGCTAGGGGAATCCATACCATTTAAGGATTTGATCAAGTGCAGGCCATCCCATGCTATCGTATGCCTGCTCCATGTCTAGCTTCAAAGCCATCAATCCCTTCTTGTTCTTGGAAATTTTAAACTTGTGAAATATCTCTTGTGCCAACAAACAATGTTCAGATATAGACATTCCCGGCATAAAGGCCATTTGCTCTTCAGTGATCAATTTGGAAATGCATCTCTTCAATCTGTTAACTAGAATAGTGGCTGCAATTTTATAATTAGTTTGGCATAAACTAATCGGCCTATAATTAGAAGGAGTTAAGGGTCTTTTGATTTTAGAAATCAAAACAATTAGAGTATCCTTCCAATTCCTGCTCATTTGACCAGAATTTAAGAAGCTCTTAATAGCTTCCCATAAAGTTTTCCACACAATATCCCAATAGCATTTATAGAAAGATGAAGTGACTCCATCCATACGTGGAGATCTATTGTTTCCCTGCTGAAATACCGAAACCTGTAGTTCAGCCAATGTGAATTCAGAGCTCAGATCAGCAACATCTCTCTGGTTCAGCTTCTGGTTTTCCGACACCATCGGCCACCCTGCTAGATCACAAGTTCTAGATTGCCATTTAGCTTCAAAGAATTGAATAAAAACCTTCTCAATTTCATCATCTTCCTCCTGAATGTTATTATGAACGTCTTTAATTTGAACCACCCTATTCCCATTTCTTCTAGCCATGGCAAAGTTGTGGAATACTTTTGAGTTAATGTCTCCTTCTTCATGCCATCTAGCCTTTTCCCTTTGATTCCACCATACAGCTAGCCGATTCAACGTTACATTAAGCTCGTGCACTTTACTTCTAAGCAAAAGAAGGTCCTCATTAGTCCAATCTACACCCACAGCTTCTTTGTTTTGGAGTTCAAGAATATTCTTTTTCAGATCTTCCTTGAGAGTTCTCAGATTTTTGCACTTACTTTTGCTCCAAAAGAACAACGCTTTCAGCGTTCTACTAGTTTTCCTTTGAAGGATATCATTATTATCACCAAAATCATTCTTCTTCCAAGAATGATACACAATGCTTCTAGCTGCTGGATAGGACCTCCATGTATCCTCAAATTTGATACTCTTCATCAAGGGACGTATCCTCTCATCCAATTTAAAGGAAATTGGATTATGATCCGAAGCCACTCTTGCTAGGTGCCTAGTAAGAGCTGAAGGAATTCTTTGAAGAGAAACCGAGTTCAACAAACACCTATCCAGTCTTTCCCATATCCGAGAGGCTCCTTCTTTGTTATTACACCAAGTGTACCTTGGTCCAATGCTTCTTACATCATGAAAATCTGAATTTGTCATAAATTGTTTCATATCTCTTGGTCCTTTGGAAAATAAGAACCTCTTACCTCCTCTCTTCTCCTCCTTGTTCAAAATGCAGTTAAAATCCCCACCAATGATAAAAGGATTAGGATCATTCATGCCCTCTTCAAGCTGCCTCCAAAGATCTTCCCTTTCTTTGCAACATCGACTTCCATAGACCGTGGCAATCTTCCATGTACCCAAGCTTGTAATCAATAGATCCCCCATGATCACTTGAGAAGAAGTATCCTTGACAACAAAAGACACACTCTTCTTATCCCACAGCACCAGCATTCCACCTGACAGACCAGCAGCTGGAACATGGTAGAATTCCCAATCATTCCCAATGAGATAATCAACCTCCCTCCTACCAATATAAGTCATCTTAGTCTCCAATAGATCAATAAAGCAAACATCTTGCACTCTAACCATATCCTTCAAATACAAGGTGGCCTCCCTCTTCCTAGCCCCCCTGCAATTCCAAAATAAAAGAGTAGACATTAAATTTTTGCTGGGGATTCCTCCCCACACATGGAACTCACCCTTCCATCCCTTCTCTTCTTCTTGTGCCCTGTTTCAAGAGGTCCCAACGATCTTAACTCTTTGGCAAGTTTAGTTTTATTGCCCCCACATTGAGAACCCACACCAACATACATTAAATCTGAATCATTCAGTTTCATACCAGTATCTCCAGCCCCATCAATCTCCTCAATGCATTGAGTAACCACGTCCTTCGGCTTATCAACCTCCTCATTATTATACATGGTTTCTTCTCCAACATCATTAAGCAGAACATCAAATCTATTACTAACAACAGTCAGCTGCATTTTTTTTTTACAGTTTGCTTATGCTCATCAATTGCCTTCTTCTGATCATGCATTTTATCAGTCAGCATACCCGAAATACTTACATTATCCACATTCCTTTTCTCAGCTGGGATTACTTTCTGCACAAAGTTAGTCCCCATATTTACCATCCTGTTATACTAACGTTCATTCATATGTCTTCCACCACCATTCGCCTTAACAAAATGTTTGTTTTTGAATTGTACATGTATCCACGGGCCAAATTCTGTCTTGATCACACCTGGATTGGCTTCAGGAATAATCTTTCTCGGTTCATCTACAACAGGTTTAATAATGGCCTGATCTGTAATCCCCTGAACAACCTCCTCAGGGCATTCAGCCTTATTATGTCCTATACGACCACATTGATAGCAAAACAAATCCACCTTCTCATACTCCACCCGTTGAAAAAATCTGCCAGGTGATCCTTCTATCCAAACTCCATTCGGTAGCTTCTTCTTTAGATCAATTTTGACACATACACGAGCGAATTCCTGCTTCCCCCATCAAAAAGTATTTCCATCTATGTACATTGGCATCCCAAATCGAGATGCTATTCTCGCTATGTTATCTTCAACCCAGCAGTAAAGCGGTAAACAGGTGAATCTGGTCCAAATGGGAGCGGAGATCCCCTTGAATGAGTACGGATCAAATGCAGAAGTCCATCAATCCATTCTGACAATGTAACCATCAACAAACCACGGTCCCCCATTAAGAATATCCTTCACAGCCTCCTCCGTCCTGAACGAATAGAGGATCTAGTTCATGCCAATTGACGTTAAATGGAACCCGCCATACTTGCTCCATTGTTTCCTCAATTCCATACTAAACATAGGGAAAGGCACATTGTTACCCAAAACTTTAATCACCACAGAATGTCTCAGGACATGAATATTTTTCTCCTCCATTTCCGAATTTAACTTAACAGCAACCCCATCTTCCGATAATTCAACTTTCTCTCTATTCAGCTCAATCTTGATATGCTTCGGTTTTGTCCAGGCATTAACAACCTCATTCAAGCTTTCTTGTTTATTGGTCTCCTCCATCACAATTCCGTCGATTGTCGAATCCATTCCAGAATATTTAACATAATCAAGAGTATTACCCCGTTCTTGATCATTCACAATTTTTAGATCATTATCCTCATGTCGAATCTCATTCATTCCACACCGATCCTTATTCAAGAAATTCATCACCCGATTTCATACAATCAAGATTCAGTGTACCTGGCACCAAAATCTCCCCATTACTCATAGCCGCTCCATCTATCACAATCGCCTATTTGGCCTTGCCTTCAACCACAGGTAGACGAGATGGAGGTCTCATCCCTTCTCTGATTACCACCCCATTACAGCCTCTACCACCAGTTCGTAAAGAAGCTGGAGGTCGCAAAGCAGCCATGACATCAGCAGAGAAATCTTTCTACAAAAAAAAGTGATGCGAGAGGCGCTTCTAGTTAGCGCCTTGACTTCCCTAGAGTAATGCCGATGATCATCCGGCGGCCGCACCACCTACTGTGAAAAATCACGGGAAAGATCAATTCAAACCCGAAGAATAGAAGTTTCTCTCTCTAGAACCCAGACGTTCTCTCTCTAGAACCCAGGTCTTGGGCTAGTTCTCAATCGTTCACTCACTTGTTCAGCGTAATATGTGGATGTCGAATGTTATAAGACTTAGAAAACCATTTCCAAAAATAAAATGTAATAATTGTGGATTGTTTGGACATATAGCTCACACCTGTACTTTGAAGATGAAAACTTATTTGGTGTGGAGACCTAAGATGCATAAACCTAGATATATCATACATGCATCTGATTATAAATTGCTGAAAGGAGAACCCAAACTTGTTTGGGTTCCCAGGTCTAACGTTTGATAATTTTGTTGGGTCGCCCTCACACAAGACCTCGTGAGAGCATATGCTACTTGGACAGCGGATGTTCAAAGCATATAACTGGAGATACTACTCAATTCATAACGCTGGAAGCCAGGAGTGGAGGCAAGGTTACACTTGGATATAATACCACAAAGAAGGTGTTTGGATCAGGTATGATTGGAAATCTTAAGAACTTTTTTATAGACAATGTATTATAGGTTGAAGGCTTAAAGCATAATTTGTTAAGTATAAGTCAGCTTTGTGATAAAGGTTATTGTGTAAAATTTTTCCCTATTAACTGCATATTAAGCCTAATGGAAAAGATGTTTTGAATGAAAAAAGATAAATAATGTTTATATGCTAGATTTGAATTGCATTCAAGCTCCTACTGCTTTTTGTTTGAAAATTGTATCTGATGAGTCATGGCTTTGGCATAGGAGACTTTGTCATTCTAGCATGAAAAACCTTAGGAGGATTACCCAAAAGAACTTAGTGAGAGGTATACCTAAACTAGAGTTTACTAAGGACCACCTTTGTGATGCATGTCAACTAAGAAAGCAAGTGAAGTCCTCTTTTCAGTCCAATAAGGATCTTAGAACTAGTAAACCATTGGAGATTTTGCATATGGATCTTTTTGGACCAGTTGGAACTGTAAGTCTAGGATGGAAGGTATACGGATTTATGATTGTAGATGATTACTCAAGATTCATATGGGTTAGATTTCTATTTCATAAGAGTGAATCATTTGAGGAATTTAGAAATTTTTTGACTTGGATTCAAAGAAAACTAGGCTGTGAAATTATTTATATTCAAAGTGATCATGGAGGAGAATTTGAGAATGAGAAATTTGAGGAATTTTATAAGAAGAAAGGATTTGATCACAACTTTTCTGCACCTAGAACCCCTCAGCAGAATGGGAAAGTCGAATGGAAAAATAGAACATTAATAGAAGCTGCCTGAGCAATGCTGGCAGAATACTCACTTCCTAAATATTTTTGGGCTAAGGCAGTTAGCACTGTATGTTATGTTCTGAATATGGTGAATATAAGATCTAAATTAAATAAAGCATCCTATCAGTTGCTAAAAGGAAGAACACCTAATTTATCTCATTTGCATGTTTTTTGGTTACAAGGTATTCATTCATAACAATGGAAAATCTGCCTTAGGAAAATTTGATCCAAAATCAGATGAAGGAATTTTTATTGGATACTCAAATATTGAAAAATCTTATAGAGTATTCAATAAAAGAATATTGGTAATTGAGGAGACCACACATGTTGTATTTGATGAATCTAGAAATATGAAAGAGCCAAATGTTGAAGAGATGAAATTGAGATTAACTCCCAAAAGATTTATAAGATGAATTTGGAAGAAAATTTGGAAATAAAAAACCCTTTGCCTAGAGATTTGATTTTTTAAAAACCACCCAAGGGAATTGATTATAGGTGAACCAAGTGAGGGTGTAAGGACTAGGCATGGATTAAACAAAAAAGTCAATCATTCAATCTTTATTTCAACTATAGAACCCACCAATAATGATCAAGCACTTTTTAATGAATTTTGGATTTTGGGCATGCAAGAAGAGTTGAATCAATTTGTAAGAAATAAAGTTTGGGAATTAACTACAAGGCCAAAGGATCAAAGTGTAGTTGGAACTAAGTGGGTATTCAAAAATAAAATGAATGACTCAGGAGTAGTCATTAGAAATAAGGCTAGGTTAGTAGCTAAGGGGTATAATCAGATTGAAGGAATTGATTTTGAGAAAACTTTTGCCCCTATAGCTAGACTTGAAGCAATTAGGGTTTTGCTAGCCTTTGCCTGTTTTAGAGGATTTAAATTGTATCAAATGGATGTCAAAAGTGCTTTTTAAATGGGGTAATTGAAGAGGATGTTTTTGTAAAACAACCTCCAGCTTTTGAAAATTCTAAATACCCAAATCATGTGTTCAAGTTGAAAAAGGCATTATATGGATTAAAATAGACACCTAAGACTTGGTATGAGAGGTTGAGCACCTTCCTACTTGAAAGATCATTTGAAAAAGGAAGTGTGGATACAACTCTCTTTTTGATGAGATGTGGAAAGGATATACTCATTGTTTAAATTTATGTGGATGATATTATTTTTGGATCTTCAAATAAAAATCTTTGTGATAATGTTTCTAAAATAATGAGTAGTGAATTTGAGATGAGTCTAATGGGAGATTTGAGTTACTTTCTAGGATTTAGCATTAAGCAAATTGAGGAAGGTACATTTCTTAGTCAATCAAAGTATGTTTTAGGACATCCTCAAAAAGTATAAAATAGACAATGCTAAACATGTTAGTACACCAATGAGTTCCTTAGTTTAGTTGGATAAGGACCATAAGAGAAAATCTGTTAATCAAAAAAAATTTAGAGGGATAATTGGATCTTTACTTTACTTGACTGCTAGCCGACCCAATATCATGTTTAGTGTTTACTTGTGTGCTAGATTTCAATCAGATTCAAAAGAATCACATTTGACAGCAGTGAAAGGATTTTAAGATATCTGTTAGGAACTTAGAACTTAGGAATTTGGTATTCTAAGTTTAGCTCATCATTTGAAATCATTGGTTATTCAGATTCTAACTTTGCAGGTTGTATGATGGATAGAAAAAGCACATCTGAAACATGTCAGTTTATTGGAAATTCATTAGTTTGATAGTCCAATAGAAAACAAAATTCAGTAGCCCTATCTACTGTAAAAGCTGAATACATTATATTAAGAAGTTCTGTGGCACAGGTACTTTGGTTAAAATAATAGTTAATTGATTTAGGATTAACTATAGGCACTATACCAATTTATTGTGATAATACTACTGCTATTTATATTTTTAAAAATCTTATTCAACATTCAAAAACCAAACACATAGACATAAGGCATAATTTCATAAGGAATCATGTATCCAAGGAAGAAATTGAACTCATTCATGTTATAACTAAAAATCAACTTGCAGACATTTTTACAAAACCTTTAGCCTTTGATACTTTCAGTGCATTATAAACAAGGATTGGTGTGATTGATTTAAATTCTTAAATAAAAATGTTTTCTACAACATTGATGTTTGTTTTCTAGTTAATATTTTTGTGTTTGTTATGAGTTTTTGATCTTGTTTTTGTGTGATTTTTTTTGGAGTCTATGTTTTATTATTATACATGGTGTTATTGATGTGTTTTTTGAATTTTAGTTTTGTTTGTGTGCAAAATCAAAAAAAAAAAATTTAAGTGATAATCGTCCGGGATGAAAAATTTTCGTACGGCATGATTTGTGTTATGTCTCAAAGTGTCAGATTTAAACCGTTTGCATACAGTTTTCAGTGTTTAATGGTCACTTCGTTTGGACAATCGTTATGATCGTACGGGATGATTTATTTTTCAATCAGTAGGACAAATGAATGAAGCGGTTGAATGGATAAGGTAGTTTTTAATACGAACTTCGTACGTACGAACCTTTGGTTCGTTTGGACGAACACATGTCGATTCGATGTAGGGGATGGTTTCAACCGCCATTAAAAAGATATAAGTTCTAATCATCCCGGGATTAACACGTGTTCGTCTGTACGATCAGACTAGTCAAAAGTCTGTACAAAAGGATGCTTCGTAAGTCGCATTGACTATGAAAAGCCGTTTCATTCTGGTCGTATTGGATCGTTTGTACGAAATATTTTTATACGGGATGAAAGAAAATGTCATACGGGATGAAATTTTTTTTGTCTAGTACGAACATGTCTTTTTCAATAAATAGGATGGCTTTTTAGATCAATAAGTCACACTCTTAACATCACTTTCAATCCCTTTCGTATTCTAGATCTTTTACCAATGGCAAGTTCTAGCAAGTGCCAAAAGGTTCTAGTAAAGAAACCTCATAGGAATTCATCCGAGAACTTTCTTTCCAAAGCAAATGAGGATTCTTTTCCTAAGTTTGCTTCAGCCAAAATCACCCCCTCCATAATTTTAAACCAAGATGAAATTACCTTTCAGGTGATGCATTTATTTGCTTCGACACAGTATCACTTTATCTTTACCCTCATCCACCACTACAATAAAGAAACATTTCAGTACTTTCTTGCCAACATGTTCTTTAATTCTGACTACTCTATAATTCGTTCCTTTATTTTCAAACAAAAAGTTGATATCACAAAGCATGACTTAGGAGCATTTTTAAACTTAAGAACTGAGGGAGCTAGAGCCCATACCTTAATCACCAATTATCAATATAAATGGTATGAAATCAATAGGGTGATTAGAGGAAATGATTTAGATGAGCATGTGGCTAGGGTATCAGGTCTTGTCAGAAATGCACGACTCATTCAGCATGTTCTTAGAACTTCAATCATTCCAAAAGCTGGTGATAGAGTCAATATAACCCCCCTTCTTTCCATGGTGACCTTTTTAATCATGAGCAATAAACCTATAGATGAAGCCCAACTTATTCTTGACTATCTTTATGGGCTTTCTGAAATTTGCCATGCATAACAAAAAAGAAAAAGGAATATTGCCTTAGGACACTTAGTTAACTATGTTCTAGAGAAGAAATACAACTTGTTTCATCCTGATCAAGAATATGAAGAACTGCTCTGCTACAATGATGGATCATTTATAGCAGTCTTCAAGGAAGAATCAGGTAAAGTACATATCATAAGTGATACAGAGGAAGAGCCAGAAGGTGCACCTGCTCCCGCTAATGAACCAAATTATCAGGATTTGGTTCAAAGATTTGATAGACTAGAGACTCATTTTGATCAACATTTTGATCAAATTAAGACTCATCTACAGCAGTAGGCTGCACAATATCAACATGACATGGGTTTTATGAGGGAGCAAATGAATGACATTAGTACCAATGTACTTATGATGAGTACATACTTTAACATCTTTGGTGATGCTGCTTCTCCTCCTCCTCCTACAAATCAGGGACCATCTAAGTGATAAATGCATTTGATATTATGTGTTTTATGTATTTCTTTTTGTTTTAGTTATTATTTTTTTTAGGAAGTTTGATGTATTTTTCTTTTATTTAGATGTTTTGTTGTTGTATTGATATCTTGATCTAAGATTGTATTATCTTTCTATTGATATCAATATATGTTGCTATGTTTTGACTTTAATGATTTTTTAAATGTATGTTAGTATTTATGACAATCATCAAATTTTTAATCTTAAATGTGCTATATCCTGAATTGTAAGATTAAAATTAAATTCATTAGAAAATCTTATTGTTCTAAATTTAAGTTTTGATTATAACTTGAAATTATTAAGATTATCAATTGCTTGTATCTTATTTAGACTACTTTATTGTTAATATTATTATTGCAATTGTGATATTTTTCTTATTTTGTATTTCACTTATCAATTAATATTTATGCACTAGATAAATTTGAAATTTTAGATTATTAATTTTGGAAAGAATACTATTACTTTTGAAAAATATACAAATGTACAAAAATCAAAAGAAATGCGCAAAGGTTCGCATTGTGAAAAAGAGGCACAAAATAAGTCCAACATAAGAAAAAGATGCACAAAATGTGTCACAAATTTGAAAAAGATGCGCGAAGCGCCACATGTGGTAGTTATTTCTTTCCAGATTCTTTTAATCTCTAATTCAAATTGTTCTTATGTTCATTTATATTACATATTGAAATTTGAAATATACAATTTCTCTATTTATCCTTCTTGCAATAATTTTCTTTATCCTAATGTCTAAATAGGCTCTTGTTTTGATAAATTCTTTTTAGTTTCTATGTTATATCTCTTCTTAAGTTCTATGATTTTTTATGATTTGACTAATATTTTAATTTTATTTGCATACATTATTTCAATCACTTTCAAGGTTAAATTGTCAAATGATTTTCATATTTCTACTTATATTTCAAGTATATTTCTTCTTCATTATCAAAAAGGGGGAGAAATTGTTTGTTTCATTAGTTCATCCGTCCGCGTGTTTTTTTTTTTTTGTTCTGTGTGATATTGTTGTGTTTTGTGTTGTTTTGTTTTATATAAAATTTTGTGTTTTGTCTGAGTGTTTTTATTTTGTTTTATATGAAATTGTAATTCAATGACTCCTTATTTTCATGGGTTTATCAATTCAGGGAGAGTTTAGGAGATTCTTAGAATTTAAAATCCTACAAACAATAATTGTTTTGCCATTATCAAAAAGGGGGATATTGTTAAGAGATTTGCTATTTGCATGTTTTTACATTCTTGCAACTTGTATAGTTTTGATGATTCCATATATTATTGTTTTATGTGTAGTTATCTCCTAACACTTTTTGGAAGATTTGTTTTTGCTCTTGTGTGTACTAACATTTCAGGAAAATTGAACTCCAAACTACTGAAGATTTCAAATCAAATTCAACATGAAATATCTTGTATTTTGACGCTTGTAATTTTTGTATGAATTAAGTTTGAGAGGGAGTGATTGTAATTGAGTGAATAAACACACACATACTTGAGGAGATCTTAAAAAATTTGTATTGATCGTACGAGATAAATACAATTCGTACGGGACGATCAGGTCAGTTATCTCCTCGTAAGAGCAATGGAACGAACAATTTTTGGAGAAAATTCTTTCTATGTCCTGATCATCCAAACGAAATTATAATCATCCCCGGACGAGTTGGGCTCTAAAAAATTGTCGTCCAGACGAAATTATAATCGTCCCCAAACAGTCGGGCTCTGTAAAATTATCGTTCAGACAAAATTATAATCATCCCCGGACGAGTTGGGCTATGTAAAATTTTCATCCATACGAAATATAATCGTCCCCGGACGAGTTGGGCTCTATAAAATTTTAGTCCAAACGACATTTATAATCGTGCTTGGATGAGTTACTCTCTGCAAAAAATTTGACCGGACAAAATCCTGTTAGTCCCAGGACGATGGGAACCGACTTAGGTAAGTTGGTTACATCCTATAGTTATTTGGGAACTGACCTATAAAATAACTATTCATACGGGACGATGATCGTGTACAAACATAGTTCATACCAATATTCATTAGGAACATTTCCGACACTTTAAGTAAAATCGTCCAGGACGATCCACGATCGTACGGGACTATCCATTTCATGTTGACTTGAAAATTTGCAGTTTTTGGACGATTTTTCTTGTCTCTTCTATATATAGTCCAATTTAGACTACCACCAAATCTTTTTGCTCATTGATCTTCATGCCTATTGAAAGAAAAGACAAGGAGAGAGTGTGAGAGAGTATTTGAAGAAGGATTCTTGGTACTGGAGCGTGAAGGATTCACTTGGAGTTTAAAGGTAAGAGTCTTTGCTTTTGAATTGTGATTACCTCACTCTTTTCTTTCTTCCTTCTATAATTCTTGTGAGAAGATCTGTCAAGGAGATCTGGTTCTCTATCGATACTTGGAGAGTGTGAACAGTCGCGGGTTCTCTGCCCACACTAGGAGAGTGTGAAAGGACGAAGGGTTCTCTGCCTACACCGGGAGAGTGTGAAAGGATGAAGGGTTCTCTTCCTACACCGGGAGAGTGTGAAAGGACGAACGATTCTCTGCCGACATCGGAGGAGAGCGAAAGGACAAACGGTTCTCTGCCAGCACTGGGGAAAGTATAAAAGGACGATGGTTCTATGCCGCACCGGGTAGTGGTGAAAAGAGTTTTGTAAAGGCTTCTCCGCTTTGCTGTGGGTGCAAAAGGAGAGTCACTAGTGGTATTAGTGCAATACTCGGAGGGTGCCTCCAGGGAGTGGATGTAGGTCTGGTTTTGACCGAACCACTATAAATCTGGTGACATTATTTTTCTACTACTTTTTTTTATTTTTGTGATTTGTTGTTTTAAAACTGTGGTTGAAAAACTATTTTTACAAAATTCATTAAAGTTTAATTTCGGTTTAAAATACTAAAAGAGGGATTAATTTTTAAAATACCAATTCCCCCCCCCCC
>NW_021319315.1:4945194-5043380 GCF_001605985.2 Dendrobium catenatum | reverse complement strand
TATATATATATATATAATTAAACTAAAAATAGAAATTATTAAACACATATGCTTACATGGGCTTTTCTTGCTCGCTCATCAATCCATTGTTGATCCTCCTATCGCTTATGAGTGTGACTATATAATTCCACAGGAGTTGGTTCTCTACCCAGCATCTCTTTCTATTAGAATTAAAAAAATTTTATTAATATTTGTATTAAAGAAAAATTTAAAAAACATTTAAAATTCATTACCAAACATCGCATGTGCTCAGTATGTGGAACGGAGCTGTATGAAGGAAACTACCCAAGGCCCCAACATTAGAAGCTCTATTTTGTTGATTTTGATCCCTCCTCCTGCTATACTCTGCGCTGCCCCAAGCACTGTTCAACTCAGCCCACATAGTCTCTCCAATCCACAATGGTCGCTCGCCAGACTTTCAAATGTCTGTGAATATTTCGCGCATCCGAGTGGACCCACTCTTCTCAAAATTATTTCTGATTTTGCCATTATGCTGGGGTAGCCAACAAAAATCTTTCTGTATTCAAATACATATAATATATAATATATATATTTGTTATCTTAAGTAAAAAATAATAAATCATTTAATTAGACATAACATAAAAACTAATACCCACAAATACCTCAAACTCTCTAAACCACATTTCCCGGACTTCTTTCAGGACTTTCTTCCAAGAAATGTAAGGAGCGTCAAACCTGCTCCGTATGATGTCCCATATTTTTTGTGTCGGTTGTTTTGATGGGTAGATTCTACAAAAATAGGTTATGTAAAACAAATATATAATATAAAATAAAAATATTCGTTAGCTTAAATAAAAGAAAATGTACGTACGTGTCACCCTCATGTGCTATCAACCTTCGACCATCTGTCGCCTACTCTGGTGCAGCTGGTATCGAAGGTCCAGCTGTAGCAGGCTGATGGGGTGGTGGAGGATAGTATGGTGGAATATATGATGGATATGGATAAGTAGGAGGGGCACCAACATATGGTGGGGGTGTGTAGTATGGGTAGAAAGGAGTACTCAGAGCGGGATCTGGTAAAGGAAATCAGGGGTCTGCTGAGTAGAACTGCAGGATACTGGCTCCAGGAGTCAGTAAAGGCTAAGTGGTAGGCTAAGACTGTGTAGAAGGCTGAGACTGTGTAGCAGGTTGAGACGATGAGGTCCCCTTAGTACGTACTAGCCTAATTGGTCCAGCTCTAGTGATCTTCTTGAAGCGTCTATTAAAAATACTTTTGATCAATCCTCTACTAGTTTCTTCACCTTAAGCCATTTGCACATAAATAAATAAGAAATATTAGAAATATGAGTTATATCAAAAATATAATATAAAATAATGCAGCAGTAAGAATAAAATAAAATACAGTATAGTAACAATAAAATAAATGCAGTGAAGTAACAAAAAAAATTAATTTACCTTATGTTAAATCATCATTTGTTGCTTCATTTCATATGATGATACATTTCCAGCACTATCAAATTCATCATTACTTTCCTCTATGTTGAATCTACCTCCTCTAACTGCAACTCGCTCTCATTAATTCTGATTTGGTCATCCACATTGATTGGAAGATTTTTTAAATTTGACATAAACTCTTCTTGATGTGCTGATGGTATTGAAGTGGTTTTCTCAATTACTCCCCTTGGTTTTGTCTTCCTAACTACCAGTCAATCATGTTTTCATCATATTCTACTTGGATAGTTAGCATAATAGACTTGAGTTTCCTGACTAGCAATGATGAATGGATCAAACTTTGTATATCTCCTACCCCGCTTTACTTCTGTTATATCATAAATTAAATGTATTCTTTTGCCTATATTTTATACTGGATAAAACCATTCACAATTGAAGAGATACACAGTATTCCTGTGACCGGGATATTCCACCTCTAATATTTCTTGTAATATCCTGTAGTATTCAGAATCATCCCCTGTATGGGAGTTCCCTCTTACACATACGCCAGAATTTTATGTCTTCCTACATTCACACCATTTTTTTGTTTGGAATTTATAACTATTGACCATAAATATTTGATAACATTTAACTAATTTATATGGTCCCCAAGTTAACTCGAAAAGCCCTGAATACTGCGAATCACTTTCTTCAGTGTGTACCTTTAAATGAATAAGATGTTATTATTATTATTATTAATTTCATGCAGAACTAACTAATTAAGATTAATTATTTAAAATATACCATATTTTTAAACCAAGCAGTGAATTATTTCTCCACTATCTTCTGGACTTCTCCTTCTTCTGATATACTTAAACCATCAATTAATCTCCGACAAACTTTTGAGTTTAGAACAAAGTTTATAAGAATAATGAAAATATGAACAAATTAACTCATACTTTCTCGATATATGGCTCAACTTCATCACAGTTAAGCAAGATATATAATGTTATAACTATCATTTCTTTATCGGTCAAATAGCGCATGGTGCTAGCACCTACAGGTTCACCACTTCCATTGAATACAGATATATTAGAGGATTTACGAATATTTTGAGGTGTTGTACTTTCACCTAATTGAGATATTATTTCAAAATAATACGAGCAAAACTAAGTTGTCTCGTATGTTAAATATACTTCACAGATAGAGCCTTCGGGTCAAGCTTTATTCTTAGCAGTCTTCTTAAGTTTATTTAAATATCTCTCAAAAGGATATATCCACCTATACTGAACAAGTCCACCAACCATAGCCTCAT
Source organism: Dendrobium catenatum (assembly GCF_001605985.2). NCBI lineage: Eukaryota > Viridiplantae > Streptophyta > Magnoliopsida > Asparagales > Orchidaceae > Dendrobium > Dendrobium catenatum. The sequence continues at coordinate 5,040,673 of NW_021319315.1, read as the reverse complement.
ATAATAAATGAACTGGTAGATGCTCCATAGAGTCAAAAAATTTTGGAGGAAATATTTTTTCAAGTTAACACTGAATGAAAGGAATTTGCTACTCCATAAGAATCAAGTTCTCTACATTTAATTTAGAAGAACATAAATCTTTGAAGAATACACTTAGCTCGATTAAGGGCTTTAAAATTTGATCTGACAGATAACTAAAAGCAGTTAATAATAAATATTGCATGAAGATGTGACAATCATGACTTTTCAATCCAAATAATCACCCTAATTTTATGTTAACACACCTTCTTAGATTAGAAGAATATCCATCAGGTACTTGTAGGGTCTTCACCCATTCACAAATTATTTGTTTTTGCTCTAAAGTTAATGTTAATGGAGCTTTTGGTTTGAAAAATTTTTCACCTCCACCATCCTTCAATTCTAAAGCTTTCCTCCTACAAATCTCCTTTAAGTCCATCATTTCTTTTATATTATCTTTCAATTTATCTTTGATGTCCATAACTGTATTAAAAATATTATCAAAAATATTTTTTCTATATGCATAACATCCAAATTATGTCTAATCAGGTTTGTTCTCCAATATGGCAACGACCAAAAAATATTTTTCTTGATCCAATTATGGTTGACACCATATCCTGGCAATCTAAACTCAGCTAATATTGGAGAATCCATTATGGTGGGCATGAACATGACTCTTTCAAAACAAATTTCACTACTTAATCTTGGAGAAGGTTGAAGCATCACCATTTTATTTTTAGTAAAGGCTTCTTTATTTCGCTTGAAAGGATAACTTGGAGGTAAAAGCATTCGATGGAAATTGAACCAAGTGTTCTTCCTACCATACTTTAAAGTGAATGATTTTGTATGTTCCATATAATATGTACAATTTAACTTGCCTGAAGTGTTCTGAAAGTTCTCTGATGGCACTAGAAAGTTCGTTAGGGATGTTAAGCCCTATAGAACTGGCCTGAGGCTAAATAAAGAGAGTGGTAAATTGGTAAAGAAGAAACTTTAAGCAAAGTACAAACAAAAATCACCACAAATAAAACTAATGCAGAAATTAAATGCGGAAAAAAATAATAAGAAAGAACACACCAGATTTATAGTGGTTCGGTCAAACCTTAACCTACGTCTACTCCTTGGAGGCACCCTCCAAGTATTGTACTAAAACAAGTGTCTCTCCTTTAGCCCCCACAGCTAGGCAGAGAAACCCTTATAAAATCACTTCCACCTTCCCCGGTGCGGCGGAGTTGCCAGGTCCTTTGACATCAAAGTGAACTTCTTCTTTGGTGAACTTCCCTCGAGACAAGCCTTGAATCTGATGGTATTAATATGTAAGCCTGCCGCAGCAACCGTGTGGAATCCCCCTCCACACTCCCTTGAGTCCCTCCTCACAGGATCTTCTCCCTCTCTCAGACTTCACCCATTCCTCACTCTCTTTCAAGCTTTCTCTTCAAGTTTCCCCCATAAGAATGAAGCTACAATGGCTGCCAAAAACACTTACCAAGTGTCATGTCATAGATTAAATAAAAGAGCTAAAAATGAGCTCATTAATACAAGTTGCTGACTTTAAAGTCCAGGATGATAGGTATGTCGTCCTGGCCGATTAGTTCAAATATGAGGAAAATTGTCCTGAATATCACCCTGAAATGAAGATGGCCGATGTCTAATCGGCCCAGGTGAAATCACCATTAATTACTTTCCTTAATTGCCAGAATTATTTAAGAAAAATTGCTCTGGATCGGTCATGCCGATACTGATAGGCCAGGCCGATCCACCGGGCCGATATCTAAAAATAAGTATTTCCTAAATAGATCTGGCAGCAGATTCTTTCTGAATTGAGCCTATCGTCCTGGCCGATACAAAATCGTCCAGGATGATGTATTTTGCATAATGACGGCTGGTTTAAAGAGGATGCCCTAATTATGATTTCTTCTTTTAGACAGATAGTCCATGCCGATATAAATATCATCCCGGACGATGTTACCAAAAACAGTAAACTCTATAGAACAGTCAGAAAATCTTCCAAGTTACAAAACATCAGGAGCCACACCAAATACAATAGACTCAAGAAAGGAAAAAGTGTACAAACTGACTCAGACCTTGTCTACCCAATCTTGAGCTGCTTCCAAATTGCAGTCCGATCGTGTGAACCTGAAATGCCAGTACATAAGACAGTTGTAAAGAAATAAGAACGTTTGCTATCATCAAAAACATAAACCATTGATCTGCAATAATCTCCCCCTTTTTTATGATGGCAAATAATTCAATTTAAATTTTCAAAAAAGAGCAATTTCTCCTAATCTCCCCCTCACAAGAATAAACCCTTTTAAAAAAATAAGTGAGATAAAAAATATTTCTGTTGTTTTTAATCTTTTGAAAAAAAAGGATAAAAATTCAACATTATGTTCTCCTCCTTTGACATTATCAAAAAGAGCGGAGGCACAAAAAACAAAATGAACAAAAGACAAAAATGTTCCCTGATTTAGTGAAAAAGCAAATATTCTTAAAATGAGAAAGTTACCTCTTAATTTTAATCAAAAAACTTAGTATAATTGGATTGAGAATGCATAGCCAAGAAAATGTTAGAAATTCAGAATTTGATAATCCAAACTCAAGTTCTTTTAAAAAGGCTAAAAACTTTTTAATTCAATATCAAAATGAAGGAAAAAATTAGAGAAAGAAACAATCATTTTTCAAAAACACCTTCTATAAAATTATCTAATATAAGATCAATGCACGAATTGTTGAATCAAGAATCAAGATTTTCAAACTCAAGTATTAAAAGTATCAAGGGTTTTCTTAAGCTTTTAAAAAGTACAAGAATGGTAAGCATTAAATTTGTGGGCTCATTTTATGCCTCTTGACAATTGGATGGCGCACAGCGCATCTTTTGATACACTTTGTGTATTCTATTTTTTTTAATTTGGCATCTTTGCGCATCTTTTATTTTTGACATCATTGGCCAATTTTTTGAATATGCTACCTTTCTGAAATCTTAAAAACCAAAAGTAAACCTGTACTATTAATAAAAACAAAATTCTGTATTAAAAAAATTATGATGTAGATTCAGTACCTTGCAAAAGATTCCTATGCGATAAATAAAATGTAGGGAGATAAAAAAATTGTTTCAAAAACCAATTTAAATGATGAAAAAGATTTTAAATCAAAAGTAGAGTAACCACTTTTAGGAAACAGAGATTGAGAGTCAAAAACATGAGTTTCCTTCCTTTGACTGTTTTAGAGAAGACAAACACAACTTACCAAAGATTTCAAGAAAAAAAATGAAGTAGATTTTTTATTTTTAGAAAAGTGAATGTGTGCGTTGATCAGAGAAAAACTTTCACGAAAACAAAAATTTCAAAGAATACAAAACAAAAATCCAAAATAAAAATAAAAAACATAAAAATAAAAACACAACACAAAAACATGAAAGGCTTTTAACTATTATCTCTCTCTTGATTCGATGCTTCAGAAACCAGATATGCCCATGAGATTTTTTACCTTTCATTATTTTCCCAGTTTAAATTTTGCTTCGCCTTGCCCTTTTCTTTCGTAGGAAGAATTCTTAAATTAGAGCACTGATTTTTCATATGTCCAGGCTTCCTGCATCGAAAGAAAATAACGTCAGAAGAAATATGGACATCCTTACCACTTTTACCTTTTTTCAACTTTTGCTTATGCTTTGGTGAGCTTTGTGATTTACTTGTCAATTTATTGCATTCGTCACCAACTAAGCTATCTCTTTGTGTATCTTTAGCTTTTAGAACAATCATTTCACCTGCATCCAAAAGTCTTTGACCCAAACCATGCTCGTAGGCAATGAGTGAGCCAATAAAATTATCAATAGAATATTCATTCAAATCTTTTGATTCACAAATAGAAACTACTTTTAGCATTGAACTTATCCAGTAGACAACGAAGAATTTTGTTAACTTTTTTAAATTTTGAAAATTCTTTTCCTAAGGCATGCAATGATGTTACAATTTGAATGAACCTGGTATATATGTCTAAAATCGTTTCAAAAGGTTTCATGGAAAACAGTTCAAAATCATGCATTGACATATTCAACTTGGATTGCTTGATTTTATTAGTGCCTTCGTATATATTGTGTAGTTTATCCCAAACTTTCTTACCAATAGTATACGTGGATACTAACATAAAATCTTCAGAATTTAAAGCACAGAAAAAAAAGTTTAAAGATTTTTCATTCAATTGAGCATTTACTTGTTCTTCCCTATTCCATTGATTAAAAGGAATATCAGTTTTAACTCCATTAACAATACGTGCTGGTGATGAATAACCAGTTAAAATCATATGTCACAAGCGAAAATAATTCGATTGCAAAAAAATAGACATGCAAATTTTCCAAAAATTAAATGAGATATTTTCAAATAAAGGTGGTCTGGTGACTGAATAACCTTCCACAATATTATGTTCTAAAAAATTAGCCATTGATCAAAATTCAAAAGCTTTTAAAAACTAGATTTTATGAATACGGCTCTAATACCACTTGAAAGTTCTCTGATGGCACTAGAAAATTCGTTAGGGAGGTCAAGCCCTATAGAACTGGCCCGAGGCTAAATAAAGAGATTGGTGAATTGCTAAAGAAGAAACTTTAAGTAAAGTACAAACCAAAATCATCACAAATAAAACCAATGTGAAAATTAAATGCGGAAGCAAATAATAAGAAAGAACACACCGGATTTATAGTGGTTCGGTCAAACCTTGACCTACGTCCACTCCTTGGAAAGTATTGCACTAAAACAAGTGTCTCTCCTTTAGCCCCCTTAGATAGGCGGAGAAGCCCTTATAAAATCACTTCCACCTTCCCCGGTGTGGTGGAGTTGTCAGGTCCTTTGACATCAAAGTGAACTTCTTCTTTGGTGAACTTCCCTCGAGACAAGCCTTGAATCCAATGGTATTAAGTTGCAAGCCTGCCGGAGCAACCGTGTGGAATCCCCCTCCACACTCCTTTGAGTCCCTCCTCACAGGATCTTCTCCCTCTCTCAGACTTCACCCGTTCCTCACTCCCTTTCAAGCTTTCTCTTCATGTTTCCCCCACAAGAATGAAGCTATAATGGCTGCCAAAGACACTTACCAAGTGTCATGTCATAGCTTAAATAGAAGAGCTAAAAATGAGCTCATTAATACAAGTTGCCGACTTTATAGTCCAGGATGATAGACATATCATCCTGGCCGATTAGTTCAAATATGAGGAAAATTATCCTAAATATCTCCCTGAAATGAAGCTGGCCGATGTCTAATTGGCCCGGACGATCTTGCGATCGGCCCAGGTCAAATCACTATTAATTGCTTTCCTTAATTGCCAGATTTATTTAAGAAAAATTGCTCTGGATCGGCCAGGCCGATCCGGATAAGCCAGGCCGATCCACCGGGCCGACGTCCAAAAATAAGTATTTCCTAAGTATATCTGGCAGCAGATTCTTTCTGAATTGAGCCTATCGTCCTGACCGATACAAAATCGTCCAGGACGATGTGTTTTGCATAATGACGGCTGGTTTAATGAGGATGCCCTAATTAGGATTTCTACTTTTGGACAGATCGTCCAGGCCGATATAAATATCATCCCAGACGATGTTACCAAAAATAGTAAACTCTATAGAACAGTCAGAAAATCTTCCAAGTTATAAAACATCTGGAGCCACACCAAATACAATAGACTCAAGAAAGGAAAAAGTGTACAAACTGACTCAGACCTAGTCTACCCAATCTTGAGCTGGTTCCAAATTACAGTCCGATCATGTGAACCTGAAATATCAGTACATAAGACAGTCGTAGAGAAATAAAAATGTTTGCTATCATCATAATCATAAACCATTGATCTGCAATAATCTCCCCCTTTTTTATGATGGAAAATAATTCAATTTGAATTTTCAAAAAAGAGCAATTTCTCCTAATCTCCCCCTCACTAGAATAAACCCTTTTAGAAAAATAGGGCAGATAAAAAATATTTCTGTTGTTTTTAATCTTTAAAAAAAAAAGGATACAAATTCGACATTATGTTCTCCTCCTTTGACATTATCAAAAAGAGAGGAGGCACAAAAAACAAAATGAACAAAAGACAAATGTTCCCTGATTTAGTGAAAAAGCAAATATTTTTAAAATGAGAAAGTTACCTCTTAATTTTAATAAAAAAACTTAGTAGAATTGGATTGAAAATGCATAGCCCAGAAAAGGTTAGAAATTCAGAATTTGATAATACAAACTCAAGTTCTTTTAAAAAGGCTAAAAAGCTTTTTAATTCAATATCAAAATCAAGGAAAAAAAAAAGAGAAAGAAACAATCAATTTTCAAAAACACCTTCCTTAAAATTATCTAATATAAGATCAATGCATGAATTGTTGAATCAAGAATCAAGATTTTCAAACTCAAGTATCACAAGTATCAAGGGTTTTCTTAAGCTTTTAATAAGTACAAGAATGGTAAGCATTAAATTTGTGGGCTCATTTTATGCCTCTTGACAATTGGTTGCGCACTGCGCATCTTTTGATACACTTTGTGTATTCTATTTTTTTTCAATTTAGCATCTTTGCGCATCTTTTATTTTTGACATCATTGGCCAATTTTTTGAATATCCTACCTTTCTGAAATCTTAAAAACCAAAAGTAAACCAATACTATAAAAAAAACAAAATTCTTGATTAAGAAAATTATGATGTAGATTTAGCACCTTGCAAAAGATTCCTATGCGATAAATAAAATGTAGGGAAATAAAAAAAAAATTGTTTCAAAAACTAATTTAAAAGATGAAAAAGATTTTAAATCAAAAGTAGAGTAACCGCTTTTAAGAAATAGAGATTGAGAGTCAAAAACATGAGTTTCCTTTCTTTGACTGTTTTAGAGAAGACAAACACAACTTACCAAAGATTTCAAGAAAAAATAGGAAGTAGATTTTTCATTTTTAGAAAAGTGAATGTGTGTGTTGATCAGAAACAAATTTTCGCAAAAACAAAAATTTTAAAGAATAAACAAAACAAAAACTCAAAATAAAAATGAAAAACATAAAAATAAAAACACAACACAAAAACACGAAAGGCTTTTAACCATTATCTCTCTCATGGTCCGATGCTTCAGAAACCAGATATACCCATGAGATTTTTTGCCTTTAATTATTTTTCCAGTTTAAATTTTGCTTCGCCTTGCCCTTTTCTTTCGTAGGAAGAATTCTTAAATTAGAGCACTGATTTTCATATGTCCAGGCTTCTTACATCAAAAGCAAATAACGTCAGAAGAAATATGGACATCCTTACGACTTTTACCATTTTTCAACTTTTGATTATGGTTTGGTGAGCTTTGTGATTTGCATGTCAAGTTATTGCATTCGTCACCAACTAAGCTATCTCTTTCTGTATCTTCAGCTTTTATAACAATCATTTCACCATCATCCAAAAGTCTTTGACCCAAACCTTACTCGTAGGCAATGAGTGAGCCAATCAAATTATCAATAGAATATTCATTCAAATCTTTTGATTCATAAATAGCAACTACTTTAGCATTGAACTTATCCAGTAGACAACGAAGAATTTTGTTAACTTTTCAAAATTTAAAAATTCTTTTCCTAAGGCATGCAATGATGTTACAATTTGAATGAACATGGTATACATGTCTAAAATCATTTCAAAAGGTTTCATGGAAAACAGTTCAAAATCATGCATTAACATATTCAACTTGGATTGCTTGATTTCATTAGTGCATTCGTATATGGTGTGTAGTTTATCCCAAACTTCCTTACCAGTAGTGCACGTGGATACTAACATAAAATCTTCAGAATTTAAAGCACAAAAAAATCAATTTAAAGATTTTGCATTCAATTGAGCATTTACTTGTTCTTTCCTATTCCATTGATTAAAAGGAATATCAATTTTAACTCCATTAACAATACGTGACGGTGATGAATAACTAGTTAAAATCATATGCCACATGCGAAAATCAATTGATTGCAAAAAAATAGACATGCGAATTTTCCAAAAATTAAATGAGATATTTTCAAATAAAGGTGGTCTGGTGACTGAATAACCTTCCATAATATTATGATTTTAAAAATTAGTAATTGATCAAAATTCAAAAGCTTTTAAAAACTAGATTTTATTAATACGGCTTTGATACCACTTGAAAGTTCTCTGATGGCACTAGAAAGTTTGTTAGGGAGGTCAAGCCCTATAGAACTGGCCCGAAGCTAAATAAAGAGAGTGGTGAATTGGTAAAGAAGAAACTTTAAGTAAAGTACAAATCAAAATCACCACAAATAAAACTAATGCGGGAGCAAATAATAAGAAAGAACACACCGGATTTATAGTGGTTCGGTCAAACCTTGACCTACGTCCACTTCTTGGAGGCACCCTCCAAGTATTGTACTAAAAAAAGTGTCTCTCCTTTAGCCCCCACAGCTAGCCGGAGAAGCCCTTAAAAAATCACTTCCACCTTCCCCGGTGCGGCGGAGTTGCCGGGTCCTTTGACACCAAAGTGAACTTCTTCTTTGGTGAACATCCCTCAAAACAAGCCTTGAATCCGACGGTATTAAGATGTAAGCTTGCCGGAGCAACCGTGTGGAATCCCCCTCCACACTCCCTTGAGTCCACCCTCACAGGATCTTCTCCCTCTCTCAGACTTCACCTGTTCCTCACTCCCTTTCAAGCTTTCTCTTCAAGTTTCCCCCACAAGAACGAAGTAACAATGGCTGCCAAAGATACTTACCAAGTGTCATGTCATAGCTTAAATAGAAGAGCTAAAAACGAGCTTATTAATGCAAGTTGCCAACTTTATCGTCCAGGACGATAGACATATCGTCCTGGCTGATTAGTTCAAATATGAGGAAAATCATCTTGAATATTTCCCTGAAATGAAGCTGGCCGAAGTCTAATCGGCCCGAACGATCTTGCGATCGGCCCGGACAAAATCACCATTAATTGCTTTCCTTAATTGTCATATTTATTTAAGAAAAATGGCTCTGGATCGGCTAGGCCGATCCGGATAGGCCAGGCCGATCCACCAGGCTGATGTCCAAAAATAAGTATCTCCTAAGTAGATCTTGCGGCAGATTCTTTCTGAATTGAGCCTATCGTCCTAGCCGATACAAAATCGTCCAGGATGATTTGTTTTGCATAATGACGGCTACTTTAATGAGGATGTCCTAATTAGGGTTTTTGCTTTTGGACAGATCGTCCTAGCCGATAAAAATATCATCCCGGACGATGTTACCAAAAACAGTAAACTTTAGGGAACAACCAAAAAATCTTCCAAGTTATAAAACATCAGGAGCCATACAAAATACAATAGACTCAAGAAAGGAAAAAGTGTACAAACTGACTCAGACCTAGTCTACCCAATCTTAAGCTGGTTCCAAATTGTAGTCCGATCATGTGAACCTGAAATGTCAGTACATAAGGCAGTCGTAGAGAAATAAGAATATTCGCTATCATCAAAATCATAAACCATTGATCTACAACATGTTCCAACCTAAGAGTAAACCATATATACGAAAGTCACTAATTATCTAAAGTAATGCTGCTCTTAGTGTAAAATTATGTTTGGTGGAGATATCATATATACTTACTCCCTCTTCTCATAATAAACTAAATCATTAATTAACGGTTGTAATAATACATCAATCTTCATTTTTGGATTATGTGGCTCTAGAATGATAAGTGTCAGAAACATATAAGGAGTAGTCATACACAACTCTGGAGGAAGATTGTAAGGAGTGAGTATCACGGGCCAACATGAGTACGGTGTAGCAGACTGACTTAATAGAGTAAAGCCATCTGCGCATAAACCTAATCTGACATTTCTTGGTTCTACTGTGAATGTGGGATGTATATGATCAAAGTGTCTCTAAGCCTCTGCTTCTAATGGATGTGTGATAACACCTTCTTGTAGAATGTGATCATTATGCCATCTCATATGTGCAGCAGATCTCATGGATACATATAGTCATTGTAGTCTAGGAAGTATTGGTAAGTATAACATCCTACTAACAGGCACACCTTCAGCTTCCTTCTATTTCTAGATTTTGGTTTAAACCTTGGTGCATTACAATGACGGCAAGCAATCTCTAAGAAATCTTCTTTAAAGTATAACATGCATCCATTAACACAATAATCTATATGTGTATATGTCAAATAAAGTTTGGAAACTAACTTCTTTGTCTGATATAGATCTATATGAATTAAATTATCTATCGAATTGGTTTCCTTAAGCAGCCCAATGAATTAATTAAAATATTCACGAGCAACATTATATTCTACCTTGATGCTTAACATCTTCACAATAGCAAATAACTCTGAGTGAGTGGTGCACCCTTTCCAGATTGGTTGCTGGACAGCATGCAACAAATCATAAAAATTATGTGCCTCCTTATTCGGTAACTCTTCTGTATTTTATTCAAATTATATTCCAGTTGCATCTTGAACTAATTCCTCAAGATTTGGTCATATATTTTCAGCTACACCTATATTAGAACTTGTAGAAGGACCGTATTGAGAATCTAATTGTGGCTTGTACTCACCATGAGATGTCCAATACCAATACCGTATCATGAATCCTTTGCGATACATATCAATAGTTACATCATCTGGTGTTAGGTGCACTAGGAAATGATTGGCGCGAATCTTACATTTCAACCCGACTGTTCCAAACCCCAAACGAGATGCATGAACTAGAGCCTTATTTGACGCCGACAGGAGTGCAGTGATGATAGCCATGAATGTTTACAGGATTTTTATTAAAAACCTAGCTATCTCGTACAAATGCACCATCAACTCAAAACAAGAAAGTTAGTTTTTTAATCAAAATCCTGTAGACATTCATGGTTATCGGCACTTCACTCCCGCCGGCGTCGAGCAAGGCTCGAGTTCATGTGCCTTGTCTGGGGTTTGAAACAATCGGGTTGAAATGTAAGGTTCGCGCTAATCATTTCCTAGTCCGCGCCACAGTGGCAGTAACGAAGCCCATTATGGAAGGGATATGCAGCATCAGCCATCGGAAGGGGAGCATGGCGGTACAGGACCAGGCAAGGGAGGCGGTGTGCCACCTCATCATCAGAAAAGAACGAGGGCTATTGATTTCCCGGAGTCTTTATCAACTACTATAATTTGTAATTTCTTCTTTAACCACCACTCGATGATGACTCGTTTGTGGTTAGAGGCTTTATTTTATTCTTAAGATTGTTTTTATTTATTTATTACATCTGATTAAACTTTTGTTATTATTACATAAGATATAAACTAATAATGTTAATCTATTTTTAGAATTTTAAGTGTACTAAAAACTTAAATAATTAAGGATTAAAATTATTTTTATTCATTTTTTTTTAATATTTTAGTTTAATATTAAAATCTTGATAAATAATTTAAAGCACTAATATTTGAAAATGGATTAGGAATTAAACAAAAATTCTACATTAAAATTGAGAATTAAACAAAAATTCTAGATTAAAATTAGAATTTTTAATATTAAGGGAAATCTTTTGATAAGGTAAAAAGATTTTTCAATATGTTTTTCTTATTAAGGTAAAAAAAAATGTTTTTGGATACATGACAAGTGCTTTATTGAATAGTAGAGCAAAAAAAAAAAAGGCATGCCCTAATTGCTCCATCTCATTTTCCATCTCAATCTTCGACAACTTTGCTTAGTGCTCAATCTTTTCCATTATAAATCATGAACCACATATGGCCTCCTCCGTAGACTGCAACTTAATAGTTGAGCTGAAAAAAAAGGCATGCCCCAATTGCTCCATCTCATCTTCCTTCTCCGTCTTCAACAACTTCACTCGGAGCTCAACATTTTCTATCATAAATCACGAACCGCATATGGCCTCCTCCGTAGACAAAAACTCCTTCGACCTCCACATTGATAACATTTATTGAATATAGTTGAAAATATATTGGATGATTCAGAATTCAAACATATATAATAGATAGATGATAGAACATATACTAATTATATAGTAGATAAAATTAGGAGCTGAAAATGATAGACTTAGGTAACATGAATATTGGTTAGGTTCCTAATATTAATAAAATCAATTTAATTTGATGCAACTCAAAATTAACAATTATGGTAGTAATGGATAAATTATAAAAGAAGAGAGAAATTCATGTCATCCTAGCTAGGTTAGGTTTCTAATATAATCAGCAAACAATCAATCTTCTATAAAAATATGCTTAAAAAAAAGTCTTAAATTACCAGTAAGATTCTTCAACGATGGCATGATAATATGATATCATATTGATGAACATAATGATCAAGTCATTAACAATAATTTAAAAGATAAAATTACAATGGTATTCAAGGTGTGAAGAAAAAAAAAAGGTGTGAAGAAATAAATAAGCTTCAAAGGGAAGAAACAATTGTGAATCAAATACTTGGTGAAAGTTATTTTGTTTCTTGAATGAATTTTCATTATAATTCTGATGTTATATATACATGAGAAACATGACACATATGGAAGCTATATATTGATATCATTTAATCTCTCCTGGTAGCAAAAAATGGTATTTATAAATACAAATTGTTTACTTTTATCAACATGCCAAGAGTGGTTGAGATACTTTTGGATATATTAATAATATTAATTTTCATCTTAATTGTACCCTTATATATAATTATTATTCGCTTTTATTAAAAGGATTAGAGAGAAGATATATAAGAAACAATATTAATTGCTTTCTAACTAAGCTAGCTAGGGATTTTTTGTTATATATTTATGTATGGATAAATATCAAGGGAATATCATTTTATCTCTTATATTAGATATGGTATGTATAAACACAAATTATTACATTATGTAACATTCCAAGAGTAGCAAAGATATTTTTTTGACTAGTACAATGCACGTGCACATGGTGCACGTGTACGTGTACGTATGCACATGAACATTTTTATTTCAAATAAAATAGATATATATATCCAATAAAAAGTTACTTTATGACATGATATAGGGCTGCAAACGAACCGAGCCGAGCCGAGTATGTGAGTGTTAATGTTTGTGTTCATTTAATATCAGTTTGTTCAAGTTTGGTTCATGTTTGTTCAAGCTTTAGTGTTTGTGTTCATGTTTGGTTCATTTAAATTAAGGAGTGTTCATGTTCAGTTCATGTTCAGTTCATATTCGTTCGTTTAGTGTTTATCGAGCTTGTTCGCGAACATATTTAACGAAATTTTTTAACTATCAAATAAACACGTTCATGAACATATCTATGAACAAACACATTTATAATAAAAGAAATTGTCTATGTAACAAAGGTAATGATTATTTATATTTATTAATTCTATAGTCAAATATTAATTATTTTTATCGAGCTTATTCACGAGTTCAAAATCGAACACGAATCGAGCTTTTATCGAGCTTCTTATCGAGCTTGTTCACGAACTTCAAATGATGTTGTTCACGAACATAAATGAGCTGAACACATTAGTGTTCAAGTTTGTTTATTTAAGAACCGAGTATTTAAAATATTATTCAAGTTTGTTTGTTTAGTTAATTAAACGATCACAAACGAGCTTTAATCGAACCGAACAACGAGTAGCTCGTCGAACGTTTGGTTCGCTTGCGGGTAACATGATATATGATTGATATTTAAGTATTTATGAATATTGCTTGCAATATTTCTATATATTTGTATATGACTTATGCATAATCAATATGCATATAAACTTGTATTAGTCTTCACAAACAATAGTTTTAAGTGTGTCAAAAAAATAATCTAGTACAAATGTATGTGCATATGATGCACGTGAATAAAATTTTTAAAAATAAAAAATGTTATAAAAATAAAAAAAATTATATATTAATATTAAATACAATATTTGCTTGCATATGTATAGATAATTTATGTATAATCAAAATATATAAATATAAATAAAAACTGGTATTATCTTTGAAATATACTCAAAAAGTTAGATGAAAAATTAAAAAAATAGGCTTATGTTTAATGGGAGGAGTTTGTAATTTATTGACATTAATATGACATCCATCAGATAACTAAATTAGTTACTTAAAATAAAAAAGTAAGCCTATAACAGAACATTACCAATAAGAGCTAAAATTTATCAGACAAACAATATTGAATGATCACTATAAGAAAGACTAAGAATTAGTAACAACCAATCAAAACTCATGTAAATTGAATTAAGATAGACAAAAAAATAGTTTATAAGGTAAATCTTTTACATATGAATGGGTTTATAACAAAATACAAGAAGACATAATAATAGAATTAAAAAAGGACAAAGTACACATCGCCAAACTCATTAGATTTCAAGCATATGAGTTTTACACTGTGAATTATTAATCATAAAAGTGAGTAATGAACGCATCATCTTTCTTATATAACCCCTTCTCATACATCACATTAATGAGAACTAATAGAAAAAGATAATTCAGACTTATTTCATACCAATGAAATATTACAAATTAAAGAATGTTGACGTAAGGTACATATGCATCATAACTTTGATTTTGGTTTTCCTTGATTTGTCTTATTTCTCATGAGGTTACCCTTAACACAAATCAGTGATCACATAAGAGCATCTTCGGTACCTGCGAGAGTACCATAGAAGAATAAAAAAAAAAGATAAAAAAAAAAAGAGAGAGGGTACCATAGACGAATCAAACATGATAACAAATTATGATGAATAGGGAAGCAAATAACCCAAGAACCTTTAAAATCAAGACTGCAAATAAGGAAATACCTAATGGTGTTGTTGGTTCTCATGTGAATCCAATGGGGAATGGACAGTTGTGTTGTAGGTTCTCATCTTCTTCACCAACTTCTCTGTCAAAAGTGAGAGAATTGAACATAGAAAAATGAAACCGAAAGCACAAAATGGTGGGAAATGAGGATGAATGGTGGAATGCTATACTCCATAAAGGATATAATTGAAGGATCATAAAAATAGCAAAAGACCATATAGCTCTACAAATAATTCAAAATAACTCCATTACTCTATGACGACATTAACTATAAGCATGTAAAAACAAAGTCCAAACAATGAAACAACAATAATAACTAAAAAAATAAGGTAAATGTAATTGAATTTACACATTAATATTTCAATCAAATCAATTTTCACTGAAATAGCTTTAAAAAGAGTGCTCTTAAAGGGAAGCAAAAAAAACAACCTAGCCTGAGAGCCAGAAAAGCTCAAAAGCATCAAGGATAACATCATAATATTCCAACGCCAAAAAAAAAACACACCTTACACTTTTAAATGCCTTGTTTTGAAAGCATCTTTATATGAAAAATCAAGCTAACTAATGAAGCTCTTAAGCCAAATTTCTCTTAAACGTGCAAAAATCTTTTTCCATGACAATGCATGTAACACATATCAAAGCTCTTCATTATATGAAGAGAAATAGAAGTTTTTAAGAGGTTCCTTGGTAAATTTAAATTTACATATGTTATCAAATAATTTCTCTTTATCCAACTCATGCATAAGTAGGCAATACCACATCTTGTATTCCCATACTCAAAGAGCCTAATAAGCATATATGTTTAAGAAGTTGAAAGAAAATAAGCAGATGTAAAGAGGAAACCAACTAACCTCTTCAACAAGATCAGCTATAGTAGTTCCAAAATTTATCATAATCCATAAAAGAAAAAGGGTTCTACACTTGTCATGGAGGACTGTTTGTTCTTCTTCTTCTTCTTTTTGTTCTTTTGTGTTTGTGTTTCAAAAGTAGGTCTATATTCATTGTCATATATAAGGTACTGGTATAAAATGATAATTTCTTAAGCATGTTTTTTCATATAAGCCATCTTCTTCTTTTTGTTCTTTTGTGTTTGTGTTTCAAAAGTAGGTCTATATTCATTGTCATATATAAGGTACTGGTATAAAATGATAATTTCTTAAGCATGTTTTTTCATATAAGCCAAAATTTTGAATAATTAAGCAGAATAAAAGCGAATCATGGATGACGCCACCTCCATGATGAATAATTACCGTGTAATGCTTGGATGACGCCCTTCATTTTGCTTAAAGTAAAATGAAGGTACAAATGTAACCCTTAGGAAAGTGAAGCAAAATGAAGGAGTTTTTGATGAATGAAAATTTGACTTTTCTTGTTCTCTTTGTGAGTGCAACCCTCCATGATCTCTTAGTGAGTTTGTAGGAGAAGCTAGATCTCTTTGTGAGTTCTAGATCTCTTGTTCTACTTTTATTTTTCCTTTCAATCTCTTGCTCACATTGCCGTCACGAAGATTTGGATTGAAGTGACTAGTTGGAGATTGGATCTTCAGGTTTTGGATCCCGAGAGTTTCCCCACACTCTCCCCTCCCCTACCCTTACCGCTGCCCCCCCCCTATAAGCTGCTATGGATACTAAGGGTTTTCATACTTGCATGACAAAGTCTTCGGTGCCACAACCATGAATCATCAATCACTATTTTTAAGCAAAATGAAGCAGCACATTCAATGTTATTTAAATCAAGCATGTAGACGTTGTTGATCCTCTTTCCCTGCAAAATAGTGTTGTTACTTAAACTTACAATGCATGAATTTGAAAAGAATTGCACGATGAAGCCTTTGTCAAAGAGTTGACTGATGCTGAGCAAGTTGTGCTTCAATCCATCTACAAGCAAAACATTTTCAAACATAAGGTTCTTGGAATTACCAATTATACCTACACCTACCACCTTCTTGGTGGTGTTGTCTCCAAGAGTAACCTTGCCTTCAGTCCTGGACTCTAGTACAACAAACTGATTGGCATCACCAGTCATATGTCGAGAGCATCCACTGTCTAGGTACCACATACTCTCACGAGGCCTTTTGTGAGAGCCCTCCTACAAAATTACCAAATTTTAGATTTAGGAACCCAAGTAGGTTTAACCTCCATAATTCAAGTTTACCTTCAACTCCATCTCTAGTCTTATCAATAAGAAGAAAATCATCAACAAAAAAAACATATGCCGGTAATTATGCCGGACCTTTTGTAAATGTCTAGTGAGAACATCTACGACAAAAGTAAAAAAGATATTGACTTAAGGCTTATCTTTGATGTAATCCAACGGAAATAAGAAATTATTTTGTCAAACCACCTTGTGTTTTAATACAAATAATAGCTCATGCACACATATTTTTAATGATTTGAATACAAGCGTTATTAACTCTTTTCTTTGCAAGAAATCTCACTAGCACTCCTCTTTGAACTTTATCATATGCTTTCTCTAAATCAACAAAAACCATATATAGATCCTCCTTATTCTCTCTATATTTCTCCATCAAACCTCTCAATAAAAGTATGGCTTCCATAATAGACCTACCCAGGATGAATCTAATTTGATTTTAAAAAAATTATCAACAAAAAAATATCTAATTAATATGTGTATCATCTAGCAAATGTCTAATAAGAAATAACATACAACAACAACAACAACAACAACAACATCAAGCCTTTATCCCACTACGTGGGGTCGGCTACATGAATCTTTTTTCTCCATTGTGTCCTATTAAAAGTCAAATAACATGAAGAAAAAAAATCTTACAATAAAAAAAATCTTACAATCAACTATTTAATTAATATTCATCTTAAAATTAATTAGTTAGTCAATCTTTATTTTATATTAAATATTGTTTTTTATTTTAAATTAATTAGTTCCATTTTTTTATAATTAAAAACAAATTTATTTACGGTCTGAATATAGTTTTATAATTAAAAACCACTGTTCAAACCTCACGGCAAACACGGGCGCATGTGCTGGCTCTCACGACCCACGCACGCGCTCGTGAGAAGTTGGCCGGAGGGCGGGAGCAGGGTGGGGGGGCTGGCTGGAGGGCGGAGCCGGTAGCGTGGGAATGGGGTGGCGGTCGCTAGGATTTTTTTAAAATTTGACCAGCAGTTTAAGCCCGTCAGAAAGCCGCCGGAATTTATTTTCCAGCGCCGTTTTTACCGGCAGAATTTTAACCGTCGGAAAATCGCTGCTAAATTATAAAACCACCAAAAAGGCTCAATATCCGCCAGAAAATGACACCGAAAATGGGTAATTATCCTGTAGTGATCATTTCAAGGGGTACATATACAGAGGGCTGTTTATAGGAGGTATGGAGATTCCCCTGCAATGTACAAAAGTTAAGCATAGTACTTTTTCAAGTACTTCCTATTAAAGATAGGGATAGTGTGAATGTCATTTGCATCAATAAGTAGGTAAGTGTCACCTTCATAAACTTGCTCTATAGTGAAGGGTCCTTCCTAGATAGGCATAAATATACCACTTCAGCGATGGCACAAAATAATAGGTCTACGTATAATAAGAACTAAATCACCAACCCAGAAAGTGCGGGGTCAAATAAGGTGATCATGTGACCGGGCCATACGGGCCTGGTATAGTTTGAGGTTCTGATGAGCTTATAAATGAAGCTCTTATAAACCATCAAGCTCATCCAACTGTAGTATGGCATTATCTTCATGAGAAAGATTATGACTAACTACCACATATAGTGATGGGAGCTCCACCTCAAGTGGGAGGACTACATCAGTCGTAAAAGCTAAAGAATATGGATTAGATTGGGTAGAAGTATGGTATGTAGTCCTATAAGCCCATAATACCTCAGATAACCTATCATGCCACTCTTATTTATTTATAACAAGGGTTTTTCTTATCAGTTGCATGAGTGTCTTATTAAATGCCTCTGCTAAGCCATTGGCTTTAGAGTAATAGATCGAAGAGTAGCACCAATTAATATTATGACGGTGAGAAAATCTAGCAATCTTGGTACTTCTAAATGATATGTTGTTATCTAATATTATATATCACCTAACACCAAAGTGGTACACTATGTGATCACAAAAGAAACACATTACGTCCTCTGATTTAACTTCCTTAAGTGAGATAGCTTCCGCCCATTTAAAGAAGTAATCGGTGACAGCTAAAATGAACCTATGACCCTTAGAGGAAGGAGGATCTATAAGACCCACAACATCTATGCCCCAACCTTCAAATGGCCAAGACGACACAGTAGGGTGTAGCGGATTAGGGGGTTAGTGATACACTATGCTATGAATCTAGCACTGGTGGCACCTTCTAATTTGAGCAGCTAGAGATCGATCATCAGGAAGCCTACCATACTTAAAATATTCAATGAAGGGTACTCTTTAATCTAATTATTCCTTAATTGCAGATACTATGAGGGTCTGATTAGGAGGAGACAAATCTGCGGGGCACATGGCTTGACGATATTGGATAATAATAGATATTGGGTTTCTAGTATGGTCAACTAGTTCTTTTGCAAATTTTGCTAATGCATCTACTTTACCATTTGCAGATCGAGGGATTCTAGCTAAAGTTACTTCAGGAAAAAACACAAAAACTCAATTACTGTATATGATAGGATAAGAGCTCAGACTTAAGTACCTTGAAGACTCTTACCACTTGATTTATGATTTGTTGGGAGTCTCCAAAAAATTTTAACCGCATAATGTTCATCTAAATGGCTAACTCTAGCCCCAAAATTAGAGCTTCATACTCAGCTTCATTATTAGTATAAGTTTCTAAAAGACTATAGGAGTACCGTAGAGTGTGACCTTCAAGGCATAAAAAAATAAGGCCCAAACCTACCCTAATTGTGGGAGTTTCATTTAGATATAAAGCTTTATGGATGACGCATCGTCAAATTAAAACTCCTAAGTAAGGGACTCCTATTCATCCACACTCATGATTAGTTCATCAGGTAGATCATCATTGAGTGGAGAATCTGCAAGGATTGGGTGAGCAACAAGAAAGTTAGCTAGAGCCTATCCTTTGATGGCGCGCTGGGGGACAAAAGTAATGTCAAATTGCAGTAGGATCAGATACCAACATGCTAAATGTCCTAAGTGGGTTGGACGGGTCATCAAGTACTATAAGGGGTTGACTCGAGAGATCATGTTAACCTTGTACGAAAGCATATAATGTCTAAGTTTCTGTACCGCAAAGATCAAAGCTAAAAATTGCTTTTCCATCACTGGGTAATTTAACTCAGCAAGTATCAATCTTTGATTGATCTTGTACAAGGAATTTTCCTTGTCTTCCTTATTTTCTTTAGTCAATAGTGCACCCAAGGATTCATCCAAGGCTGTAGTGTAAAGAATTAACAGCCTCCCTGGGATAGGTGTAGCTAAAATAGCAGGGTTCATTAGGTAGTGATTTATATTCTAAAAGGCCTACTGACAATGCTCATCCCATTAAAAATGGGCATCTTTCTTCACTAGGGCAGCAAAGGGATAACATCTACTAGAAAGATTGGAGATAAATCTCAGTAGGTAAGCGAGCTTACATTGGAAAGATCCTAACTTGGTAAGACTCTTAGGAGATTTCAAGTCCACTATGGCTTTAATCATATAAGAATCAATCTCAATGCCATAGCAATGGACTATAAACTCTAAGAACTTCCCTGTATAAACACTAAATGTGCATTTCAAAGGATTCATTTTCAAATCAAACTTGCCCAAGAGTTCAGAAATAATTTATAGATCTCGAAGATGATATCCACTGATCTTTCTTTTGACCACCAGATCATTCAAATAGCATTCAACTTACTCGTGCATCATCTCATCAAAGATAACAATCATATCACATTGATAGGTGACCCTGACATTCTTGAGATCGAAGGGCATCACCTTGTAATAAAATATAACTATAGGTATGCAGAATGGAGTAAACTTCTCATATTCAAGGGCCATCTTTATTTGATTATAACCAGATGAACTACCCATGAAGGAAAATATACTATGGGCTGATGCGATATTCACTATAAGTTTAGATATAAAAAGAGAAAAATCATCCTTAGGGCATGTCTTGTTCAAACCTTAGAAGTTAATACATATACAAATCTGCCCACTTTTCTTCCAGACTGGAATAATATTGACAAGCTAAGTATGGTGCTTCTCTTCCAGAATAAATCCAGCTTCTATAAACTTCTTAGTTTCAGCGATCACCTATTGTTCAATTTCTAACCTCATCCTACGAGGGGATTGTTTAATAGGGAATGCATCGAGTTGAATAGCCAACTTATGGACTGCTACTTCTAGGTTTAAACTAGACATCTCGATGTAATTGAAGGCAAAATAATCCTTAAACACTAGCAGTATATTGATGTATTCTTGAGCCTCAGAGTCAGAAAATAAGGCACTATGAAAAATAGGCCTAGGATCAAATTCAGTGCCCAAATTTACCTCACACAATTCATCAATGGCAGAAGTGGTGCAATCTTCGTACTCTCGTAGAGCATCAAGGACCTTGTCCTCAACCTCATTCGGGTATTTTTCATTGGTAAGAGAAATAATTAGATATGAATGAGAGACAACATGAATATTGGCATGAGTAAACTGATTTTTCTCCGTCTAACCAATAACTTCAAGGGTTTGAGGGTGATCGGTTCGCCAAACACAAGCTTATTGTAGAGCTAGTTCATCGAACCAAGTCAAAGAAATGACACCCTACTCTATATATCCCTGTACAATAATGGAAAAGTAATGAGGGACACTCGTAACCTCCTTATCCATAGCGGGGCACCTACAGTATGGGATAAAGAGGCACACTCCCTAGGTCGTGGTGGCTCGAATGACTTGTATAGTTGAAGTATATAGTGCACGCTAGTTTGTAATGAACCACCAATACTAGTGGAAGGAGTATCAGAAGATCATTGACGAGATCCTTCAACTCTTATTTTAGATATCTAATAGGAAGGAGGTTTTGTTGTAGTAGTTTATTATCGGAAGTCTACTTTCTCATCTGAGCTACTATAAAAATCTATCCACCTTTAGGTATCAATTTCTATGAAAGATAGGAAGTGAATCATAACTAGTGGAATCCAGGGTTGATGAGGGAATTTAATGACGAGGAACATCAATCATCTCATCATCTGAAGATTTGGACTCGATAGTTAAAGAAAAAGTGTAAAGATGCGAGTGAGGAGGAATTTGAGAAAAATATAAAATTTTACATTTCAACATCCAGAGGGACTAAGATAATTAGCCTTGGACTTATGTAGGATGATTACTCCTAGATCTAATGCATTTAAAATTTTATTTTTGTTAGTTTCTAATGCAATGTATGCTAGTTAAATTCTCCAAATTAGGTATGCATGGAATTTTAAAAAGGCTTATAAAAATAATTTTTAGAAAAGACCAGACTTCTTTAGATCTAGCACCTCATCATCATAGGTCAAATTATCTGGACTCTACCCGTAGGCGGGGAAATATCTTATAGAAGGAAAAAGAAAGATTCATTAATATGCATGCGACCCCGAATGATTCCACCTGTTCCTTAAGTCATTAAGTTTCTATGTTATTTAATTTTTAAAATTTAATATATTAGTTATTAGTAGAAAAAAATTTATCCCTTAAAAGCCTAGAGAAATTAGGTCATACACACATAAGAAAAAACCAAAGAAAAACAGGCAATTTTTACTACGCAAATAATGTAAACACATCAATATAAATAAAACGAGGTAGAATAAAGAGAGAAAGTCAATGATAAGTTTCATATAAGTATAACTTGTAGTTAACATGTTATTAGATTCATAACATATTAATTTTTATTTTTAATTATAATTTTTTTAATTTATATTTATCTTCTTCACATGTAAATCCCTAACTACTATAAATCATGAAATATATTACCAAACAGTTTCTTAGGATTTAATAGGATTTAAAATTTATCATACCAAACAGTTTTCAAGAATTAACACCCCTAGGATTTATTAAATCCGGATTTACAATATTTATTAAATCCAACTTGTTGCTAAGCATTATATTTATGGCAGGAATTAAGTCAGATTTAAGCAAAATCCAGCCAAACAATTTTTGTGTGCGCATAAAATCCTGAGATTTCATAAATACTAGATTTACTAAATCCCTCAATTTACAAGATTTAACGGGATTTAGCCGAAGAAGCATGTGAAAGCAAGAAAGTTACCTTCTTAGCTAGTGAGCTCCCGTTCTTTCTTCCAATCAAAATGTCGTAACTTCCGATCTGACGAGAAGGGAAAGTCATCGAAGGAGTGAAGCCGAACAGCCATGAAGGAGCTGAAGAAGTGACGCGTGCAATCTATACACCTCCTTTAAAGCAATGAAGCCGAACAGCAATGATGATGAAAAGAGAAGATGAAAGGCAAACCTTAAACACCTCTAAGTTATTCTTGATTAACTTAATTAATATAATTTAAAATATTATTAATTAAGTAAATTAACTAAATAATTAATAGTATAATTAGTGTTTAAATTAATCATCTAATTAACTTAATTATATTATTAGTAATTAAATATTAATATGATTAGCTTAATTAATATAACTTAAAATATGTATTATTATATATATAATAAATAGTGTAAATAATAAATAATGAGTACTTTGTACTTAACATGCTATTAAATTCATAACACATTAATTTTTATTTTTAATAATAAATTTATTTTTAATTTATAATTATCTTCTTCACATTTAAATCCCTAATTGTCCTAAATCTTGAAATGTGTTACCAAATAGTTTATCAAGATTTAACAAGATTTAACATTTGACATACCAACTAGTTTTTAAGATTTAACACATTTCGCAAACTTGATCACACTCTAACTTCTCTCTGAGCTCTAAGTTAAGAGATAATTTTGGGGTGATTCTAGGGTTTCTTTCACACACTGGTTTGCTCTTCTTGTGGTTATTTCTTTTGATTGTTCAGCTTGTTTCCTCTAGTTTTTTTTATTATCTGGTCTTTCTTTTTCTCATTTTAAGGTTTTGAGGTTTCTCGGTGTTAGGCAATGATGGCCCCTTCATCATCGAACCTAACATCTTCCTCTCTTTTTGAGGGGAAATCAAGATCTTTTAAAGTTATTTTAGCTGGCTCCTCTACTCCTTCAGCTAATCTAAAATTTGTGCAGTCTTCCTTCAAGGGCTGCCCAACACTCTTGTTTGAAGACTTGGTGGTTGAATAGTTAGCTACACTTTATGCTTTGACGCTTGTTGGTAAATTCATGTTAAGACATCCTAACCTTGATGTTATCCAAAAAATTTTTCTAAACCTAAAACTTTTCAGATCATTTCACATTGGTTTACTTGATCAAAGACATGTTGTTATCCAACTTGCTAATGATCTTGATTATAGCCACATTTTTGATAGGAGATCTTACTATATTCAATCATGTCAAATGCGGTTGCTTAAATGGATGCCAAATTTTGATGTGAGGGAGGAATCCCCTATTGCTCCAGATTCGATTTCTTTTCTGAACTTGAGGTTTCACTTCTTTAATCATCAAATTCTTTTTAGTATGGCTTCTATTTTTAGGAGACAGCTACAAATATACCAAGTTACTACTACTATGTCGAGGCCGTCTGTTGCTCGGGTGTTAATTGAACTTGATGTTTCTAAAAAATATCATTCTGAAATATGGATTGGGTTTGAAGTCAAGGGGTATTTCTAAAAAATTGGGTTTGAAAATTTACCTATTTTTTCTCTTTTGGCAAGATGCATAGCCATGGCATGAATGACTATTTTTGGATATAGCCTCATCTCTGTAAAGAAAAGGAATCATTAAAACATAATGAGGGGGTTGTTACTCAGGTTGTCTCTAACCCTACTCTTGTTAATTTAGAGGACTATAACTATAATCCTCTTCAGAATCTTGAGGACTCGAGGGTGGTTAATGTGGAGGACCCTCTTCCTTCTAATCCTAATGATGCTTCATTGAATCATGATCAGGAAGTTGTAGTTCAATCTTTTGCTAATCCTATTATTGATTATGAAAAGAATGCAAAGGATCCTTTGTCTAGTATTGAAGTTCCCAATATTGTCATTGTTGAAACTAACCCTTCGTGCACTTTTAATCAAAATATTTATGATTATAGTGGTGTTATGCTTACCTCTACTACTTGTAATGCTTTAAATGAACAGGAATTTTTGGGTATTCAAGTGCCTTACAAAGAGGGGGAGAGGAATGATATCCCTTTAGAGGAAGGTGAATTTATTTCTTTGGAGATTGCCTTGCCTATCTCTAAAGGCATGGAAGAGCTTGTTGTGAGAAACCGTGACACTTTAGAGGATGATGGTATGTTTATGGAAGATGAATGCCCTCAATAGACTGCTCTTAGGGAACATCCAAGCGGTAGTAAGACTATCTCAACTTCTTATTATAATAATGATGCTTTGACTGATACTGAAGATATGTATATTGCTATTAAATGTTTGTCCAAGGATGATAATGATTTTAGTTTTAATAAATTTCATAGTAAAAGAGGAAGGAAGCCTAAGCATATCTCTTTGCAACCTCCTAGAAACACTCGTTCTCATACTTCCCACTAAGTATTTTCTTTATGTTTAATGCCATTATTTGGAATGTGAGGGGTATTGGTTTTCCTTCTTCTAAAATTCATGTTAAGAATTTATGTCGTGTTCATAACCTTTATATCCTTGTGTTGCTTGATCCTCTTATTTCCTCTTCTAAATTGTTAAGCACCGCTCATTTTTTTTGGGATTTAAACATGCTATCTCTAATGTGGCTCTAATGTGGCTAATAAGATTTGGTTTTTTTGGAAAGACTCGGTTAAAATTGATGTTATTGGTGATTTTGCTCAGGTTTTGCATTGTAAAGTTGAGGTTCTTAGTTTCAATTATTGTGCCTCTTTTGTGTATGTTGTTTCTTCTCTTTATAATAGAAAAATGCTTTGGGAGCAACTTATTGCTTTTCATAATATTTTCAATTTTCCTTGGATTGTTGGTGGAGATTTTAATGCTATCACTAAACCCTCTGAAAGGATTGGAGGGGCCCTCCTTCTTTCTGTTCTATGGAGGATTTCAATAGTATGATATTAACTTGTAACTTAATTGATATTAGTTTTGCTGGTAATAATTTTATTTAGAATAGGGGCCATTTATGGCAAAGGCTGGATCGTGTGCTCTTTAATGTCTCTTGGATTAACTCTCTTGTTTCCACTAATGTGCAATATCTTAGTAGAACTTTATCTGATCACACCCCGTTACTTATTAGCCTTAAGTTTAGCCATTTCATTATTTCCTCCAAATTTAGATTCCAAAATATGTGGTTACATCATGACTCTTTTTTTTATTTTATTCAGAACAATTGGCAAGCTCTGTTACATCCGGATAATTCTATTGTGGAATGAGGAGACTTTGGCTTAAGCCGAAAAGGCTGAAACAAGTTTTAAATTGGAGGAATCATCATGTTTTTAAAAATCTTTTCTCTAATATTTTGCATGCTGAACAACTGCTTAATTTTCTTGAGTTGGCTTGTCAAGATGAACCTACAGATAATTTTTTTTCCTTTTAAAGAAGTCTAAAGATGGCCTTTTTAATTTTCAAGCTTGAGAGGAGCTTTTTTGGAAGCAGAAAGCTACTGCTAAGCACTTGGTTGAAGGCAACAACAATACTAAATATTTTCATGCCTTGGTTAAGAGAAAAATGGTTAAAAATAGTGTCACTAAAATCCAAAGGGAGGCTTAGCAGTATTCCATCTAATAGTGTCACTAAAAAGGTTGAAGAAAATCAAATTGAAACCAAAAACTGAACTTTTTTGGTGGAGGCTTTACAATAAATGTATTCCATCTAATCCTTTCTTGGTTAAGAGGGGAATATGTATTAATTCTCATTGCCCGAGAGGATGTGGAGTTGATGAAGATGAAAACCATTTAATTAGTGGTTGTTTCAAAATTAAGAATGTGATTTCTGTTATCAATAATTGGGGTTTTATGATTCCAATTTTTGATAGTTTTCAGAGTTGCATGGATTTTCTTCTTGGAGCTAATGGAAGGAACTACCTTGGGGCCAACTTGTTTTGTACAGCAGTTTATCTGGTTTGGAAGAGCAGATGTAAGTTGATTCATGGTGATAGAGAAGATTTGGATAATACATTAGCAGCAAATGCCATTTCATTTGTTGTAAGCAGTAATTTCCTGAATATTCAAACGGGATCCTAGGATGCTAATCAGCTTGGACTGTTTTCTACTTGGCATCCTCCTCCTCCCGGGTGGATCAAGATAAATGTGGATGCTGCTCTTAAAAGTAATAATATGGCTGGTATTGGTGGAGTAGCTAGAGATGATCAGGGCAGATTTCTACTGGCTTTCGGTGAAAAATGTTGGCATTGGGACATCTCTCAATTGGAACTATTGGCTGTGGTATACTTGAAAAAACTAGTGAAAGATTGGATGTCTGAAGCACAAGGCGTTATCATTGAAGGGGATAATTTCAATATCATCAAGATGCTTCAAAATGCGGTTAAATCTTGGAAGGTTAGTAAGATGATTGATGAGAATTTAGCTTTTTTATTGGAATTTAATCAAATTGTATTTTCTTGTTCGCTTAGAGCTAGTAACAAATTAGCAGACATTTGTGCTAATTTGGCTCTTGATAACTCCTTTTTTTGGGAGAATATCCTTGATTTTTCCATTCCTTCTTCCTTCTTGTATTGTTTGAAGGAGGAATGTGATGCTTTAGGAAACACTTGATTGTTGGTGGTTTGTGGTTTTCTGAGTTTTAATGCATTTGGCATTGTCTTCAAAAAAAAAAATCCAAAGGGAGGATGGTTATGTTATTGATAACTCTACAAAGACTGCTAATTTATTTGTGCAACATTTTCAAACTCGTTTCAATAAATTGTTTAGTCCGGCTCAGATTATTGATTATTCTTTCATTCCTTCTCTTATTTCTCATGAGGAGAATATCAATCTCTCCAGGTCTCCTTCTTTTGAGGAGGTTAAAGAGACTCTGTTGGATATAAATAGTAATTATGTGGCTGGGCATGATGGTTTTACCACTCTTTTTATCCAAAAAACTTGGCATATTATTGATAATGATATTTTTTTATGTTTTAGATTTCATTGCTGGTAACTATGTACCTAAGTTTTTTACTTCTACCTCTATTGTTCTTATTCCTTAAAACAATGATGTTAACACTTGGAATGATTTTAGACATATCAGTCTTTGCACTTTTTTAATAAATTGATCTATAAAATTATTATAAATCATCTTACTTCTATTTTATCTAGAATTATTTCTTCTAATCATATGGGTTTTGTTAAAGGTAGGGCCATTACAGATAATAATTTATTGGGTTAGGAATTCTGTCAAGATTTGGATGTCAGGGTGAGAGGGGGGTAATTTAATTCTCAAGCTTGATATTGCTAAAGCCTATGATAATATTGATTGGAATTTTTTGTATCTTAATTTAGAGTTTTTTTGTTTTGATTCTGATAAATATCGTCCTGTACGATCAGTATAGAATTTCAAGATCTCCTTATTTGTGTGTGTGTGTGAGATTTTATTCACTCAATTACAATCACTCCCTTTCAAAATTAATTAAAAAAAAAAACATCAATTAAACAAAATATCTCATGTTGAATTTGAATTGAAGTTTTCGTAGTCTGGAGTCTGATTTTCCTGAAATGTTAGTACACACAAGAGCAAGTGCAAATCTTCTGACATTGTTAGGAGATAACTATACATTTGAACAATAATGTTTGGAATCATCAAAACTACATAAGTTGCATAAATATAACTCATTCAAATAGCAACTATTCAAACATATTTAATAAATTTGGTAGGGTTTTCCATATTCCATTTATGCTTTACGGACGATTTTATTATTTTTACTAATGCTTCTAGTAATAAAATTTAAAAACATATGGATTTCTTCTATCAATTTGAGTCAGTTAGTGGTTTAGCCTTTAGTAAAAATAAATGTTGTTTTATTACTTCTAAAAGAATTTATAATGATGGTATTTCTTCTATTAAAAATCTTATTGGTTTTACCCATGCTCAATTGCCCATCAAGTATCTCAGTGTTCCTCTTTTTAATGGGAGGAGGAGATCCTTTTTGTTTGATGATCTTATTGCCTCTGTCCATAACAAACTGTTATCTTGGGAGTCCAATTTTCTTAGCTTTGTTGGTAGAGTTATTATTATTAAAAGTGTTATTTGTACCTTACCAATTTGTAGTTTTCAAATTATTTTTCCTACTCAAATTGTTACTGATATGATTCACAAACTGATTAACAAATATTTTTTAAAAGACACTTTTTCTAGCTCTAAAATTCATTGTGTAGCTTGGGATAAGTATTGTGGTGTTTTGGCTGAAGGTGGTCTTGGTTGTAAGAATTTTTATAACCTGGCTAAGGCTTTTTCTTTTAAACTTTGGTATAATTTACGTTCTAATGATAATTTTTGGGCTAAATTTATGATTTCCAAGTATTGTGTTGGCGAACATCTTACTAACTATTTTTCTAAACAAGGTGACTCTAGAGTTTGGAAAAGACTTTGCAAGGTTAAATGGGAGGTGGAGCCCTTTATTTCTTGGGGGCTTGGTGATAGTAATATTTTCTTTTGGCAAGATCGATAGTTAGGTAAACTCTCTATTGAATATATTTTGAATTCTTCTTCTACTGCTTATTTTAAGGTTAACTCCTTTTTTAATGATATTGTATGGGATTATAAAAAACTCTCTAACGTTATTCTTGATTTCATTATTCATCTCATTTTAAACTTACCTATCAATATTGAGTCGAATGATACAATCTTATGTGACTTTTCCAAAGATGATGGATTCATTCATAATTAGTATATATCCAAGTAACAAGTAAACACTTTGTATTTTTGTATGTAACACAATCAAGATGTTGTGGGGATAAAAACCAACCAAAAGACAAGAATAAGACAATCCAAAAAGCACTTGATCATGATCGAATTTATAAGCCTACTTGGATATTGAGCATTTCCTTGTTGCCAGAACTTAATTATTTACAATGAATCGTTGCAACTCATGGAAATGGAATTTGATAAATCTTTTCTTACATAGAGTCATTCTACATTATATATATAGATATGTCTGAAATATAGAAATATAGATATTCTATGGACCTAGGACCTATTTATATTCTATGGATCTATTTCTGTAATTATTTTGATACAGAGCTAAGAGTAATATTGACAATATTTTTAAGTTTATTTGTCATAAGAGCATTACTTCCACTATTTCTATCTTTGTTTGGAAAATTTTGCATAGATATTTACCCACTGATGATAATCTCACTAAAAAAGGGTTTAGTCTGGCTTCCAAGTGTCAATGTTGTTACCATTTGGAGAATATACATCATGTCTTTATCTCTAGCCCTGTTGCTATTAGAACTTGGGTCTATTTTAATTATTTGTTCCAATTAAATTGTTTTAATGGCAATCTCTCAATTAAATCTATGCTTAATGCTTGGCTTATTAATTCTAAAGGTCACATCCATAATGTTATTCCTTCTCTCATTCTCTAGTTTCTTTGGTTGGAAAGGAATAATTCTATTTTAATGATGCAAAAATGAACCATCATAATGTGATTCAGAGGGTTAAGGACAAGGTTTGCTCGCTTGTGGCTATTAAGTTACTTTCTTATAAGAATTTCAAGAGTTATTATTTTTTTAGCAATGCTTTAGGGATCAGGTGGATGGGTACTCAGACTGATTCTCATCGTAATATTATTTATTGGATCAAACCTCCTAGAAACTTCTTTAAATTGAATATAGATGGTGCTTGTGGTGAGTTTTCTAGGGGTAGTGGTGGTACTATCAGGGATAGCAATGGTTGCCTTATATTAGTTTTTGCTGGGCCTACTCTTCTTGGCAATTATAGTAATGTTGTAACCTTGGCTATTCTTTTTGATATCCAGTTATGTGTTTCCCTTAATTTAACTAATTTACTTATTGAGCTGAACTCTGATTATGATTTTTGGCTGTTTTTAATTGAGGGGGATACGTTTTGTATCTTCGAACATTTTTATCAGATTAAAGAAATTAAAAAGCTCTTGGTATTTTTGAATTATGAGTTTCTGCACACTAACAAGGAGGGGAATGTGTGTGCTTCCTGGCTTGCAAACTGGGGTTGTTCCCTTGAGTGTTTTACTGATGTTATTGGGGCTTTCATTCCGGTTTCTCTTCGAGTTTTGCTCAAACTGGATGAACTTGGTTTTCCTTATGTTACTACTTAAGTGGCTTTCTTCCTTAGTGGGTTGCTAGTTATTTTGGTTGTTGTGGTTTTTTTTTTTTTTGGACTATTTTGTTGTGTATGTACCCTTTTCCTGGTTTGGGGCTTCATCTGTTTGAGGTTTGTGCTAGTTTACTTCATATGGCTAGGCCTGTTTGGAGGTTTGTCTGGCTTGATGGTCTCCTGAGATGGTATTTCTTCCTTCTTTAGGACTTCCAGTACTTCTACTTACTGGGTGTGTTCAATTTTTACCATAATTTCTGAGTTTTGAAATTTTTGATTTGTGGTTGTGTTCAGTTCTCTTTGATAGCTGTTGATGAGTTTTCTGTTGTGGTTACTATGGGTTTAATTTTTGGCTTTTATTTCTGTGTTGGATTATTGGATTAGATTATTACAAATCTGTTTTCAAGGAATATAATTTTGATGATAGCAAACACTTCTATTTCTCTATGACTGCCATGTCTACCAACATTTTAGTTCTACAAGATCAAACTGTAAATTAAACCAGGTCAAGATTGGATAGATTAAGACTGAGTTAGTTTGTAATGTACGGCATGTATCTTTTACCTTTTCTTGAGTCTTTTGTAATAATATGGGTCCTGATGCTAAGTAACCTTGCATACACACTTGGGGGAATTTTTTTGACTATTTTAAAGTTTTCTATTTTTATCACAAAATTGGCCTGGATGATCAGTTAAAAATAAAAACCCTAATATTAGGGCATCCTGGTTAAGACAGCCCTAATTAAGCGCATCGTATTTGATGATATGTGTATCGGCCGAGACGATAGGCTCAAATTAGAACGAATTTATCACCTGATCTATTTAGGTATCTTTTATTTTTTGTCATTGTCCAGGACATCATCCTAGATGATGTAGAATAATTATGCCTGAATTAATCTGGTAATTAAGGAAAGCAATTAAGGTTTGATTGCTCAATCATATCGTTGAAAGTTAATTATGGATGTTAAGCCCTTATGAACTAGCCGAAGGCTAACCAAGAGGGGGGTGAATTGGCATTTTAAAAAATCTTTAAATAAAAATACAAAACTCAAACCACAATTCACCACAAAGACAAGTGTGGAAATTAAATGTGAAAAAGTAGTAGTAAAAGAATATAGAGATTTATAGTGGTTCGCTCAACTCGACCTACGTCCACTCCCAGGAGGTGCCCTCCAGGTATTGCACTAAACTCAATGTATCTTCTTTTGCTCCAACAGCGAGGCGGAGAAGCCTTTACAAAACCTCCTTTCCACCAACATCGGTGAGGCAGAGACCCGACTCCTTTTGCTTCCTCCTGAAGCAAGCAGAGAACCTTGATTGATTGCTGAAGTAGACCTCCCTTGAACCCCCAAGGACAAGGGATGATGTTCAATGAAGATAACTTGGAACCTTGCTTGGAGCAACCTTTGTGAAACCCCTCACAAGTTCCTCCCTCTCTCTCCCTCTCTCTCCCACTCCTCTAGGCTCTCTCAGGTCAAGACAACATCAAAAGATGTTCTAAAGGATAGAACAAGAACTCTTAAATAGAAGAGCTTCGGAATAGCTCATTAAATGCAACTAACCGACTTTATCATCCAGGATGATATAAATATCATCCTATACGATCAGGGCAAATTAAGCTCAATCAACCAGGACGATCTGGGACGATCAAAAGAAATTTATTCAAATCATCCAAGATGATACAATATCATCATGTACGATTAGTACAAATAATATTGTCCATTCAATCGCACTAAATGGATATCTAGAAGATGGAAAAATAGCTTGATCGTCCAGGCTTATCTCATGATCATCCTGGACGATTAGTTCAAATCTGTAAAAATTATCTAGAGCATCACCCTGAATATAAATTGGCCAATGTGTGATCATCCAGGAACAACCAAGGTTTTTGAACTGATCATCCCTGACGATCCTGCGATCGTCTAGGCTAATATGATCAAGTCAACCAAACCTTAATTGCTTTCCTTAGTTACCAGATTAATTTAGGCATAATTATGTTGCATCGTCTAGGACGATGTCCAAAAATAAATAATACCTAAATAGAACTGACGGCTAATTCTTTCTAATTTGAGCATATTGTACTGGCCAATATGAATATCATCCAGGACGATGAGCTTAATGACGACTGCCTTAACCAGGATGCCCTAATTAGTGTTTCTATTTTTAACTGATCGACCAGGATGATATGGGGATCATCTTTGAAGATGTCCTCAAAATAGAGAACTCTAACTTAGAAAGAAAAAATTAACCCGTGTGTGTGTGCAAGGTTGCTTAGCATCAAGAACCACATCGTTTACAAAAGACTCAAGAAATGAAAAGAATTTTACATACTAACTCTGACCTAGTCTACCTAATCTTTAGCTGGTTCAAATTATAGTCTTGATATTGTGGACCTAAAAAGTCAATAGGCAAGGAAGTCATAGAGAAACAGAAGTGTTTGTTATCATCAAAATTCTACTTCTTAAAATCAGATATGCAACAATCTCCCCCTTTTTTATGATAGCAAATACAAAAATAATTAAAATAGTTTAAAGAAAATTGTGAGATAGAAATAAACACAGTTTAATAGTCCAATAACAAAATCAAACTACAGAGAAAACAGTACAACTAACTATTCCCCCTATTAACATCACAAAAAGAAGGAAAAAAGTAGACAGAAAATATAGAAGATACTAAAACAACAGAAACAAACTACAATGAAAAAATAGTATAAAAACTAATAAAAAGATGGCCCCTGATCATCTAAAGCAGGTGGTGGTGGTGGTGGCGGGTGAAAGTAGCTGGAAAGGGTGGCGAACTGCTCTCCAAGCTAGGCCATGTCCTAGTCGTGCTGTCACTACTGATGTGTAATGTAGGAGTCAAAACGGGCTAAGTCCTCAGCATGTTGCTGCTCTTATGTAGCAATGTAAGACTTGAATTGTGCCTCCTACTAGTCGAATCGCTCCACTAGCTCATCTAGCTGAGAGAGCTGGCGAAGCGGATCAGGTGCAGGAATAATTAGGGGAGCTGCTCCTCCTCAGCTCCCTCAGCTTCCTCATGCCCCGAGTGGAGACGAGTATTATGAAGAACATGGAAGGAGTTGTTGGAGTAGAAGGCAGGCTGGAAATTTGGTGGAGCAGGATATTGGAGGTTATATTTTGATTCTAAGACATAGGCAATGATATGTCTTAGGGCTAGATTTGGCTTCCTCCTATGTCCTAGTTCATGAATAGTGGTCAAATGCTCAATGTAGCAAAATTTAAATCAGTGGCATTAAAGTCACGACAGGCCAAAATGTAAAAGGTGGTGTTCGAAAAAAAAGGAGTGATATGGACGTGATCACCATCTTTCTAAAGAATTGATGTGAGAAGGATATGCTGGATTGTCCTAGCATCCTTGGGTGTTGGACTCTCAAACATAAAAGTGAGCATTGGTGTTTAGAAGAAAGTGGTTGACCGGAGCTTAGTCATAATCAGGGTCAGAACATAGGGTGTGGAGTTTGTCCCTTTTTGTGGAAAGGTGTAAAAGTTCATTGTAGTCGTGGTATGTGATTTCGACGGGGCGTCGATTCATATAGGACCCGGGTGAAGTGAAAGAAGAGTTTATGCAGAGGCTGCCAAAAAATTCAAATAAGAGCTCGAAGTTGAAATGTGCAGTAAGAGTAAGGAGAAAACATAATGAGGTCTGAGCAAACATATCAAGTACTGGATATGAGAGAATGTTCGGGTTGACAGACCAGGAGATAGTGATTTCGGCCGTCTTGTATCTTTGGTAGGTGGCTTGATCGTCCGCCTCAGTGAATTGAGGGTCCAGAGACCCTCAAGGAACTCCCAAAAGAATGGCGTGATCTCTTTCTATTGGCCATTATCAGAGGACAGAGCACAAGAGTAAGAGCACAAGGGGATTTTAGAGGGTTTGAGTAAGAAAAAATGTTTGAAAGGCTTGATTTATAAAGAATCGGCCCGATGGACCAGAACAATCGTAGAATCATCCAGGATGATTGGGTACAATAATTATGTCCAGGCTGATTGGTTAAAAAGGAGGTCCTATCATCCAGGATGATTAGAAATTATCCGAGACGATAAGACACAGGTGATCATCCCGAGCAGTCAAGCTGCACGACCATTAAAAAAGAAGATCATCCTGGCCGATTAGGTGTATCTTCCAGGACGATGCTCAATAATGGATCGTACCAGCCAAATTTAAAAATGTTTAAAGCATTGCCACGTGTATCATCCATGACGAACAGGTAGATCATCCAAGATGATCATCAATAATTGATCGTACTGACCAAATTTAATGGGTTTAAACATATTGCCATGTATATTGTCCAGGACGAACACATGGATCGTACAGGGCAATTTCCCAAAATTAAGTAAAGTTTTGAGAACATCATCCAGTAAGAAGAAGATCGTCTAGGATGATCACAAATAATTGAAACATAAGTCGATAAAATCATCCGAGATGATAATGTATCATCCTGTACGATCAGAACAAGAAAGGTCAGCACAACCAGCATATGGAGTTGTAAGAGTGATTTGAATGCATCGTCCAGGACGATATGAATATCGTTTGGGATGATGTGACAAAAAGTTAAAAATTCAGGAATGGATGAAGATGATCAGAGAAGACCCAAAAGTAAAAAAAAAAAGATAAAAAATAAAAGACAACAAATACATAAAAAGCATAAGAAATAAGTTTTTTTTAATCAAGGTATGAATATGACAAAGTCTCCATGTGATTGATTTTAAAGATAAGTCAATGAGTTAACAACATCAAAAATCCGAAAAATAGTAAAATATCTGATCATGTTAACTCTTAGCTCAGACTTCTCTCAGGGCAAAACTGTCTTTTGAAATCAAAAGACCTAACTCAAAAAAATCAATTGGAAAAGAAAAGGAGATCCATTCAAGACTTGGTTTCAAAAAAATATCTTATACAAAAATATATCAAAGTAATTTGTCACAATCGCGAAATTCTCAAGTGTTACATGAATTCTTCTAAGATTTAAAAGTTTGAAAAGAGAAGAGAGCTTGCTTTTGGTGGGCTCATTTTATGACTCTTGTCTATTGAATAGTGCACTTTACGCATCTTTTAGTTTTTGATACACTTTGTGTATATTTTTTAATTTGACATCATTGTGTATCTTTTGTTTTTGGCATCATTGGCCTTTTTTTTGCAAGCTAGATTATCTTTAAAAAACTCTTAAATATTCTCAGTTGTGAGTATATCTTTTAGATATTAGAGAAGAAAAACTCACTCTCTAATATATGGAAGAACAAATCACAAAATAGAATCAAGAATCATATGATAAATGCAATGACAAGATAACAAAAAATCTTGAAGTAACATAAAGACTTTGATTATTATAAATATAAGCTAGACTACTGTAGCAAGGTAGAAAATAAATTAATCGTAAAGTCGAGTAGTTAATTGAGATAAACTTTTGTTTAGAAAAGAAAATTACACCACTAAAATAGGTTAGAGAAAGACATAATCAATGGTGTTTTCACTCTTTATCAGATTAAGAGATGAAAAATAGTTACTATAAATTTTCAAAAACAAAAACAAGGTATAAGATATCAATTTAGTGATGATTAGAAAGGAAAAATTAAAGCATACAAAAGAAAAGAAAAAAAAAATAAAGCAACAAAAATAAATAATGAAAAACTACAAAAATAAAACAACATAAGTAAAAAAATAAACAACAAATAACAGATCATAAATCAGTAGGAATCAAGTTCATGTATTTATGTCAATCACAACCAATCTGATCCCTAAAGTGATAAAAGTGTCGAAGGTCAATGGTTTAATAAAGATGTCAACTAGTTAATTCTTAGTTTCCACATAGTGTAACTCAATGTCTCCCTTGGTTACATGGTCTCTAATAAAGTGATATCTTATGTTAATGTGATTCGTCCTTGAATGTTGGATAGGATTCTTAGAAATGTAGATGGCACTAGTGTTGTCACAAAGGATTGAGATAGTGCCTACAGGTAATCCTAAATCTAGAATTTGTTGCTTCAACCAAAGGACTTAGGCCATATAACTTTCTAAGGTAATGTACTGAGCTTTAACAGCCCAGAAGTATTTTGGAAGTGAATACTCAGCAAGCATAACTCTAGCGGCTTTCATTAAGGTTCTGTTCTTTCTTTCAACTACCACATTCTGCTGAGGGGTCCTAGCAGCTGAGAAGTTATGGCTAATCCCCTTATCCTCACAAAAGTCTCTAAATCTCCCATTTTTAAACTCTCCCACATGTTCACTATGGATGATCAAGATCTCACAACCTACCGTTTTCTGAATCTAAGTGAAGAATGATCTAAATTCATCAAAAGACTCATTCTTATTAGACAGAAATATAATCCAAGTAAACCTCAAGTAGTCATCGACAATCACAAAACCATAGACTTTCCCTCCTAAGCTCACAGTGCTAATAGGTCCAAACAAATCCATGTGAAGGACTTCTAAAGGTCTAGAGGTGCTAATGTCCTTAATGGTCTAAAAAGTGGAGTAGACTTGCTTTTCTAATTGGCAGGCATCACAAAGGTGATCTTTTTAAAACTTAAGCTTATGTATACCTCTAATTAGGTCTTTCTAGGTCACTCTCCTAAGGATTTTCATACTGTCATGACATAACCTCCTGTGCCACAACAATGAATTATCAACAGTAGTTTTTAAGCAAAATGAAGCAGCACATTCAATATTATTTAAATCAAGCATGTAAATATTGTTAATCTACTTTCCCTGCTAAACAGTATTATTATTTAAGCTTATAATATAAGTATTAGCAAAAAAAATTATGATGAAGTCCTTATCACAAAGCTGCTAATACTGAGCATGTTGTGTATCAGTCTATCTACAAGCAAAATAGTTTCAATCAAAATGTTCTTGGAGTTTCCAATTATACCTACATCCACCACTTTCTTGTTGGTATTGTCTCAAAGAGTAACCTTGCCTTCTGTACTAGTCTCCAGCAAAATGAATTGATTGTCATATCTAGTTATATGTCGTGAGCATCTGCTGTCCAGGTATCACATGCTCTCACGAGGCCTTTTGTGAGAGCTAGCCTACAAAATTATCAAACATCATATTTAGGAATCCAAATACGTTTGGATCCCTTCTTATGGAAAGTAGAATGCAATGCATGTATGTTATGCTGTGAATCATGCAATTTGGGGCTCCACACCCAATGTGTACTACGATGAATGGTGCAAGTATGAGCAATGTGTCATAACATGTCACATGAAAAATATTTAACACCAAGAAAAGGATGTAATAATCTAGTCATGTGGTTATGCTTCTTTTTAAAGTTATGTGACGCATGCAATGCTGATTTGTTATTTTCAAAAGCTTTGAGATTTTGTTACTTTCTTAAACTCCTTTTCTAACTCAGCATGAGATGACTTTAAGGAATCATGTACATCAAATAATTCATTATGCTTTTTGTTTAATGCATCAAACTCATCAAGTAATGACATGTGATTGATATCAATTATAGAATGATCTTTAAGAAGAATTTTATACTCTTTTTTACAAATTAAAAAACTTCAATTTCAAGCTAACAATGTTTTCTTAATTTTCCTATATGATGAATGAATTTTTTCAGAAACTTCAAGTAGTTGCTCATAAGTTAGTTCACATACCTCTTCATGGTCACTTTGACCAAGATGTTCGTCTGCCATTAAGCATAAGTTTGTAGTCTCATCTTCATCTTCAGTCTCAGATGAGTTCGATGTAGAATTTACCCAGAATGCCTTTTGGAACCTCTTCTTGTCCTTTTGAACTTGGGTTTCTCCTCACCCTTCTCCTTGCTAGGATGAGTTTTAAGTGTAGGGCAATCAGCTTTAACATTTCTTGGCTTTCTGCATTCAAAACAAATCATATCATTAAAGCTCTTAAAATTATTATTACTCTTACCTTTATTCCACTTTTGATTGTTCTTTTGCTTATTTCTAAGAAAGATTTTGAATTGCCTTGTGATTAAGGAAACATAATCACTTTCAGACCTGAAAGAATCAGTGTTCGTGTTGTTGGCCTTTAGTGCCACAGTTTTCTCCTTCCTTTTCTCACATGTATCAAGATTTCTTTGATTCACCCCTTGCTCGTAAGTAATGAGTGATCCAAGTAAGTTATCAATCGAATAAGTATTCAAATCTTTAGATTTAATAGTCGCAGTAATCTTTGCATCAAAAGAGGAAGGCAAGCATTTTAAAATTTTATTCACTTTTTTATAGTTAGTGAGTTCTCTTCCTAAAACATGCAAAGAGGTAACAATTTGAGTAAATCTTGTATACATTTCATAAATTGATTCAGAAGATTTCATACTAAAAAGTTCATAATCATATAGTAAAATATTCAATCGAGATTGCTTAACTTCTTTGGTTCCTTCATAAGTAATACATAATTTATCTCAAATTTATTTACCAAAAGTACAAGTTAAAATGCGCAAGTAAACTTCAGATTTTAAAGAACAAAAAAATAGTTCAAACATTTTGTATTAAGTTATGCTAAATCCCTATCATCAAGAGTCCATTCAGTAAAAGGAAGTGAAGCAGTAACGTCATTAAGTTTACCAGTTGGAGGTGTATCACCATCCTTAGCAAGCATCCACTGTGATAGTCAATTGATTAAAAAATTAAGACATGCGAGTTTTCCAAAAATCAAAAGGAATATTATCAAACAAAGATGGTCATGTAATAAAATACCCTTCCGCAGTATTACGATTCATGGAATTAGCCATGAATCAAGTCAAAAGTTTTTAAAAACTCAATTTTATGAATCCTACTCTAATACCACTTGAAAGTTTGTTAGGGATGTTAAGCCCTTATGAACTGGCCCAAGGCTAACTAAGAGGGGGGGTGAATTGGTATTTTAAAAATCTTTAAATCAAAACACAAAACTCAAATCACAATTCACCACAAAGAAAAGTGCGAAACTTAAATGCGGAAACGTAGTGGTTAAAGAACACAGAGATTTATAGTGATTCGGTCAACTCAACCTATGTCCACTCCCTGGAGGCGCCATTCGGTATTGCACTAAACTCAGTGTCTCTCCTTTTTCTCCCACATCAAGGTAGAGAAGCCTTTACAAAACCTCATTTCCACTAACACCGATGAGGCAGAGAACCCGACTCTTTTTGCTTCCTCCTGAAGCAAGCAGAGAACCTTGATCGATTGCTAAAGTAGACCTTCCATGAACCCCCAAGGATAAGGGATGACTATCGATGGAGATAACTTGGTACCTTTCTTAGAGAAACCTTTGTGAAACCACTCACAAACTCCCACTCACAAATTCCTCCCTCTCTCTCCCTCTCGTCTAAGCTCTCTCAGGTCAAGACAGCTGCAAAAGATGTTCTAAAGAGTAGAACAAGAGATCCTAAATAGAAGAGCTTCAGAATGTATCATTAAATGCAATGAACTGACTTTATCGTCCTATATGATCACTACAAATTAAGCTCAATCAGCTAGGACGATCTGGGCAATTAGAAGAAATTTGTTCATATCATCTAGGACGATACAATATCATTTTGTATAATTAGTATAAATCGAGGAATATCATCCATATAATCACACTGAATAGATGTCTGGACGATGGAAAAATAGCTTGATCGTCTAAGTCGATCTTACAATTGTCCCGGACAATTAGTTCAAATTCGTGAAAATTGTCTAGAGCATCACTCTGAATAACAACCGGCCGATGTGTGATCATCCAGGAACAACTAAAGTTTTTGAACTGATTGTCCTGGATGATCTTGCGATCGTCCAGGCCGATATGATCGAGTCAATCAAACCTTAATTGCTTTCCTTAATTATAAAATTAATTTAGGCATAATTGTGTTGAATCGTCCAAGATGATATCCTGGACGATGTCTAAAAATAAGTAATACCTAAATAGATCTAGCGGCTAATTCTTTCTGATTTAAGCATATCCTCCTAACCGATACGAATATCATCAAGGATGATGAGCTTAATGATGGCTGCCTTAACCATGATGTCATAATTAGGGTTTCTATTTTAAACTGATCGTCTAGGATGATATAGGGATCATCTTGGACGATGTTCTCAAAATAAAGAACTTTAACTTAGATAGAAAAAATTCCCCCAAATGTGTGTGTGCAAGGTTGCTTAGCATCAGGAACCATATCATTTATAATAGACTCAAGAAAGGGAAAGAATTTTAAAAACTAACTCTAACCTAGTCTACCCAATCTTGAGTTGGTTCAAATTGCAATCTTGATCCTATGGACCTAAAAAGTCAGTAGGCAACACAGTCGTAGAGAAACAGAAGTGTTTGCTATCATCAAAATTCTATTTCTGAAAATCAGATATGCAACAATCGTCCTGGACGATCGCAAGATTGGTCGGAACGATCAGTTCATAAATCATAATTCTTCCTAGATGATCAAACATGAGTCTGGTTCCTTTCAGAGTGGTGCTCTGGATGATATGTACTAAATTGAACTAATCGTTCGAGATGATCAAGAAATCGGCCAGGACGATCAAGTTATTTTTATATTGTCCAGACATCTATTCAAGGCGATATTCTGGATGATATTCATCATTTTGTACTAATCGACCCGGACAATCTAGTTAATTTTTCATCTTTCAAACATCCGTTCAGGGCAATTTTATGGATGATACTTGTCGAGTTAAACTAATCATACAAGATGATGTACTATCGTCCTGGATGATATTTGATGATTAGTTGCTAATTAGGGCTAATTTTAAGCCCTTGTTTAAAGCTCTCTTATTTTCTCAAAGAGAAATTTTTTGCTGTTGTCCTGACCTGAGAGAGCCAAAAGGAGACGGAGAGCAAGGGAGAGAGAGAGAGGATCTGTTGAGGGGGAGTTTGTGAGGGGTTTCATAAAGTTTGCTCCAAGCTAGGATCCGTCGTCATCCCTAGTTCCTTGAGGGTTCTAAAGAGGTCTACTTCAACAACTGATCGAGGTTCTCTGCCTGCTTTAGAAGAAAGAAAAGGAGTTGGGTTCTCTGCCTGCTTCTGGAGGAAGTAAAAGGAGTTGGGTTCTCTACCTCATCAAGGTTGGTGGAAAGGAGTTTTTGTACGGGCTTCTCCGCCTTGATATGGGGGCAAAAGGAGAGACATTATGTTTAGTGCAATACTTATAGGAGAGGCTCTAGGGAGTGGATATAGGTCAGGTTGACCAAATCACCATAAAATTTGGTGTGTTCTTTCTTATTATACTTCTCCATTTAATTTTTGCACTTTGATTTATGTGGTGAATCTTGGTTTGGTTGTGATTGTGCTTTTGCTTAAAGAAGTTTTTAAAATACCAATTCACCCCCCTCTTGGTTAACCTTGGGACTAGTTTATTAGGGCTTAACATCCCTGTCAAACTTTCAAGGGTATTAGAGCGAGATTCATAAAATGAAGTTTTAAAACTTTTTGAATTTTGATCAATGATTAACTTTGGTGATCGTAATACTGTAAAAGGTTATTTTATTACACGACCACCTTTGTTTGACAATATTACTTTTGATTTTTGAAAAACTCACATGTCTATATTTCTACAATCGATTGACTATCACATATGGATGCTTGTTAAGGATGATTATACACCTCAGTCTTGTAAAACTAATGGCATTACTACTGTACTTCCTTCCACTGAATACACTCTTGATAATAGGGATTTAGCTTAACTGAATGCAAAATGCTTGAACTATTTTTTATGTGCTTTAAAATTGGAAGATTATATACATGTTTTAACTTGTGCTACTGGTAAAAAAATTTGGGATAGATTGTGTATTACTTATGAAGGAACCAATGAAGTTAAATAATCTATGTTGAATATTTTATTGCATGACTATTAACATTTTTGTATGAAACCTACTGAATCGATTTCAAACATGTATACTAGGTTTACTCAAATTATCATCTCATTGTATTCTTAAGGAAGAGAGCTAACTAACTATGAAAGAGTGAATAAAATATTGAGATGCTTTCCTTCTTCATTTGATGCTAAGATCACAATTACTGAATCCAAAGATTTGAATGCTTATTCTGTTAATAACTTACTTGGATTACTATTGCTTACGAGCAAGGAGTGAACTAAAGACAACTTGATACAGGTGAGTGAAAAAGGAGAAAACTGTGGCTCTGAAGGCCAACAACACGGACACTAATTCTTTTGGGTCTGAAAGTGATGATGTTGTCTTAATCACGAGGCAATTTAAAGCTTTCTAAGGAAGAAGCACAATTACCATCAGAAATGGAATAAAGGTAAGGATAGCAAAAACTATTAAAGTTCTTCTGATGCTATTTGTTTTGAATGTAGGAAGCCTGGACATGTTAAAGTTGATTGACCTACACTTAAAGATCACCCAAGTAAGGAGAAATGTGAGGAGAAACCCAAGTTCATAAAGGACAAGGACAAGAAGCAGTTCCAAAAGGCATTTTAGGCAGATTTTGCATCTAATTCATCTGAGACTGAAGCTGAAGAGAAGTCAACAAACTTGTGCTTGATGGGTGATCATCTTGGTCAGTCTGACCAAAAAGATGTATGTGAATCAACCTATAATCAATTATTTGAAGTTTGTGAGAACATTCATGCATCATATAGAAAACTTAAAAAAATGCATGCTAGTCCGAAGTTGGAATTCTCAAATTTGCAA
Organism: Dendrobium catenatum; assembly: GCF_001605985.2. Taxonomy (NCBI): domain Eukaryota; kingdom Viridiplantae; phylum Streptophyta; class Magnoliopsida; order Asparagales; family Orchidaceae; genus Dendrobium; species Dendrobium catenatum. The sequence goes on along the minus strand of NW_021319315.1, from coordinate 4,997,093 downwards.
AAAGAGCATGAAATTATATTGAAAGACTACACTCAAATTGATAGCAATCACATGTCATTACCTGATGAATTTGATGAATTGAATAAAAAGCATTCTAAGTTGGTTGTTGAGCATGATTCATTGAAAGCATCCTTCACCTCACTTGAAACTGATTTTAAAATGTATATGAAAGAATCTGAGCATAGGGAGCACTATTTGAATGTTGATAATACTATTTTAGAAAGTGTTAATTAGAGGTTTAAATCTAAATTGAATGCAGTTGAGAGAAATAGGAATACATCCATACTTTATCTAAAGCTAAAACTTAAGAAGATGCATTATAACCCGAACATATTATAAAATATTTTTCCTAGTGATAAATATTTTTCATGTGACATGCTAAGACATATGTCACACACTTGCACTGTTCACTGTAGTACATATTAGGTATGGAGACCCAAATTACATGATTCATAGTATAACACATGCATTTCATTCTTCTTTTCATAAGAAGGGACCCAAATCTGTTTGAGTTCTAAAATCTGACATTTGATGATTTTACAGGTATGCTCTAACAAAAGGCCTTGTGAGAGCATGTGGTACTTGGATAACGGAGGCTCACGACTCTTAATTGCATAAATTTGCTGCTTAAATAAATTTTGATTTGCATATTTATTACTCTATTGCTTATTATTATTTTATATTCTTTCTTTTTAGTTTTGAGTTTCTTTGTTTATTATTTTTGCTATTATTTTGTAGTTGTTTCATCTCTGTTATTTTTGTTTTTTGTTTGTTAGTTATTCTTTTTAGTCATAGTTAAAATAGTATTTTATACCTTATTTTTATATTTAAAAATTTGTAGCCAATGTTTGACATCTCTAAACCAGTTAAAGGGAGAAACACCGTTGATTATTTTCCTCCCTCTAATATCTTTTAGCAGTGTAATTTTCTTTTCTAAACAAAAGCCTATCTCAAATTAACAACTTGACTTTGCGATTGAGATCATTTTTATATTTCTATAATAATATATCTTATATATAATGTTCAAAGTCTTTATATTACTTTTAAATTCTTTGAAATCTTGTTGTTGCATTTATCATATGAATTTGATTATGTTTTGTGATTTATTCTTCCCTATATTAGAGAGTGATTTTTTCTTCTCTAATATCTAGAAGATATACTCAAAACTGAGAGTTTTTAAGAGTTTTGAAAATGGGTCTAGCTTGCAAAAATGACAAGGGCATAAAATTAGCCCAAAAAAGAAAAGAAAAGTGAAAAGATGCGCAATGACCGCCAAAAATTAAAAGATATACAAAGTGTATCAAAAATCAAAAGATGTGCAAAGTGTGCCAATCAATTTACAAGAGGCATAAAATAAGCCCATAAAATGCAAGCATCCTTCTTTTTCAAACTTTTAAATCTTAGAAGAATTCATGTGTCACTTGATATTTTCAAAGGCTTGATTTCAAATTTTATGATTATGATGAATTACTTTTATATATTTATTCTATAAGATATTTTTTCTCTGGAATAAGTTTTGAACAAATCTTTTTTTCTTATCCAATTAATTTTTCTAAGTTAGATCTTTTATTTTAAAAATATAATTTTGCCCTGAGAGAAGTCCGAGCTAGGGTTAACAGGATCGGATATTCTACCATTTTTGGATTTCGATGATGTTAAGTCATTGGTCTTACAAGTCTTTAAAATCAATTACATAGAGACTTTGTCATATTCATGCTTTGATAAAAAAAAAACTTTGCTTTTGTTCTTCTTTTTCGTATTCTTTCTGCTTTTTATTTTCTGATTCTTTCATACTCCTTTTTATGATATCAAATGGGGGAGTAGTGTTTGAGCTATTTTGGCGTACTATTTTCACTTATATTCCTATTTTATTTAGTTTTAATTATTTGATTATTTTTCATCATCAAAAAGTGGGAGATTATTGCAAATATATTTTCAAAGAATATAATTTTGATGATAGCAATCACTTCTGTTTCTCTACAACTTTCTTGCCTAATAATATTTCAGGTCCTTAAGATCGAACTACAAATTAAACCAGCTTAAGATTGGGTAGATTAGGACTGAGTCAATTTGTAATGTACGACATGTGTCTTTTATCTTTTTTTGAGTCCTTTGTAATAACGTGGGTCCTTATGCTAAGTAATCTTGCATACACACACTTGGAGGAATTTTTCTAACTATTTTAGAGTTTTTTATTTTTGATCACATCATCCGAGACTATCCAAAAATCATCTTGGACTATCAGTTAAAGATAAAAACCCTAATTAGGGCATCATGGTTATGGCAGTCGCAATTAAGTGCATCGTCCTGAACTATATGTGTATTGGCTGAGACGATAGGCTTAAATCAGAAAGAATCTGCTGCTAGATCTATTTAGGTATCTTTTATTTTTAGACATCGTCCTGGATGATGTAGTACAATTATGACTAATTTAATCTAGTAATTAATGAAAATAATTAAGGTTTGATTGCTAAATCATATCATCCTGGACGATCGCATGATCGACCGGGACGATCAGTTCACAAACCTTATTTCTTCCTGGACGATCAAATATTGGCCTGGTTCCTTTCAGGGTGATGCTTTGGAAGATATGTACTAAAATGAACTAATCGTCCAGGACGATTTGGATATCGACATGGACGATCAAGTTATTTTTATATTATCTAGATATCCATTCAGGGCGATTTTTTATACAATACTCATTGAGTTGAACTAATCGTACAGGACGATGTACAATCATCCTGGACGATATTTGACGATTAGTTACTAAATAAGGCTAATTTTGAGCCCTTGTTTAAAATCTCTCTTATTTTCTTAGAGAGAAATCTTTTGTTGTTGTCCTGACCTAAGAGAGCCAAAAGGAGAGGGAGAGCAAGGGAGAGAGAGAGAGAGAGGATCTTGTAACAGGGAGTTTGTGAGGTGTTTCACAAAGGTTGCTCCAAGCTAGGATTTTTCATAATCTTCTCCGGTCGTCATACCTGGTTCCTTGGGGGTTCTAGAGAGGTCTACTTCAGCAACTGATCGAAGTTCTTTGCCTGCTTTAGGTGGAAGCAAAAGGAGTTGGTTTCTCTGTCTGTTTCTAGAGGAAGCACAAGGAGTTGGGTTCTCTGCCTCATTGGGTTGGTGGAAAGGAGTTTTTGTACGGGCTTCTCCGCCTTGCTGTGGGGGCAAAAGGAAAGACATTGTGTTTAGTGCAATACTCGGAGGAGAGGCTCTAGGGAGTGGACGTAGGTCAGGTTGACCGAGCCACTATAAAATATGGTGTGTTCTTTCTTATTGTACTTTCGCATTTAATTTCTGCACTTTGATTTATGTAGTGAATCTTGGTTTGGTTTTGATTGTGCTTTTGCTTAAAGAATTTTTAAAATACAAATTCAACCCCCCCCCCCTCTTGGTTAGCTTTGAGACTAGTTCATTATGGCCTAACATCCCTGTCGAACTTTCATAGTTGAGACTGGTTGCCCTGACTAGTTCCTTTCTCCTATTTATTTCCTTAGGTTCTATGGTTTAGTTGGGGTTCTTTTTTATGTTTCTTTCGTTGGCTTTTTTGGCATTTGGTCTTGCTTCTTGGCTGTGATTATATGAGTGTTGTATTTTCTCTTATGTTTGCATCTTTCGGGTCTCTTCAATATAGTTGTGGTCTGGATGGTTTTGGACTTAAGCTATGATTGCAATGTCCATGTTGCTGTGAGTTTATCCCATTGGTACTCTCCTTCCTTCAGGGTGCATCTTTGGAATGCTCGGGGTTTGTGTACAAGTTTGGATGGGGTTCTGGGCGGTTGTGCCTATGGTATTCATTTACCTGGTTTGTTGGTTTAGATTCTGTTTCCAGTTAGCTGCTGGAATGCCTTTCGCCTAATTTTTTGGGATTCTTTGGAGGATTCCCGCTGTGTTGTTGGGGACTTTAAGCTGTTGTTTTATGGTCTTGGGTTTTTATTTTTCTGCTGTGCCTATGGGCTGGGTGCTTCTGTTAACATGATGCTTATGTGCTGGTTTGTTGGTGTTATCCTCTACTGCTCGTGTTATTTAAAAAGCTGGTTGAGGGTTGATTGCAGTGGTTATTTAAAAATCTGGTTGGTGTATGCACCTGAGTGTTGGATTGAGTAGCTTGTGGATTAACTTGATGAAGCTTCTACTATCTTAATTCTAAGCTTTATCAGTCTATTTGCCTATTTTTGCTTGCAGTGGGGCCTTCATTTAGATCAGTTCTGCTATAGCGACTTATATCAATTCTCTCTCCTTTTTAGTCTAAATTTTTTCTATATGCATTTGTTTAAGTATATATTTTTGTGCTATACCCTTTTGCTCTACAACTTTTCAGTTTTGCAGGTGAAACTGATTTATATCGTCATCAACATTTTTTGCTGAGAGATCGAGCTTTAATTCATATCATTTATCTTTCTTTTTTGGATGCTTCTCTATAGCATCAGTAGAATGTTCCTAGTTTTTTTTTTTAGTTTGGTTTAGTGGAGATTGTCGGCTCCTAGGTTTTTCTTTTCTTTATTTTGTAGCTCGTTGGAGCATTAGTGAGCTGATCATCACCCTTAAGGACTTTGTAATCATTTTTTTCTATTAACACGTAGGCCATTCAGCAGGTTTTAATTAAAAAAAAAAAGATTGAACACATTTTAGATTTACTAAATCCAAATTTACACGATTTATTAAATCCCACTTGTTGTCAAATAGGCCCTTAGGGATTTCACTATTAATTTATAATTATCTTCTTCACATTAAAAATAAAAATTAATGTGTTATAAACTTAATAACATGTTAAGTACAAAGTACTCATTAATTATTAATAACACTATTAATTATATATTTTTGAAGTTATATTAATTAAGTTAATTATATTAATATTTAATTTCTAATTATACAAATAAGTTAAATTAGATAATCAATTTATGCACTAATTATACAATTAGTTATTAATTAATTTACTTAATTATTAATAATTTAAATTATATTAATTAAATTTATCAATAATAACTTAGAGGCGCCTAGGGTTTGCATCTTCTCTTCTTGTCGTTGATGTTCGGCTTCGTTGCATTGCAGGTGTATTAGATTGCACGCATTACTTTTCGGCTCCTTCCTGGCTGTTCGACTTCACTCCTTCGATGTCTTCCTATCAGATCAGAAGTTACGACATTTTTATCGGAAGCAAGAAAGGGAGCTCGCTGGCTGTGAAGGTAACTTTCTCCCATTCGGGCGCTTCTTCGGCTAAATCCCGTTAAATCCTCTAAACAGAATGATTTAGTAAATTCAGGATTTACGGAATCATGGGATTTAATTATATATTTAATACTATATATTTAAAGTTATATTAATTAAGCTAATTATATTAGCATTTAATTATTAGTTATATTACTAATTATTCAATTAAGATAAATTAAATAATTAATTTAGTCACAAATTATAATATTAATTATTATAATATTAAATACTTAATTAATTTACTTAATTATTAATATTTTAAATTATATTAATTAAGTTAATCAATAATAAGTTAGAGGCCTCACGTTTGGCTTTCATCTTTTTCTTTTCGTCTTTGCTGTTCGGCTTCGTTGCTTCGCAGGTGTGGAGATTGCACGATTCGCTTCTTCGGCTCCTTCGTGGCTGTTCGACTTCGATCCTTCGACGACCTTACCTTCCTGTCGGATCGGAAGTTACCACATTTTGATCGGAAGCAACAACGGGAGATCGCTGGCTGTGAAGGTAACTTTCTCCTTTCGCGCGCTTCTTCGCCAAATCCCGTAAATCCGCCGAACCGAGGGATTTAGTAAATCCGAGATTTAAGCCGTAAATCCTTAAACCCGGAAATTACCCATCGCCGGGATTTAACGCGCGCACAAAAACCGTTTGTCTGGATTTAGCTTAAATCCGAATTAAATCCCGCTGTAAATCCGATACCAAACAGCCCCTTAGGGTTAATTTTTTTCCTTCTTTTGAAGTAGAGTTTTGAAAGAGTGCTAAAAGAAGCGTCTTCGCCTTCTACGACGTTGTTCCTGTCGGATCGGACCTCCGTTCGATAAATTTCTCAGTTGGGGATAGTTGGAATTGCATCGGGAGATCGGAGGTAGGAGGCCAAGATGGGAGAGCGGAAGGTTCTTAACAAGTACTATCCGCCGGATTTCGATCCGGCGAAGATTCCCAGGAGGAGGCAGCTCAAGAACCAGCAGATGAAAGTCCGCATGATGCTTCCCATGAGCATCCGTTGCGCCACTTGTGGCACCTACATCTACAAGGGAACCAAGTTCAACTCCCGGAAGGAAGATGTTATTGGGGAGGTATCCCTGTTCGATTCTCTCTGCATTATACAAATATATCTTGAGCAGCCTTATGATTGCCTTCTAATTTTACTTTTATGATGATTGCTTCTATTGCATTCCAAATTGTAACACTATAATCTTACTAACAAGAATAACCAAAAAACAAGAGAAAAACCAAAGAGAAAAGAGAATCTAGAGTGAGAAGAGCTTTGATATTTCATTACATTATGGAATGTACAAGATCTGAGTATAAGTGGTATGTTATTTTTGGCCCCCTTTTGACTCTTTACTTATAAGCTCTGATTGACATACAAATATACAAAAAGACAACATTTAAACTATACTAGTAAAAAGTACATATCAAGGCTTAGTAATTGCTTACTATTAAATATATAAGACTTATAGCCATCAATGCATAAAGAATACATATTGAATCCGTGGTAAAGTTTAAATCCATAGGAAGTTGTTTGCTAACTTTAATTATTAGAGTGTTGGCGAGTGTCTATTGCACTTGAGCGAATTATACTGGTGAGTTGGAATTAGTTCCTTTCAAAAAAATGCTCGAATGATCAAGCAATTTGGCCTAGACGATCCTTAGGCTGAGTGTAATGGAAAATGATATATTCCTGACTTTAAATCAAGGTGAATTTTCTAAAATCTTAGCAACTTCAATAGAGTGATTATTTTGATTTTGTTGACTAACCTTGGTCATGATTCATTCAATGCGTACGACTTGACTTGACTTTGATTTGGACAATATTTGGATGTACATTTGGTTCATCAATTCTTTTATATTTTTGGGAAACATTCATTAAAAACAGCAATAAAATTAAATATATTATCTTGATGAGTTATCATAACATTAATGATATTGATTTGATTGGTCGTGCATATCGACAACAAAGCAAGTCTATAAAGAAGGGTATGAGGCCATTATTTGAAGATTGAAAAGCTGAATCATCATTTTACTTTATAGTGTTATGCAACTCTTTATTTATCAAATCTAGATGGATTAAATTCTTGAGCTCAAAGTCGACGATCCTCTTAATAAAGCGTTGATTGACAATATTCTCAAGAAATGTTGAAAATACAAGAGTAAGCGACAAATAGAGGAAGAAAAGAATTTTCTTTTGTATAAGCCGTCACTTAAAGAAAGGTGAAAATAAAGCTAGGTGAGGTGAGTAGGATGACATATGTTCCTAATAATTTTACTAAACAAGTGGCTCCTCAAGTCGATCCTATGAATGTTCCAGTAAATGAACTAGCAAATGAATCAATAATTCCTTAGAAAAAGTTAATAATTGAGCTAGTGACAGGTAAGATTGAACCAATGAATAAGGTAGTTATTCATAATAAGGAATCAACTATGAGTTTTTAGAATTAGCTAATGGATTCCTGTATCCTTCATTTGGGTCAAATTTTCATTAGTAGATGGTAAAAAAAAAAAAAAAAAAAAAAAAACTATAGTCGAAATAGGAGTTGAGCCAAAAAGTATTTTTTTGGATCCTTTTGGTCATGTTGCAATACATTTTATTGTGATTGACCTTTTAGATAAAGCTCAAGATAAAATTAAAGCTGAGAAGGTTCATACCCAATAGTTGTAACGAGTACGGTCTCATCGAATCTACATGGGTGAATACATTACAGTGCCTTGCAGATGCTCCTCTTCATAGTTTTGTCCCAAAAGAATTGCCTTTTCTTGATTTTTTTGTTGATAACCTAAAATCTAACAATCTCTCTGCTTTTGATGTTTTTTTGGCAAGATCTCTTGAGAATATTTTTAACACTACGAGGGAGAAGAATTTAGATACTTCCAAAAAGTTGGCATTGGGAACTTGGTTCTCTTGACTATTGATAAATATACAAGCAAAGTTATTTTGGGTTTTGATACTGTTGTAGTGACCAATGTTTTAAAAGACGAAATCGAGAATCGAGGCGTTTTGGCTAAGCTAGGCGAGGCGTAAGCCTCGAGGCGGATCGAGGCGTAAGCATAAAAAATGATAAAAAAGTAATTTAAAATTATGAATAATGACAAAATATTATGCCAATTATGAATTTGATGATTTGTTCTAAGATAATATTAGTATATTATTGGAAAAGAAGACTTAAAATAAGCTTACTTAAAAATAAAACATCCCATTAGGATCAAGACCCAATGCAGACTCATTATCACTTTGATTGTTTTTAGAAAAATCTTTATAATTAATGTCAAAGTCATCCTCAAACTCTTCTTCATCTATAATATTTTTTCCTTTATCACCTATATTAGTTAATATTTCATTAGCTCTAGAATGAAATAATAATAACATAAAATATAATTCATTATATTTAAGAATACTTTTGAATTTTTTTGAAGCTCTAATTTCACTTTGTTTTTTTCTTTTATATACATAGTAGTTGCTTCATTATCTTCACTGACATGAGTTTCTTCTTCTGCCTCAACTTTAGAAACATCAACATTCTTAGGAGTAACCAATTCATCATCAAATTGTAAATCATCAACAAGTAAATGATCAATTTCATTATTAATGCTTCCATGCTTATGTCATTTGAGATGTCTATCTTTCAGTTTTTTGTTAAACATAACATAAACTAATTTGTTCATTCGATCTGTCGCCAATCGATTTCTTCTCTTAGTATGAATTTTATTGAAGATGCTCCAATTATGCTCGCATGTAGAAGTCGAACATGTTAGGCTAAGAACTTTAAGTGCAAAAGTTTTCAATTCAGGAACATCATCTCCAAACTGACTCCACTAACGTTCTACATGAAAATAAATAGTATTTTATGAATATTAATTGAAGTAGAAGACTTAAACATAAATATTAAAATTAAAATTATAAATATACAAATTATAAACATACCAGGAGATCGTATTTTGTAGCATGCTTGTGCTGCTCTAAATCCAAATATTCCTTTTTCAAATGAAATTCCTCAAGTTGATCATTCACTTTGAGGTAGTCTTCTTCAGAAATGAGTATATGTCCATACATGCATACAAAATAGTTTTCACCTCTTTATCAACATGAAAGTCTTTATCATAATGAAATTGAGAGTTTAAATAGTATGCAACAGTATATAAGTGTTGGTGTAATTGACGATCACACTTTTTATCTATAATATCCCATATTTCTTTATAGGCACTTTCTTGACCTCCCAAATTTTTTGCAATGTCTTCTTTAGCTCTATTTATTGCTTCATAAATAAATCCCATAGCCGGGGCCCTCTCACCATTAACCATTCTAAGCACCTTAACTAATGGTGTTGTTGTTTTCAAAGCATAATTTGTACTACGCCAAAATGAATCATCTTTCATAATAATTTTTTTACCTATTTTCCTTTTTGTTTTTTTTGCCCATGAACTTTTATCCTATTCTTCAGAAGCAAACATAGCTTCCAAATATTGTCTTAACTCCTTGAATCTCTGCAATGTTAAATATGCAGTAGCAAATCTCGTAATAGGAGATCTAATAATTTCCTTGTCAGTGAATTTTCTCATCAAATTGAGTACCCAATAATGATTGTATATGAACTTACTAACAAATTTGGCCTTCAATAGGGCTGATTTATGCTGAGGCAACTGTCCCAACCTCTCAAGCATTAAATCAATGCAATGTGCAGCACAAGGAGTCCAGTAAAAGTGAGGCCTCTTCTCCATTAACATTCTCCCGACAGCTTTATATGCACTTGCATTATCAGTAATAACTTGTACTACTAAAGCATCACCCACTTCCTCAACAACTCCATCCAACATTTCAAATAATAATTGTGCATCCTTTACAAAACTTGAAGCATCCACTGATTTTAGAAAAACTGTTTCATATGGATTGCTGACCAAGAAATTAATAATACTTCTATGTCGAATATCTGACCAACCATCTGACATTATTGTGACTCCTGTCTCAATCCAAGTATTCTTAACATCATCCACCATTTTTGAAGTTGTCTTGACCTCCTCATTCAGCATCCAAGTCATCAGTTCATACATGCTTGGAAGTTGTAGTCCTCTTCCATAGCTTCCAATAGATCGTAACATATTAATCCACGACGGACTCCTAACAACATTAAAAGGAATCCCATTTTCATAGATGAATCTGGCGATATCCAAACAAACTCTGTTCCTGAGTTCTTTTGTAGTAGTAGGAGGCTGATGATCCTGAGTGTTTATATTATCATCGCCATCAATATTTATCATAAATCTATCCATGGGACCCCGAGTGCCTCGGTTAGAAGAAACTAGATGGCTTCCACTACTGGAACCTTCATGCTGTGATCCATAGTAAGAAGAATTTTTTATCATCTCTTCCATATTTCTTTGTGTGACCTCCGTTGTGGTGGAAAACTTCTTTAAATAATCTGTACATTCATTTTTCACCTCATTAGGTACTTTTGCACATGGTCCTATATTGACATGAGTGCAGGCTAGATGATCCTTCAGCCTCTTGACGCCACCAGTTATGCGTTTCTCATAGAAATTACATTTCATGTAAACATATCCCTTCTTTGCACCTTCGCCTGACACTTCAACTTGAGTTCCATATTTCTATGCAGGATCTTTCCTTCTTGTGCCACTAGTCATGCTAATAATTTATAGAAATAAATATTAAATAATCACAAAAAAAAATCAACAATAGAACAACATGAATACAATAATATACTGATCTGCCGGGGGTCCAAGGGGGCGCTGCCTCCTGGCGGGGTTCGACCTGCTAGAGTAAGAGTACAAAATTTTATTGTAAGAGTAATTTTGTTTGTTTTTAAGAGCGGTACTGGCTCGGTACTAAGCATGTACCGCTCAGTACCGAGCATATACTTGCTCGGTACCAAGTGGTACTGGCTTGGTACCAAGCATGTACCTAGTGGTACCGAGCATGTACCGCTCAGTAATGAGTATATACTTGCTCAGTACCGAGCAGTACTGGCTCAGTACCGAGCATGTACCTAGCGGTACTGAGCATGTACTGAGCGGTACCGAGCATGTACCTAGTAGTATGGAGCATGTACTGAGCGGACGAATGAAAGAAAGCCGAATCAGGAGTTATTCAAGCTTTCGTTGTTGCACGTCAAAGTCAAGGCACACAACACTGCTCTTCCGACCTAACCTAGGCCTGAACGTTTCTTGCACTCACAACTTCGGCTTCTTTTCCTGCTTTCGAAATAGTTATTGCTTTCGGCTTTGTTTCTTGCGTCGTCTCCTTCTGGCTTCGTCTCCTACACTCACGGCTTCGTCTCTTTCCCTCACGGCTTCGCATCCAGTTCTCCTTTCAATTCTCACAGGAAGCCCTAATTCTATACGCGAATACGCGAACACGAATTGGCAGCGTCGTATTTACATATATACAGAAAAAAAATTTCAAGGCGGTGCCTTGTACTGTCTTGAGGCGTTACGCTCTAATGCGTAAGCCTCGTGCTAAAAAATCGTAGACTTCATTGGATGGTTCGAGGCGTAAGCCCCGATACGCATGACTTCCGCCTCGACTTGAGGCGCGACTCAATGCGGACACCTCGTCCACTTTTTTAATGGTTGGTAGTGACTATTGATTACAATAAGGATTAGAAGTCTCAAATGATAATTCTTCGAGAGCAAAGCCATGATGCTCATAATTCTAATCATTTTACTCTGAGAGTCCAATGAAATGTCTTTTATATATAGATAAGTTGAAGCTTTAAGTAATATGGTTCATGCATTGAATTCTTCTTTGCTTTTGATAAAAAATTGCGTTGATCAAATAGAATTGGCTTTCAAGAACAACTCTCCACGATGAAGTCACTCGTTGAGGATGTGATGAAGAAATTTACTTTATTAGAGGATAAACTCAGTTCTGTTGAGAGTCTAGCTTTTCTTATGTCAAATGAAGTCCTTGATGAACTTTATCAAGAAGTCTAAGAATTGAAGTCATATCTACTCACAAATTTTTTTTTGAATTTTCAAAGTAAAGTCAATTCCTTGTTAGTGGCGAATTTATTCTTTAAAAGCTTGTTCATCATGGATCTGTTTCTTGCGACATTACTTTTAATCGAAGTGCTAAAGTTTTTTTGAGATTCTAGCTTTTCTTATGTCAAATGAAGTCCTTGATGAACTTTATCAAGAAGTCTAAGAATTGAAGTCATATCTACTCACAATTTTTTTTTTTTTTTGAATTTTCAATGTAAAGTCAATTCCTTGTTAGTGGCGAATTTATTTTTTAAAAGCTTATTCATCATGGATCTCTTTTTTGCGACATTACTTTTAATCCAAGCGCTATAGTTTTTCTTTGTTGCGCCTTTCATCATTGAATATGTTAGAGAAGGACCGTTTCTGATTCATTCTTGATTTTTATTTGCAATATCGACAAATAAAAATAACTTTGTAAGAGTTTGAATGAGACATATATGAAAATAAGATTTAAATAAGGATTTTGTTGTGCCTTTCTCAATCTTTGAATGTTTCTTGTATAAGCTATTCAGCTGAGTATGTTCTCAAGGCTCTTGAGTTAAAATGATTATGCTGAGTAACTAATACCGGAATATACAAGTCCCAAATAAAGAGAATAAGTTTTTTTACAGCTTTTTCAAGTTTTATTCAACCTTTTACATGCCTTTATGCTAGTCGCTTGTAGCACGAGCTTTACTTTTTTGTGAGAGTTTTCATCTTGAGGAGGGTAACCATCTAGACTAGCTATTTAGAAAAGACTATTCTCAATATTTAGTACGAATATTGTTACAAAGGAGGAGTTTGAATTCTAGGGTTATATTTTTTCTAATGGATTTAAATGACGTAGGCATGATGCTTGATTCTTTGAAAGGAGTCCAAATTCATGAGGTTGGAATTAATTGACTTAGGTTGAATCTTGATAAGCAGATTTTTGAAAAAGTATAAGTAGGCATATATCAAAAACTTAAGTAATACCACTCAAAAGATTTGTAATTTTTACTTATTTTTGTTATTAGATATTTCTTTTTCCCTTGTAATGAAACACAAACTTAGAGTTAAGTATAAAGGTGATTAATTGCCAGATACCCGAGGGCCTTAGTTCTTAGAACTTCTACAAAAAATAGTCTTGGAACTTTTAAACTTGATCTTAAGTCCAGATTTCTTTGATCCCAAGCTTAAGTTTGCCTAACTTTTGCTTAATTATTGGAGTAGTCATTTCGGAAAGAACTCCAAAGTTGACCTAAGCTATTTATGTGTTAATTTATCAGCTTGAAGTCAACCAACGTCAAATTTGAAAGTTGAACATCAAGTATTAGACCATAACTTTTTTTATAGCTCACTTTCCGAATTTGCCTAGAGGGGTGAGTTCCTGGAGTTTTCTTGCCAAATTTTCTTAGAAATTGTTGAGAGGAGGTGAGTGCCTTGAGTTTGCATGCTGAATTTGATATAATTTTTTTCTGCAAGTATATTAAAAAAATGTAAATTTCTGAACTCAATGTGCATTAGAATGTTAAAATTCTTCTACAAAGTAAAGAATTTTTTTAGGGGTGAAAAATCTTTAAATCTTCTTCGCTTAACATTTTTGAAACTTTTTTTAGCAAAAGTTTGGAGTCCATAGGCTGTAGGGCTGTCTTATTATTTTGATGATATAAAGTGTTTTCCAGGTTGACCATAATTTTTAGCAGTAGATATTCAGTAAGAAAAATTTTTCCTTGAACATCAAATGTTTTGCTACTTTTCTTTAAATTTTTTCTTGCCATATTAAGGGCTTGATTTCTCAAAATTTTTTTTCTTGTCAAATGTTTTGAAATTCTTCATTGGGACATCTACAATAATGAAGTCATCCATGATTGTAAATTGATGTTCTCCTAGGTGATTGATAGTGCAATCATTCATTTTGTCCCTTTGCATTCACTAGAAAAGAAAAAAAGTGGCCTAGTAGTGGGTTTTGAATTTGAAAGATCTAAATTCAATTTTTTTTAAAAAATACTTAAAAAATGATATTTTTAGAATTTCCTATATCAATCAAAATACTACTAGTTTGATAGCTGGCAATCAAGACAGTGATGCAAGCGAAAGCCTAATTTTTGCAAGCAAAAAGTTAAACTTCCTAGGATAATAAAAAATACACAAAATACTAAAAAAGCCATTTTTATATTATAAAAATGACACTTACAACTCTTGACACTTACATGACGCTAAATAAAGACACTTAAAGGAGCTTGCATTTGTCAAGAAGAAGGATACAAGTGACATCGAACTTGTGGATAGAAGAAAGAGGTAAGAAGTCCAAGACGAAGGTAGGAGAAGCTCGCAAGCCTTCCCAAGAAGTAGAAGAAGAAGAAGTGGAACAAGATCTCAAGCTTTTCCAAAAACCCTCAAATTTTCATCTCCAAAAATCAGCCATCTATCATTATTTTAAAACAGTCTCAAACTCTCTATATATAGGCACAAAAGGGGAGCCAAATAGCCACTTAAAAATTCATTTAAAACAATTAACTAAGGAGAAGAGGAATGCCAAAAGACACCACAAACAGCCCTCCAAAATCTAAACAAAAAACAGCAAGGAAAGCCACGAGAAACACATCCAATTAAGGGGAAAAGGAAGGCCACAAGTCACCACAATCAGCCCACAAAAACTGAAGACAACAAGCAACCCAAGGGAAAATCGAGAAGACAAGGGGAAGGGAAGAGACACAAGTTAAAGGAGGGGAAACCAAAGAGACTAAGGCAAGGGGAATGAACCTTAATTTATGAGCTAAAAAGGCTCTCTACTAGACATTAATGAGCTGATTTGATGCATTTAGTTATTTTGGTTTATTTTTGTTTTATTGTATTTTGAACAATATTAGTTGTGTTTTATTTTTTGTTTAAACTATCCTATGATGGTTGGGCTTTCAATGATCATGGTAGGAAAGTGCTAGGCATGACAATCCTTGGATTTGTGATAGGAACTTCCTGAGTTCGCAAGTAATCTAACCCAAACTAGTAAAAATACAACAGCAAACTGCTGTCCACAGTAGTAAAACAGTAGGAAAACTACAGGAAATAGGGAAATCGGAGAGAAAAACACAAGTAGAGGCTTGTATTTCACTAGAAACCAAAGCAAAACAACAAAGATACAATCGTTCTTCGATCCGAGAGGAAGAACGTATTCTCCACAATCTCCGACAAAGCCAAGAGCCCAAGTGCAAACCCTAGATCTCAAATGAAGATTTCAAATTCAAGATACTCCCCCCAATTCCCCCCCCAATCCACTAATTAAACATCAAGGACCATTAATAACTTCCTAAAACATCCTTACATATTCAAAAATTCCCTCCTACAATGAAATAAGCAAAACCCGTCCCACCTCTAACTCCCGCCCCCCTTTTTCTCTATTCCGCCGTGAGTATACATGGACCGGTCCAGCCGTCCTCTCCTGGGCCGGCGGCACATCAATACTCCCCTCCCAATTACTCACCTTGTCCTCAAGGTGGAAGGAAGGAAATTGATCTATCATTCTATCCATTGGTTCCCATGTGGTGTCGAAATCTGGGAGGCCTCTCCATTTAATCAGTACTTTTTTGTTGCCCTTTTTGTTTGACCGGACTCCTGCCAGCTCTAATGGTTCTAAAACCACCTCTAAGTCCTCTGTCATAGTATCTCAAAGTTCTTCACTTATGGCATGTTCCCCTATGGCCCTTCTCAGCTGAGACACATGGAATATTGGATGTATAGTGGCTGATGGGGGTAATTTCAGTCGGTATGCCACCGCACCGATCATATTTAACACCTCATATGGCCCAAAGTACTTGGGTGCTAATTTCTAATTCCTTCTTCTTGCCACTGTCTGCTGCCAGTAAGGTTGTAGTTTCAGGAACACCTTCTCCCCCACTTCAAACTGCATGTCTCTCCTTTGTGAATTCGCCTGTTTTTTCATGATTTGTTGGGCTCTCATCAAATGTTTCTTCAAATCTTCCATTACTCTGTTTCTTTCTTCCAAATAATGCTCAACTGACGACACGGGTGTACTACCTCTCCCATAGTGCACCAAGTGTGGAGGGTCCCTTCTGTACAACACTTTGAATGGTGTCATCTGGGAAGCAGAGTTGTACAAGGTATTGTACCAATATTCCGCCCAAGGCAGCCACTTTGCCCACTGCCGCGGGGTCTCAGACACAAAACACCTCAAATAGGTCTCCACACTTTGGTTCACCACCTCCGTCTGGCCGTCTGTCTGTGGGTGGTAAGCTGTGCTTCTCTTGAGGATAGTGCCCTGCATTCGAAACAGCTCTTTCCAAAATTGACTAAGGAACACCTTGTCTCGATCAGTCACTATCGATTCCGGAACTCCATGAAGCTTAACAATCTCCCTGATAAATGTTGCTGTCACTAAAACTACGGTGTAGGGATGTCGTAAAGAATGAAGTGTGCATGCTTACTCAGTCTGTCCACCACCACCATGATAACAATGTATCCTTCTGACCGTGGTAATTCGTCGATGAAGTCCATGGACACTACCTCCCAAACTTTGCTTGGAAGTGCCAAGGGTTGCAGCAGCCCTCTCGGAGCCATGACCATGTATTTGTTCCTTTGGCACACTTCACACCTCGCCACTAGCTCCTTCACATTTTTATGCATCCCCTTCCAATAAAGTTTTGTTGCTAATCTTCTGTATGTCTTTTGAACTCCCGAATGGCCTCCAATTGCGCTACTGTGGAACTCCTGCAACAAGTGGGGGATGTGTATGGAGGTTCGTGGCATAACAAACCTCCCCTGATAGAGTAGTCTCCCCCCCTCCAGGTAGTAACCCGGATGGGTACTCTTATCCCTCTGTAGATCCTCCCAAATCTTTTCCAATTCCTCATCTAACATGCTTTCTTCCTGGATGCCCCCCCCAGTCGACCATCAAGGGTACAGACAGAGCTAACTCCTGAAGCTCCCCCACACATCTGGATAGAGCGTCCCCTGCTTTGTTTTCCAAACCAAGACAATGGCCATCAGCTCTCTTTCATACACTGACTTCAATCTAGCTCTGGATGAAAGCACTTGACTGAAGTATGCTACTGGCCTGTGATTCTGCATCAATACCATACCTAGCCCATATCCCGATGCATCTGTCTCTACTACAAAAACTTGACCAAAGTCTAGAAGAGCTAGAACAGGAACAGTCGTCATGGCTGCCTTTAACCTCTCGAACGAATTTTTATTGCCTCAGGTTACCTGACGTAGAGATACATCAGGTAGCCTATAATATATTGTCACGTGCTCTTACTCTTTACCGCGCGGCCCGACGACCCAACCCGGAACGAATCCGGGATTACTATGTTCGCGTATTGCTCGGTATTTGCTCGGTATTGCTAGGTACTACTCGTTTTTTGCTCGGTATTTGCTCGGTACTTGCTCGGTAATGCTCGGTATTTGCTCGGTACTTGCTCGGTAATGCTCGGTATTTGCTCGGTACTTGCTTGGTAATGCTCGGTATTTGCTTGGTATTTGCCCGCCTGGACGCTCGGTACGAGAAGGTTCGTCCCGACACAGAGAGAGAGAGAGCGACGAAGAGGAAGTGGTTCCGTGCAGTCTTTCCAGCCGAAGGAGAGAGCGGAGTTCTTCCTGCTTGCCTGTGCTCGTCCGAACGAGAGTAAGGGAGAGCAGAGCCGGTCGGCTTTGCCTGTGTTCGTCCAGCGCGAGCAACAAGGAAGCCCGATCGGGCCTCTCGTGTCTGTGAAACCGGGGAAAGAAAGAGCCGCAGCTGCGGCTCTACCACTGCCAGCGCCCTCTTGCTTGCGTTTCTGACGTCCGTCCGACCAAATACCGAGCAAGTGCCGAGCAAATTCATTTCCGGGGATGCCATTTCTTCCTTTTCCGAGCAAGTACCGAGCAAATACCGAGTAGTACCTAGCAATACCGAGCAAATACCGCACATATTCGTTTCGGGTTGGGTTGTCGGGCCGCGCGGTAAAGAGTAAGAGCACGTGGCGATATATTATAGGCTACCAGATGTATCTCTACGTCAGGTAACCTGAGGCAATAAAAATTCCTCTCGAACGCCTGGGTGGCTGCCTCTCCCCAGCAAAAATTGTGTTTCTTCAGCTGCTCAGTTAAGGGCCATGCGATGGTTCCATACCCCTTCACAAACTTTATGTAGTATCCAGCCAATCCTAGGAAACCCCTCAACTCCCTGAGGTTCCTAGGCAGTGGCTATCTCTGTATTGCCTCAATTTTAGTTTGATCCGCTGCCACTCCCTCTTGGGAAACCACATGTCCCAAGTACTCCACACTTGCCTGAGCAAAACTGCACTTCTTCAAGTTGGCTTTCAACTGATGCTCCTGAAGCACCTCAAATACGACCCTCAGATGTTCCAAGTGCTCCTCCACAGTCCTGCTGTACACCAGGATGTCGTCGAAAAAGATCAGGACAAACTTCCTGAGGTGCTGCTTAAATACCCTGTTCATCAATGATTGAAAAGTTTTAGGAGCGTTAGTCAATCCAAAGGGCATCACCAGAAATTCATAATGTCCTTCATGTGTCCTGAAGGCTGTCTTCGGAACATCAGCCTCTCTCATCCTGATCTGGTCGTATCCAGATTTTAAATCCAACTTGGAAAATACCACTGCCCCATGAAGCTCATCCAACAGCTCGTCAATCACTGAAATTGGGAACTTGTCTGGTACAGTGTCCTTATTCAGAGCCTTGTAATCCACACAGAATCTTCAACTCCCATCCTTCTTCTTGACCAGGAGAACTGGACTAGAGAAAGGGCTAATGCTGGGTCTGATGATCCCCTCCTCCAGCATTTCCCGGATCAGCTTCTCAATCTTATCTTTTTGGATTTGTGGGTAACGGTAAGGCCGGGCGATGATCGGTGTTTCCCCTGCTTTCAAGGTGATGGTGTGTTACAGCTCCCTCTGAGGAGGTAAACCCTGGGGGCTTTGAAATACCTCATTGAACTGATGTATGAGCGGTTGCACTAATGGTGGAACATTGCCCTCTTCCTCGAGTCTGACCCCTTCCAAGCGGTGCAACTCCACCAAGTAGCCTCCTCCCTCCCCCTTAATAGTTATGATAAGGGATTTGAGAGAAACCCCAGCCTTGGTCAGCCCAGCATCACCCTGAATCATCCTCTTTCTCCCCCTATCACCAGCTATATCCTCAGCATCCCCTAGTTGATCTTGGTCTCCCTTAATGTCTGCAGCCATTTCATCCCTAATATGACGTCAGTGCTTCCCAGTTCCAAGGGGAGGAAGTCCTCCCTCACCTGGATCCCCTGAATTTTCAGCACCACTCTACAAACTCCTCTCCCCATCTTCACTTTTCCTGTGCCCATCATCATCCCATACTCTCCAGTATCCACTAACTCCATCCCCAGCAATTCAACGATCTGGGTGGAAATGAAGTTGTGGGTTGCCCCACTATCTATCAGCACCACCACCTCACGGTTAGCTCTCTCCTCTCACTTTCATAGTGTGACTCGGAGTGAATCCCACTACAGAGTTCAGAGAGACTTCCGCCACATCCAGGTGTAGCTTCTCCTCCTCTCCAGATCTGCTCCCCCTCCCTCCTTGTCTTCCTTGTCTTCGCAGACAAGGAGAACCTGAAGAGTTCGGTCCTTGCATCTATGCCCCGGCATGTATTTCTCGTCACATCTGAAGCACAATCCTCTTGTTCTCTTATCATACATCTCTTTTTATGTCAACTTTTTGAACTGTCCCCCTTTCCCCCTCCAGTCTTCTCCTTAGGTTCTTCCTTCTGTCCCCCTGGTGCTCCCCCTTTTGATGGTAAGAAAGTGGTAGTCATCTTGTATGATCCCCCAGAATAGTTCCCTCGAGCTCCTCTTTTTGATCTCTTTTGATATTCCACCAACTGTGCCAGCTCCATAGCCTTTCCCAGGTTCCTCGGCTCCAGTACCCTGACTGCTGTTCAGATCTTTGGTTTCAGCCCCTTCATGAAGTTCCCTTCTAAGGCTGACTCTGAAATGTGATCCAATTTGCTAGCCAAGTACTCAAACCGATCCCGATAATCCGCCACAGTCACTTCTTGAGTCAAGGCAAAGAATTGTTCATAGAAGTCTCCTTTCGATGACGTTCCTCCCTTCTTCTTTCAAAAACAACCCCTCGACGTTGAATCCTTTTGAATTCCGCATATCGGCGATGAATTTCTTCCCTTCCCCCTTTAAATTCAGCACCTCGACGTTGGATTCTTTCAAATTCAGCACCTCGGCGATTGAATTCTTCCCTCCTTCCGACCAAATCAGCCTCTCGTTGGTCGTATCCCCTACTCATCTCCTCTCTAGAAAGCGGTTCTAGTGGGGGCATGTCGTTTTCCTCCTCCAGGATCTCCACCTCCGAATTCCTCCTCCCCCTCAAGGGGTTCGGATTTCCTCCCATGCCATGGCCGTCAGTAGTCTCCCTTACTTCCAATGTCGCCGGATTGGTCTTCATTTCAAGTAGTTTATTCATCATTTCCTCCATCGCGGTGAACTTCCCCTCCAACCTTTCATTGTTGGAGGTGATTTGATTTTGAAAGTTGCAGAAGTTTTTCTCCAAATCAGCTTTCAATTGGCCGACTTCGCCTTCCAAGACGTCAACCTTCTTTCCGGCCATCTTTCTTCCCAACGGATCTCAAAAATATCACTTCCGGAAGCCAAAAGCTCGCTGAAAATCAGGATTTCAGCCGCCTAAGGTCCCAAAAACGACGCTCTGATACCAATTTGATAGGAACTTCCTGAGTTCACAAGTAATCTAACCCAAACCAGTAAAAATACAGCAGCAAACTGCTGTCCACAGCAGTGAAACAACAGGAAAACAGCAGGAAATAGGGTAATCGGAGAGAAAAACACAAGCAGAGGCTTGTATTTCACTAGAAACCAAAGCAAAACAATAAAGATACAATTGTTCTTCGACCCGAGAGGAAGAACGTACTCTCCACAATCTCCGGCAAAGCCAAGAGCCCAAGTGCAAACCCTAGATCTCAAATGAAGATTTCAAATTTCAAGATACCCCCCCCAATTCCCCCCCAATCCACTAATTAAACATAAAGGACCATTAATAACTTCCTAAAACATCCTTACATATTCAAAAATTCCCTCCTACAATGAAATAAGCAAAACCTGGCCCACCTCTAGCTCCCGCCCTCCACTTTTTCTCTGTTCCGCCGTGAGTATACATGGACCGGTCCAGCCGTCCTCTCCTGGGCCGGCGGCACATCAATTTGCTTGCTTTTGGGTCCACTTCGTCCTTGGGCTGCTTGTTGATTTCTGTTTTGGTGTGGTGGCTGCTCTCGGGTGGGCCTTAGTTGCTTGGTGTTAGCTCATAAATGCTTGAGCTGAAGTTTAGCTCAATGATTGGGGGATTTATTGCGCTTCCTAGCTCATTATTTCAAAAAGGTATGTTATTATGTCTTGGATCCATTTTGGAGTGGACTTTGCCCCTTCTCCTCTCTTTGTCTCTTCGGTTTCCTTATCGCTTTTGCTGTTCCAGTGGCCCCTGGTTGTTTTCCTGTGCTGCTGTTCCATTCTCTGTGCTGGCTCCTCGGGTCCCTTGCTGGCTTGGTTTCCCGTGCCTGCCTGCTGGGTTTCCCGTTGCCTTCTTTTCTCTGTTTCCTATACTGGGTTCGGGCTGCTGTGTTGTGGCTGTTGGCCTTTCATTTCCCTAAATCTAATTGGTTTGGTTGGAGGTGTTATGGCTGTTTGGTTTCTCTCTTTTGCCTATAAAAATGAGATGTTTTGGTATGGAAAAGGTTGTTGAAATTGTGAGTAAAAACTCTACAAAAACCTGAGGGTTTCTTCTTGGAAAAGCTTGAGAGCTTGTTCCATTCCGTTCTTCTCTTCTCTGTTTCGCTTGGCTTCTAACCCCTTCTTCTCTACGCAAGTTCCACCCCATTTGTATCCTTCTTCTTGAGCTTTGGAAGTGTATGTTGGCTGAAATTTGTAGACATTTGCCGGAGGAGTTTGGAAAGGACGTTGGACTCTTTTGCACTGGTGGACCCTTGGTTTGCAAGCCTAAGCACAATTTTCTT
The DNA here is from genome assembly GCF_001605985.2 of Dendrobium catenatum. Classification (NCBI taxonomy): domain Eukaryota; kingdom Viridiplantae; phylum Streptophyta; class Magnoliopsida; order Asparagales; family Orchidaceae; genus Dendrobium; species Dendrobium catenatum. The sequence continues at coordinate 4,974,913 of NW_021319315.1, read as the reverse complement.
AAATTCCTACTTTCTTTGCATCTGAGGAGACCGCTAGACAGTTATACTGAGGATAGTGTTTTTATATTTTTATTTTATTTTCGTTCGATTTGGCTTTTGTTTTTCCTAATTTTGTTTGGATGTTTGCAAGCTTCAATTGAATCGAGTTTGGTTTTAAGTCTTGTCCTGGTGTTCTCAAATTTATTCATTTTCTCTATTTTTGCTCGCATCAAGTTGGTATCAGAGCGAGTTAGGAAATCCTTGGTTTGTGAGTCCCTTGTTTCTTTTGAGTTCTAAAATGGCTAACAATTCGGGGGAATGGCATAATGTAATGCAACAATTAACGGATTTGCAAAATCAAATGAATGAAATGGCTAATATCCTTGCTAATCTTAATGTTAATTAACAACATGTTCAAACATCTGAAAGAGAAGAAGAAGTCCCTACGAACTAAAATAGGCGACAATGAAATTGGGATTTTGGGATTATAATTGATGTTCACAACTTGGAGGGAAAGTTGCAACCTGATATATTTCTCGAATGGCTTGAGAAAATGAATCAATTTTTCGATTGGAAAGAAATTCCTGAAAATCGAAAGGTGAAATTTGCAAGTTTAAAATTAAATGGTCATGCTCTTACGTTGTGAAAAAATTTGCAAAACAATAGACTTAGGTGTGGCAAAGAAAAAATTCAAAACTGGGAAAGGATGAAAGAAAAAATGAGAGGAAAATTTTTATCGTCTGATCACGCACGAACTTTATTTCAAGAATTTAATAATTTGCGACAAGGAACTCAAAATGTAGAAGAATATACGGAACTGTTTTACAAACTTCAATCAAGAAATGATTTAGACGAATCTGAAGAGAAAACTGTTTCAAGATACATTAACGGTCTTAAATGGTCAATTCAGGATCAATTGAACTTGCATCATGTAATAAAAGTTAACTTGACATATCGAATGACATTAAAAATTGAAAAACAACATCAACAAGAAAGAGGTCATAACAAGATAACGGAAACATACAAACGACGATCAACTGGTGGATTTAAGAATCAATCTCAAACTTCTGTGGGAACATCGGGGGTAAAAATCAAGTCTTTTGAAAATCAAAATGTGGATAAAGGAAAGGGAATTATGGGTCCTAAGCCTTATGAACAACTTAAATTAATCGGACCATACTACAAATGTGGGCTTTAAGGCCATCTGTCTGCTACTTGTAGAAAAAACAACCCGCCAAGAACTAACTTCATTGAAAACGACGAGGAATTAGAGGAAGAGGAAGAAAATGAATCTGAAAATGAAAATGACATATAATTAGAGAAAATTGATGTCGAGGGGGATGAAAGAGAAGAACTTTTGGTAATCAGACAAGTCTTAACAACAAAAATTGATAATGGAGACAAGTGACTTAGAAGAAACATTTTCAAAACTACTTGTACAGTTGAAGGGAAAATCAGCACTCTTATGATAGATAGTGGAAGTTTGAAAAATTTTGTATCTCAATTGATGGTCAATAAGCTAAAATTAAAGTCCAAACCACTTGCTAAACCTTATAAAATCTCTTGGTTTAAAGAGGGAGGTGAAGTTCCTATCACAAAGCAATGTGTTGTTAGCTTAACAATTGAGGGATCTTTTAAAGATTAAGTGACTTGTGATGTTGTGCATCTTGAAGTCTGTCACATTCTGTTGGGACGACCTTGACAATTTGATAACAAAACTATTCACAACAGGGAGAAAAACACTTAGTCTTTGATTCAAAACATCAAGGAATTCACTCTCTATCCGCAAAAACATGTGCTTGATTCTCCTGCTAAAAATAACAAAGTTGCCAAAATAAGCACTCCTGAATTGCTTTTGAATGCGAATGATTTGAAACATTCTGATGTGGTTTACTTGGTTTTGGGAAAAGAAATTGATTATGTGCTTCAAATTCCTAAAGAAATTCAATCTTTAATCGACTAGTTTTCTGATTTTACTCCTGAAGAACTGCCTGTAGGTTTGCCACTGATGAGAGAAATTTAACATCATATTGATTTAATTCCTAGAACAACATTGCCTAATTTACCTCATTATAGAATGAGTCCAAATGAACATGCTGAACTTTTTAAGCAAGTGATTGATTTGCTAGCAAAGGGTTTGATTAAAAAAAGCTTAAGTCCTTGTGCTGTGCCTACTTTATTAACTCCAAAAAGAGATGGTACTTGGAGAATGTGTGTGGATAGTAGGGCGATAAATAAAATCACTATTAGATATCGCTTTCCTATTCTTAGATTGGATGACATGCTAGATATGCTAAGCGGTGCACAAATCTTTCTAAAATTGATTTGAGAAGTGGGTATCATCAAATAAGAATAAGACCTGGAGATTAATGGAAAACTGCATTTAAAACAAAAGAGGGTTTATATGAATGGCTTGTAATGCCATTTGGGCTTTCAAACGCTCCGAGCACTTTTATTAGAACTATGAATCATATTTTTAGACCTTTTATTGGCAAGTTTGTTGTTGTATATTTTGATAATATTTTGATCTATAGTGTTCAATCTTCTGAGCATCTTAGTCATGTGAAACAAGTGTTGCAAACTCTAAGGGAACAAAAGCTATACATCAATCTCAAAAAATGTTCCTTTATGACTTCGAGCTTGACATTTTTGGGTTTTATTGTTTCTGCTGAGGGAAAAAAAGTTGATTCGATAAAAATTGAAGCAATTCAGAGTTGGTCCACTCCTAAAAACATAAGTGAGGTGAGAGGATTTCATGGTTTGGCTTCTTTTTATCGAAGGTTTATTAAAAACTTCAGTTCTTTGATTGCTCCTATTACTAATTGTTTGAAAATGAGAATATTTAGGTGGACACCTCAAGCTGAACAGACTTTTGAATTCATTAAGAAAAAAATGAGTCAAGCTCCCATTCTTAGTTTGCCAAATTTTGAAAATATTTTTGAAGTTGATTGCGATGCTTCTCATGTTGGTATTGGTGCTGTTCTTAGCCAAGAAGGAAAACCTGTTGCTTACTTTAGTGAAAAATTGAATGATGCTCGATACAAATATTCTGCTTACGATTTGGAGTTTTATGCTATTGTTCAAGCTTTGAAATTCTGGAGATGTTATTTGATTCAACGGGAATTTGTTTTAAATACTGATCATGAAGCACTTCATTTTTTGGGCTTTAAAAAAAATTGAATAAAAGGCATGCTAAGTGGGTTTTATTTTTACAAGAGTATACTTTTCAACATAAAACTGGTGTTTTGAACAAGGTTGCTAATGCTTTAAGTCGCAGATCTCACTTATTAGTAACTGTTTACTCGACTATTACTATTGTTGATTTTTTATAGAAACTTATGCAAGTGACCCTGATTTCAAAAATATTTGGGATTCTTTTTTGCTTCTGGTTTGATTCTTCTGCTCAGTTTGTTATTCATAAAGGGTTTTTATTTAAAGGATCTAGACTTTGCATCACAAAAAATTCTTTAAGAGAACAACTTGTGCATGAACCTCATAGTGGGGGATTGAGTTGAAATTTTGGGCAGGGAAAAACTGTGGCTTTAGTGGAGGGAAAGTATTTCTGGCCCATATGAGAAAACAAATGGCTAAATTGGTGAAACAATACAAAATTTGTCAGGCTTTTAAAGGAACTTCTCAAAATGCTGTTTTATATACTCCAATTCCAATTCCTAATAAACATTGGGATGATATCTCTATGGATTTTGTTTTGAGATTGCCTGTTACTTTTAGAAAGTTTGATTCCATTTTTGTGGTGGTAGATCGATTTAGCAAAATGACACATTTTATTCCTTGCAAGAAAACTTATGATGCTTTATATATTGTTGATTTATTCTTTAAAGAAATTATTCGTCTTCATGTTGTTCCTTGCACTTTTACTTTTGATAGAGATACTAGATTTTTGAGTTATTTTTGGAGAACACTTTGGGCAAAATTAGGAACTACTATTCAGTTTAGCAGGCTTATCATCCACAAACTGACGGGCAAACTGAAGTTGTAAATCGAAGTTTGGGAAATTTGTTGAGGTGCATGGCAGGTGAGAAACCATCCCAATGAGATTTGATTTTACCTCAAGCTGAGTTTGCTTACAATAATTCTGTCAATCGCTCTATTGGTAAAACTCCAGTTGAAATCATTTATGGTCAGTATATACCTCACATTTTAGATAGAAACTGTTTGCCTTTGCCAAATAAAATTAGTGCTGAAGCTTCTGAAACTTTTGACCATATTAAAACTGTCCAACAACAAGTTCTTGAAAAACTCTGAATGGCTAATGTGAAGTACAAAACTGATGCTGACAAACATCGTAGAGAGGTTTATTTCAAAGAAGGAGATTTGGTTATGGCTTATTTTCGTCGCCAACGATTTCCTGTTGGTAATTTTGGAAAATTAAGTAGGAAGAAATTTGGGCCATTTCATGTTTTAAAAAAATTGGGCTCAAATGCTTCTCTCTTGGATCTTCCTTCTACTGTTGGCACTTCATCTGTGTTTAATGTTTCTGATCTTTCTTTATATGAAGGAAATACTGATGATCATGTGGAGCTTGAAACATAACCACTCTCCACACTGTTTTGAGTTATGACGAGCAAGTTGAAGAAATTATGGATGTCAGAACTACTAAGACTCGGCGTGGTGAACACATGAAGTTCATAGCAAAGTGGAAAAATCGCCCCTTGACGGACTGTACTTGGATGAATGCAAAAGAGCTTGAAAAGCGTCATCCAGAGTTTTATAAAAGAGTTGTGGAAGCTTTCTCATTAGGAGATGAGACTTTCTCACCAGGGGGAATTGATGCATTTAGTTATTTTGGTTTATTTATGTTTTATTGTATTTTGAACAGTATTAGTTGTGTTTTATTTTTTGTTAATGCTATCCTATGATGGCTGGGCTTCCAATGATCGTGGTAGGAAAATGCTAGGCATGACAATCCTTGGATTTGCTTGCTTTTGGGTCCAGTTCGTCCTTGGGCTACTTGCTGATTTCTGTTTTGGTGTGGTGGCTGCTCTCGGGTGGGCCTTAGTTGCTTGGTGTTAGCTCATAAATGCTTGAGCTGAAGTTTAGCTCAATGATTGGGGGATTTATTGCACTTCCTAGCTCATTATTCAAAAAGGTATATTATGTCTTGGATTCATTTTGGAGTGGACTTTTCCCCTTCTCCTCCCTTTGTCTCTTCGGTTTCCTCTTGGCTTTTGCTGTTCCCGTGGCCCCTGGCTGTTTTCCAGTGCTGCTGTTCCGTTCTCTGTACTGGCTCCTCGGTTTCCTTGCTGGCTGGGTTTCCCGTGGCTGCCTGCTGGGTTTCCCGTGGCTGCCTGCTGGGTTTCCTGTTGCCTTCTTTTCTTTATTTCCTGTATCGGGTTGGGGCTACTGTGTTGTGGCTGTTGCCCTTTCATTTCCCTAAATCTAATTGGTTTGGTTGGAGGTGTTATGGCTATTTGGTTTATCTCTTTTGTCTATAAAAATGAGATGTTTTGGTATAGAAAAGGTTGTTGAAATTGTGAGTAATAACTCTACAAAAAATCTGATGGTTTCTTCTTGGAAAAGCTTGAGAGCTTGTTCCATTTCCTTCTTCTCTTCTCTATTTCGTCTTGGCTTCTAACATTTTCTTCTCTACGCAAGTTCCACTCAATTTGTATCCTTTTTCTTGTGCTTTGGAAGTGTATGTTGGCTGAAATTTGGAGACATTTGCTGGAGGAGTTTGGAAAGGACGTTGGACTCTTTTGCAGTGGTGGACCCTTGGTTTGCAAGCCTAAGCACAATTTTCTTAAATTCCTACTTTCGTTACATGTGAGGAGACCGCTAGACGGTTATACTGAGGATAGTGTTTTTATATTTTTATTTTGTTTTCGTTCGATTTGGCTTTTGTTTTTCCTAAGTTTATTTGGATGTTTGCAAGCTTCAATTGAATCGAGTTTGGTTTTAAGTCTTGTCCTACTATTTTCCAATTTCTCTTTTCTCTATTTTTGCTCGCATCATGATTATAGTAGAGGACCTAGAAGCTCCCAAATTTATAATTCAAAATGTTTTGCCCCCCCTCCTTGCCTTCATCAATTCTCCTCCGGTTGAAAGAAGCTCATCTCCAGATGAGGCTTGGGAAGGCCAAAAGTCACCACAATCAGCCCATAAAAATTGAAGACAACAAGCAGCCCAAGGGAAAACCGAGAAAACAAGGGGAAGAGAAGAGACAAGTTAAAGGAGGGGAAACCAAAGAGACAAAGGCAAGGGGAATGGACCTTAATTTATGAGCTAAAAAGGCTCTATACTAGACATTAATTAGCTGATTCTAGTAGAGGACTTAGAAGCTCCCAAATTTATAATTCAACTTGTTTTTACCCCCCCTCCCTTGCCTACATCAGACAGTGATGACTACAACTTCATTGTTTGGGTTTTCTTCCTCAATAAAGATGATGAGTGTAACTTTAGTATATGAGACACTCTTTTGTGACCTAGTTCAACTATCTCTCGATCTAAGTTGTTTGATGCTACTATACCCGAACATGGAAAGAATTCATGCGTTAGTCATGCGTCCCGCGGATCATGCACTATAGCCATTGGATCTTGTATGCATTGAACAACTAGATTTTAACACTCCCCCTCAAGCTGTGAAGTATGGATCTGTCATTCCTAGCTTGGCGATCATTCTGAGAAAGACAACGTTGTTGACTCCTTTGGTAAAGATATCTGCAAGTTAATCTTTTGATGGTACATGGTTGATACATACAAGTCCATTATCTAATTTTTTTTATGAAATGCCTGTCAACTTCTATGTGCTTGGTCTTGTCATTTTGTGAGCTATTCTAATTGTTAATTTGTTGTCACAATATAGTTTTATTGGTTTTCCCATTTGATGTTCAGGTCTTCTAGAACCATTTTGATCCATAGTACCTCATATATTCTTAGGGCCATGCTCTATATTCTGCTTTTGCATTAGATCTTACCACCACGTTCCACTTCTCGCTTCTCCACGTGATTAGGTTTACTCCAAGGAAGGTGCAGTCCCCAGAAGTAGATCTTTTGTCTACTAGTTATCCTGCATAATCAGCATTGGTGTATGCCTCTAGGGTTATTTCTTGATTTATTCTAAAGAGAATCCCTTTTCCTGGGTTAATTTTAAGGTTGTGCAATATTCTGTCTACTTGCATATGAACTTGTTTTGGATTTTGCATAAACTGACTGACGATACTGACAGTAAATGCTATATATGGTTTGATAAAAACAGAGGTTTGAGAATGAAAAAGCTTGAATTTTATTATGCAAAATACTCCCTATTTATAGAAACAAATAACTCGAAATAATAACAGAATAATGAGTAATACAATCCTTTCTAAATTAGTTGCCTAGCTATAGAAGGAATTTAATGTGATCCAGGCTGTCTTCCCACAGATTACTGTTCATTGTCGTGGGATCATCTTTGGAATGGGAGGCTGGGATTTAACACTCCCCCTCAAGCTGGAGAATATAGATATGTCATTCTCAGCTTGGCATTCATTCTGATAATGGAAGAGCTGTCCAATCCTTTGTTAAGAATGTCTACAAGTTGATCTTTCGATGATACATGATTGATACATACTAGACCACTGTCTAGTTTTTCTTAAATAAAATGTCTGTCAACTTCTCTGTGCTTGGTCCTGTCATGCTGGACTGGATTTTGGGCTATGCTAATTGCTGATTTGCTGTCACAATGTAGCTTCATGTGATCATCCTACTTGATCCTTAAATCTTCTAGAATAATTTTAATCCATGGTAACTCACATATTCCCAAGGCCATAGCTCTATATTCTGCTTCTGCACTAGATCTTGCCATCACATTTTGTTTCTTGCTTCTCCATGTAACCAGGTTACCTCCAAGAAATGTGCAGTATCCAGAGGTAGATCTTCTGTCAACTGGTGATCCTGCATAATCCGCATCAGTGTATGCTTCTAGGGTTATTTTGTGATTTCTTTTAAAGAGCACCCCTTTCCTTGAGTTTCCCTTAAGGTAGTGCAGTATCTTGTCTACCGCTTGCATATGATTTTGCTTTGAGTTCTGCATAAACTGATTGACCATGCTTACAACGAATGCTATATCTAGTATGGTGTGGGAAATGTAGATAAATTTCCCTACAAGTCTTTGGTAGGCCCTTTATCTACATCTAGATCTTCTCTAGCTTCCCCCAGTTTAAGATTAGGTTTTACTGGTGTCGGTGCTAGTTTACAACCTAGTTTACCTATTTTTTTAGAAGATCTTTGATGTATTTTTGTTGTGAAATGAAGATTCCTTTATTAGAGTGGGCTACCTCAATTGTGAGAAAGTATTTTAGTCTACCAAGTTCTTTGATATCAAATTCCTTGGTAAGTTTTTTTTTTTAAAGATTATATTTCTCCTCTTCATTATTTATAGTTAAGATAATATCATCCTCGTATACTCATTGTTTAAAATTGCGCAATATGAGGCTCGCCTTGAGGCCCGCCTTTGCGCAATTCCAGTAAAAAACGTCTCGATGCTTACGCCTCAAGTTTTTTTATGAGGCTTGCGCCTCAACTTGGTTAAGGCCCGCCTTGAGGCCTGCCTCGCCTCACTGGCTTGAGGCTTACGCCTCACGCTATATATATTAAAACTTACATAAATCTTGAAGTAAATGTCCGACATTGAACTCTATAGGAGAGGAGGAAGGGGAGAGAGCAGTTCACCATAATGATGATTCAAATGAAGAACCCCTTAGTGATGAAAGTGCTGATGACTTATGAATTCTTATGTGATATGTCATTGCTATTTATTTTTGGAAATTGGAATTATATGTTAATGAAAAGAATACTGGGATTTGGAAAAGATAGAATTTTGAGTTTAACTATATTTCATGTTGTCTTATTATTGAGATATTTTGATTTCACTTCATTTCTTATGCTTTTTTATGTTTTATATTATTCACTCATTAGTATATAAAACATTTATCATTTTATGTTTACACAATCTTTTGATTTTGAGGCTTACGCCTCAAAACGCCTTGAGGCTTACGCCTCGCCTCACGAACGAAAAACGCCTCAATACCCAAATACGCAATTTTAAACATTGCGTATACTAATAATATTGTGACTCCCCCTGAGTCTGAGTGTTTAAAGAATAATGTAGGATCCCCTTGACTTTGTTTATACCCATTAAGAAGCATGAATTTTGAGAATCTTCCGAAGCAGGCCCTTGGTGATTGTTTGAGCCCATATAGGTCTTTTTTAATCTGCACACCCCGTTACCTTCAGATTTTTTCTTAAACTCTGGTGGTATTTCTATAAATATCTCTTCTTCTAGATCCTTATGTAGGAATGCATTTTTTGCATCCAATTGTTCCAGATGCCAGTTGTACTTGGCTGCTAGTGAGAGTAGTATTCTGAAAGTGTTCATCTTGACTACAGGTGCAAAGGTTTCTTGGTAATCAATGTCATATGTTTGAGTGTACCCTTTTGCCAATAGTCTTGCATTTTATCTTTGTAGTGTGCCATCAGCTTTGTACTTTATGGGGAACACCCATTTGCAGCCGATCGATTTTTTCCCTATCGGTAGATTGATGATCTCCCATGTATTGTTCTTTTATGATGCCTTATCTGATGAAAATTGGAAAAATGCCATGATAGATGAAATGCAAGCGATTCTCTTTAGAAGAGGCCAAGAAATAACCCTAGAGGCATACACTATTGCTGATTACAGAAGATCTACTTGTGGGTACTGCACCTTCCTTGGAGGAAACCTAGTCACATGGAGAAGCAAGTAGCAGAACGTGGTGGTAAGATCCAGTGTAGAAGCAAAATATAAAGCTATGGCTCTGAGAATATGTGAGATATTATGATCAAAATAATTCTAGAAGACCTGAAGATCAAATGGGACAAACCAATAAAACTTTATTGTGACAACAAATCAACAATTAGCATAGCTCACAATCCAGTTCAACATGACAAGAGCATATATCCTTACCAAAGGAGTGGACAATGCAGTTTTTCTCAGAATGATAGTCAAGTTGGGAATAACAGATCCAAATTTCTCAGCTTCAGGGAAGTGTTAAAATCTAGTCGTTTAGTGCAGATAAGATCCAATGGCTACAGTGCATGATCCATGGGACGCATGACTCACGCCTGAATTCTTTTCAGGTTTGGGTTGCTGATTGAGGAAGGATTCTATTAGAGTTATTTTGTAATTATTTATTTTTGTATTAAGGTTTCTTGTATAGATCTATAAATAGGGAAGAAATCATAGAATAAAGTAAGCCTTTTTCTTCTTCTTTTCCTCCGACGATTTTACGATCTTTCTTCAATCGGCAATGAAGGCAATTGTCACTGATACCATGTTGAAAACAGAGGTTTGAGAAGAAAAATTCATACTTTATTCCATAATTTCTTCCCTATTTATAGATCTATACAAGAAACCATAATATAGAAACAAATAATTACAGAAAAACTCTAATAGAATCTTTCCTAAATTAGCTTCTCGAACATGGAAAGAATTTAGGCGTGCTTGAGTCACGCGTCCCACGGATCATGGCCTGTAGCCGTTGGATCTTATGTGCATTGAATAGCTAGATTTTAACATATTTTTTAAATGGAGTAAAAGTTGGGATACGTGCGAGTTGCGTGTGACTTTTCCCCTTTTTTGAAATTACAAAATTTGGCATTTCTCTTTCATCTTTTAGAGTGATGATGATATTGATGTTGTTGATTTGAAAGTGTGACTTCTTTGATGACCTTAAATTTCTTGGGTGACCTTGTTGACAAAATTGAAATCTCCTGTCTTAAAATTTGAAGCTATTGGCTCGATATTAAGCTCCCCGGTATTAGTTCTAGCAATTAGGCCAAAGCTTTCAGTAGTGCATATCTAAAAGATCCCATGGGCCCTAAGCCAATTCTAAATAATCAACTTCCAACTTTTCTTGCTGAAAATTTACATTAAAATTCAAGGATTTGCCTTGTTCTTGCATCCTTTTTTAATGAGGCTTCAGAATTCTTCAAAGGCTTCTGCGCATTGACAAACTGAGTGATAAATTGACTCTTGAATTCAACAAGGAAAGTAATGGCAACTAGTGGAAGGTGAGAGAACCTCTTAGTGGCAACTTCTTGAAGGTGGTAAAAAGCAATCTGTACTTTAGAGCAATATTGATATTAATCAGAGAGAATGCTGACTCAAAATTAGCAATATGATCAACTTGATTTATTTTGCCTTTATAAAAGCCTAGATTAGGAATTTAAAACTTTATAGAAGGTTATGCCCTAAAAAATCTCTCTAAAAAATGTGTTTGACAACTTAGGTTTACACTTATAAACTTTCCAAGGAGTAAATTCTTCACATCTTTCAGCCAAATATATTTTGTCTACTATTGGAGTTGAAGTTGATGCCCTCAAACTTGGAGGTTGCTGAAATAATTCAGTGTGAAGATCCTTCTAAAATTTCAACTCTGAAAGTGTCTATAAGATTAGGTTCTAATTTCCTTTGAATCATTTTGGTTAAGTCTTTTTTCTATTTCAATTAGTTGCTTGTTAGTGGCAAAAATTTAGTTTTTCATGTTTATTGATTTTTCTATATTTTGTTGCAACAATGTTGCAAATCTTGGTTTCTGGTTTGTTGCATCGATCCATTGTAACCTTGGTTTCTTATTTGTTGCATCAATCCATGCTCACCCGATCTAATGCCAAAATCTTGCTAAGACGAATAGCCAAACATCAAAAGAATAACTATTGAGAGAGAATTTAGAGTGGGAAGTCATGGAACCTTATTAGACTGAGAGAAGTGCAAGACTTGAGTACAAGTAATTTGTTATATCAGGCTCAATCTTTGACCCCCTATTTATAGGTTTCAGTTGAGGCATAATGCTATAAAAAATGCTACATTTAAACTATACGAGTAAAAAGTATATAGCAAGGTTTAACAATTGCTTGTTGTAAAATATGAAGCCTATAGCTGTAAATACATAAAGAGTGCATATTGATTGGTTAGTAGAGCCCACTCCTTACGAAGTGGCTTCCAGACTTTGATTTGCCACGTCCTAGTGTGCGGCTTTTGTACTAGAGTAAATTATCTTTGCTAATTGGAATGAGTTGCCTTCTGAAAAAAAATCTTGATTGATCAGCTGAGTATACTTAGTCGGCCCACAAGTCAAGTGGAATGGAAAACGGTGTTTTGACCTAAACTCAAAGGCTAAATTGGTAATATCTTGGAAACTTCAATAGATTGATTCTTGTGATTTAGTCGACAAACCTTGGATGTGATCCATTTAACAGTTTCAACATGACTTGATTGCCTAATGTAAATCCTGGATTTAGGAAGTTGTGATAAAATTTACTTCAAATCTTGGACATATCAAAATCTAGTAAAATCGGGATTTAAGAAATTTACTTGATCTCTATATCCCTCAAATTTTCAATTTGCAACTGAATCATCTAGAAATTTGGCTGGATTGAAGAAATTGGCAACCAAATAGTTATACGATGAAGACTTACTAAGTCCTTTTAAATCCAACTTGATTATGATTTATCAAAACCAAATTTCTGAAACCCTAACTTCAACAGATAGACCCTGTAATTCAGACTGTTATGAAAGAAGCATAATATTGTACTGCTTAAAGTAATTCATTTTTAACTGAAATCGCATCAACTGCCCATATGGAAGCTTATGCAGTCAAATTCAAATTTAGTAGCTTTAATACATCATTTTAATGACCTTCATGAATTTTTTTATATGTTTCATGGATCTTATACCTGAATGAAATTTATTTCTAGGTTAAAAGCTTTACATTTAAGTTAATGATCTCTGAGACATCCTTACTCTAATAAAATCTTATATCCAGGTCAAAAATTTTAGCTAAACATTTATATCTTGATTAAAGTCCTTGTATATTAGAAAATATCTTTTGTTTGAATATGTTATTTAATATTTGATGAAAACATATATTTGTTGTTTTTGCTTCTAAGGCTTATCAATGAAAAAGAAATTATATCTGATAAGATCTTACGTTACGTCTTTTTATATCATTAATTAGTAACTGCTAATGTGGCTCCATTTTTACTGTACATCTATTTAGAGAGTACGGGGTTACTCCTAGAGGGAAGCGAACAGTTATGTTTTCAAAACTTGTCATATCTTAATTTGATACAAGGTAAACACTGTAGTTTTTTTTTAATGGAGCTCAAATATGTTGTAATTTACTTTTGATAGCTCCAATAGTTCTATACTCTTTTCTTTTGTTTACTAGTTTGCATTTTTATATGCAATTTGATTGCGAATTCTTTTGAAGTGTTTTGCCCTTAAGATTTGGTTTTTTTTTTTTTTTTTTTTTATGAATGCTAAAATTGCATAGAAAGAAAAAGATAAGACCTAGATACAAACTACTGAGAGTGAAGAACACTAACACATTCTTCCTTTACCAAACTACAAAAGGAAGAAGGTAGTTCATCCTCACAAAATATATCCCAAACAAAATCAAAAGAAAGAGCAAGATTAGCACAATAATCCGCTAATCTATTACAATTGCGATTAACCCAATGAAAAATCACATTATTAACCTTGCTAAAATAAGAAGAATCTTCCATAGCCATACTTCTGTTCGTATTCTTCGATATACTGTGCATCTTGTGAAGAATATCAATAATGCCTCCAACATCATCGAATCTACCTTGTAAAATCTCTGTAAGAGCAGAAAAAGCTGAAAACTCCAATTGGGTAATGTCCCAATGCAATTTCCTCAATCCAAAAGCAAGAAGAAATCTTCCTTTACAATCCCTTATAATGCCACCAACACCAGCCTCATAATTCCCTTTAAGAGAAGCATCAAGATTAATCTTAATCCAATCGGGGGTAGGAGGTTGCCATTTATTGAAAGACAGTCCAAGGGACTGATTAACAACCCAGTTTTGCGATTGAACAAAGTGCAAGTTGTCTTGGCTGATAAAACTGAGAATTGAAATTGCAATAAACACATTGCTTTCTTCAGGACTCCCGTGCTTAAACTTGTTCCTATGATTCCAAACAAACCAAATAACAGTAAAATACAACTTCACCATCATCACATTACTCTCTTTAAGCCTCTGTAGTCCAGCCAAGCAATCATTCCATCCATTGAAAACAGGGATCTGTAATCCCCAGCCTCTCAGCACATCCAATACCTTCCGAAGCTTACAGCAGTTGGACGAAATATGATTAATATCTTCCAATACTTCACATCCCATTGGACAAAAAGAACTATATGAAATTTTTCTTCTGAAGAGGTAAGCACCTGTAGGAAGAGCATCTGAGAATAGCCGCCAAATGAAAATCTCCAGCCTTGCATTCAAATCCAATTTATACGCCCAACTGATTGGAACAACATCCTCCCGAATTTTATAGCTATCTTCCATGATTAAAGAAGAGATGGACTTTCCTGACAACTTGTGTTTTAACTTCATACAATCCTCACGCCTATTAGAAAAAATCTGGACTTTGCAAATAAGTTCCAGTAAATCTGTCCCAAAGAACAGATTGAGTTTCTCACGGTCCCAACTACCTTCAGCAATGAAAAAATCCAGAGTAATATTATCATCCTCAAAACAACCAACGAACGTTGGCCATCTGAGTAGAGACTTGTCCAGAATCCATATGTCCTTCAGCACATTAATTTTAGAACCAACACCAATTCTCCATCGAACATGATCCCTTAGTGCACTCCATCCAGAAACCATGATCTTCCAAGTAGAGGAAATGCTTCTATACAGTCCATAATTCCACCAATTTTCTCCATACTTAGCATTGAGGTGTTTGCTCAAAAGAGAATCTGGCTTATCAATCAGCTTCCATGCAAATTTGGCTCTCATAGCATTCCTCCTCGCCACAGCTGAATGAACTTCCCAACCTCCATACAGTTTTGGCTTACAAATTTGCTCCCAAGCCACATAATGAATACCCCTCTTGCCATCACATTTATTCCAGATAAAATCTCTACAAATCTTCTCAAATTCCATCAACGTCTTCATAGGGATAAGAGAGCGAGTCATGATAAAAACAGGAAGAGAAAGATAAACTGACTTAACCAAAACCAGTCTACCGGCCAAGGAGACATATCTATTCCCCCAAGATTAATTTTTTTACTGGATTTATCCAATAAAACCTGAAAGTCTACCTTCCTCAAACGTCTCAAAGCCAATTTGATACCCAAGTACTCAAACCATCAACCAATTTAATACCCATAAATCTGGAAATCTGTACGCTCCTCCTCCTATCCATCGAACTACCACAAACCAGGGAAGATTTATGGTAGTTAATGTTTTGACTAGTCCACTTACAATAATTCTCCATGATCTCTCTAACCTTCTTCAACACATTCACTTTAGCTTCCATAAATAGCAAAATATTATCTGCAAATAAAAGGTGAGAAATCTTTTGGGTATTAGAAGAGATCCTAATACCCACATCATTACCCCTGCTGTGAAAGGCGTTAGAAAGAAGTTGGGAACAAAGGATAAAAAGAAATGGTGATAGAGGGCATCCCTGATGAAAGCCACTCTTCCCCTCAATCCAACGAGAACTTGAACCATTGATCATATAGAATACTTAGGATCAATGATACATTCCATCACCAAATGAACAAACCTGGTAGGGAACCCCAACTCTATCATCATCTTCTCCAATGTTGACTAGCACATGCTATCATACGCTTGCTCCATGTCCACTTTAATTGCCAAGAATCCATTACAAGCTTTAGAAAATCTCAGTTTGTTAAAAATTTCTTGAGCCAAAAGAAGATGGTCTGATATTGATCTACCCCTCACGAAAGCCGCTTGTTCTTCAGAAATAATCCTAGGCATAACTCCCAACATTCTGTTAAGCAAAACTCTAGCAACAACTTTGTAAATTGAATTGCACAGACTAATGGGACGGTAAGTTGAAGGAATGCTTGGATTAGAAGTTTTAGGAATAAGCACAACTAAGGTGTCTTTCCACTCCTTGCTCATAGAACCTGTGAGAAAAAACTGTTGCACAGCTCTAACTACATCCTCTTTAATGATATACCAAAAAGCTTTGAAAAAGGAATAGGTAATTCCGTCAAAGCCCGGTGCTCTGTTGCTGCCCAGATCTAGAATAACATCTTTAATCTCAGCTTCATCCAGATCCTTATCCAACAAGGTCTTATCACTGTCTTGCAAAACAAGCCACGATTTAGGCCATCCATCAAAGCAGCAGCTTCGGGATTTCCACTTATTCTGAAAAAACTTATTAAACACCTCCTCAATCTCATTCGGATCATCAGTCAGTACGCCATTCGAATTCTTAACTTGAGAAATCCAATTGACATTTCTCCTAGAATTGGCAAATGAATGGAAGAATTTGGTATTTGCATCACCGTCCTTAATCCACTTAGCCTTTGCCCTTTGCTTCCACCAGGTGTTCAGATTATGAAGAACAGCATTAAGTTCTTTGACTTTAGCTTTAAGTGCCCAAAGCTTCTCCTCAGTCAGCCAACCATTCCTCGCTTCTTCTTCTTGCAAATCCAGAATTTCAGCTTTCAACCTGTCTTTCTCCAAAGAGAAATTCTTCAATCTAGCCTTGATCCAATAGAATAAATCTTTCAAGGTCCTTTTACATTTTTTATTAAGCACTTCCATGTCATCCCCCAAGAAGGGTCTCCTCCACCTACCAGTGACAATATGCTCAGCAGTCTTAAATGATAACCAAGTGTCTTCAAACTTAATACCACTTCTTCCTTTACAAACCGAATCAAATATCTTCAAAACAATCAGACAATGGTCCGAAGCAACTCTGGCAAGGTGTCTAACCACAGTAATTTGGATTTTGTTGATGGCCAAGGTATTAAGAATACACCTATCAAGTCTTTCCAGAATCCGTCCTCCTCCACTCTTGTTGTTGCACCAAGTGAATCTAGGACCAACAAATCCAACTTCATGATAGTCATTCTCATTCATAAACTTTACCATATCCAAAGGGCCTTGAGAGAATCTAAACCTTCTACCACCCTTCTTATCTTCTTGAGCCAAAATGCAATTAAAGTCCCCTCCAACAATAGAAGGAATATCTCTATGGGAAACCTCCTGAACAAACTCCCAAAGATACCTTCTCTTAATAGTCTCTTTACTAGCATAAACTGTTGAAATCATCCAAACTCCTCTATTGAAGACATTGAGATCACCAATAACACATTGATCTGAAGTTTTTAAAACTGAAAATGCTGCCAAATCCGATCTCCAAAGAACTATAATTCCACCAGAAAGCCCTTCCGAGGGAAGAAGGAAATAATCCCAACCAAGCCCCATCATCCTTACAAACAAATCTTTATCCATAGAAGAGATTTTAGTTTGAATCAACCCTACAAAGAATACTTTGTAGTCTTTAACAATTTCCTTTAAATAAAGAGAGGCCTCCCTCTTTTTGGCCCCCCTATAGTTCCAAAAAACAATAGATTCCATTAAAAAAGTTTAGGGGAAGAGCCCCCAACTCTCTTCTTCATGCCTCCATCCACAACTCTACCTCTAGAATTGTTTTTAATAGGGCCCAAAGCTCTAAGCTCCTTTGCAAGCTTACTCTTCACCAGTTCTCCACTAGAAACAATCTCCTTCTCAATTCTCACAACACCCTTACTTCCCTCACAGCCCTTGATACATCCATCACCATCAGGATTCCCAGCAATAGGAGGAACCCCTTCACTGATTAAATTCCCACAACCTCCAGTATTGGATTTAATGCAAACATCCCCAATTCCCTCATCTTCCACCCCTTCCAACACATCAAATTTATTCACATTGGCTGGAATACAAGGGGTATTATCACTAGAAAACTTACCAACAAACTTTGGAGGAGCTTCAACAGAATCAGAATCAATAATTCCCACATCAGGAAAATGCGTACAAGCAGAATCCCTTCCAGGAACAGCCGCCTCCTCTTCTCCAGGAATCTCCCCTTCCTCCAGGAGATTAACCTCAGCAATAGTTTCCACCTTATCAGAAGCATCAACACTTTGAGTTACTTTCCCAGCCATATCAACATGAATTCCATTCGATTTCATCCACTGTTTTTGAACAACTTTCGGTTTCACCTTCTGAACAACAGGTCTTCTATTAAATTTCTTTTTCACCATAATCCAAGGACCATAAGAGAGATCAGAACCCTCCTCTTGAATATTTTCCATCTCCTTAGCTTCCCTTGACTCACCTTCATTCATCTCCCTGCCAGAATTTCCAGTAACCTTTAATTTGCATTCAGCTTTAAGATGCCCCACCATTCCACATCTATAACAAAGAGACGAAACTTTCTCGTACTAAAAAATTTGAAAGAATTTCCCAGAGATGCTATCAACCCAAACTCCTAAAGGAAGACACTGATCCAGCTTAACTCTCATGCATACTCTAGCGAATTCTCTTTTCCCCCACTGAAATATATTACCGTCCATCATCAAAGGTTTCCCGATAGCTGAAGCAATATGAGCCACATTCACTTCATCCCAACATTGCAAGGGTAAGTGAAGCATTCTGATCCAAATTGGTGAGGTTAAACCTTTCAAAGAAAGAGTGGAAAATTCTAACGACCACTTCTCCATCCCCACAATGTAGCCGTTGACAAACCAAGGCCCTCCCGATAAAACTCCTTCCATCATCTCAGATGACTCAAAAGAACACAAAAACCATCCCTTCCCCAAAGTTGTAAAATGGAAATTCCCGAAGAGTTTCCACTGTCTCCTTATTTCCCAAGCAACAACATGAGGGGGAACCTCCTTGCCAAAAACTTTAATCACCAAAGAATTCCTGAGCTTATGAGAATTTGAAACCTCCATTTCTTCTACCAATTTCACAGACTTACCGTCTTCCGAGAAGACCATATCATCCTCGAAATCCAACATGATGTAAGGCTTCCTCTTCCACGGATTTTCAACCACTCCATCCGTTTTCTTAACTGGCATTCCATCATCAACCTTATCCACCAAATTTGTACCAACAGAATTAGGCCTTGATAAGAATTGAACACCTTTGTTAACAGAATTACAAGTATTCGCATTTATCCCGTGGCCTAAACCAGAGATTGCATTTGAATTGCCGAACCTTTTAACAAAAATGTTCATTTCAGAAGAGGTCTCCGCCGGATCAAAAGAAATTTGATCAGAAACCTTCCTTGCTACAACAGGGGAACCAACTTCAACACTTTCGACAACCGCCTTTCCCTTACCTTCGACGTACACAACTTTCTTGGACGAATCCATAACATTCTCCTTAATCAACAAAGGCCCATTCAGACGATTAACAACAACATCTCTAGACTTCTTACGAATAATCCCACCCAAATCTTGATAAATAGAATCCACATTAACAATCTTGCCATCCGTCAAAGCCGAAGAAGACCGGTGACCATCCACCGCCATCGACAAGACAGATCCTCTTCCTTTAAAAATTCCACTACCTACCGTCGGCGGGGAAGGCCGGCAGCCATCCATCAACTCCTGAGAATCCAATTCCGCAAAGAACGGAAGAAGAACCCGGGAAATTTTTTTTTTTTGAAAAAGATGACTTCTCTCTCTAGAATCCTGGAACTTCTCTCTCTAGATCAGACCCTTCTTCAGATTAGATCAAGCCTTTACAAATTTGATCTCTATGATATTTGAGTTTGAAGATGGATTCTGTTGAAGTCAGTGTCAAAACTAACCTAAGATTTGGTTCTTGGGTGGTTCAATTTTCCATTATTTTCTCTTTACTGTCGATATTCTTGAGATTTTTTGCTGTGTATTTCAACTTGTTTAGCTCAGACTTGTATTCTTACAACATTTTAAAGGATTTCACTGTTGTCTTTGATTTATGTAACATTTGAGATAGTCATTGATGTACTTTTTCCTCTTTTTTCCACCTGTAGACATACTTGGGTATTCAAATATTCCGCTTCTATTTTAAATGCACAAAATGTTCAGCTGAGGTCACTATAAAGACGGATCCTCAAAATTCAGATTATGTTGTTGAATCTGGAGCTTCGCGGAATTTTGAACCTTGGCGTGGAGAGGAGGAGGTGAGAATTGTTGCATTTTTATAATTTCTTTGCTGCCTTCGTTTGTTTTGTTGTTTGCACCATATTTATTCAAGTTTGCATCTTTGTTTTTTAGGCTGCAGAAAAAGAGAAACAGAAAAGAGAGACAGAGGAGTTAGGGGATGCCATGAAGTCTTTGGAGAATAGAGCATTAGATTCAAAGCAAGACATGGACATACTTTCTGCACTAGAAGAAATGAGATCAATGAAGGTAAACATCTTCAATAATCAACATGCACCACATAGTGCAGCTTTTCTTTGATGTCTTTTCTCCTATTTGAAGAGAGTATTAGGCTGAGATAATTTCTATATACTTCAATTTATGGTACGACCTGGAAATAATATGAAAAAGACGATTGGTTTGTTCCCTTGTTCGTGCAGTAACATAAAACTTTTTCTTTTCAGTCAAGGCATGCAACAGTAAGCTATGATGTGATGCTAGAGACCTTGAAGCGATCAGCATATGAGAAGGTATTAATTTTTTTTTTTAACTCTTTATTTTTTTTTTCTCGTTCTTTTATCTGCATGTAGCATTTGGTTTTGGCAGTAAAAATGCAAGTTTCACAGTGAAAGTTGTGAATTATATATTAATAATATATTTTTTTATTTGATATTTATTTTATGCAGGCCACAAAAAAATATCGTCTTGCTTATACCTTTTTGCACACGTTGCTAAAATTAGGAGTTTTTTTTTTGTATACACATAAAATAAATTTTATTTTCATTGTGAAGCAAAATGAAATTCAATTGCACGAGGGTACAAAATCACTTCAAATTTTTGGATATGTAAAAGTTGGGTTACAAACTCAATTCATTGGAGAAATAACAAAAATGCAAAATTTCTTCACTAAACCCTAGCCCCTTATAATGAGAGTTGGCCAAGAAATGATTGGACAGTTTATACCCCTAGGCTAGCAGGTTACAATGTTAGCTGCGATGATCAACATGGCCATCTTGATAGTCATCATGCTTTTTGTTGCAAGAGGAGTCAACACTTGTTTGATGCTAAAGCAACTGATGACTATTACCACAATTCAATCATAAATTTTGTGAGATCTTCATAGCCATCCAAGGTAAGAAGTACCTGCTTGCTAGCTAGCTCATCACTTCCCAGTAAAGGATCACAATAGGTCAATGATGCCATTGTACCACAATAAGTATTGGCATGATACTATAGATCATGGTTTAAAATTGCGCAATATGAGGCTCGCCTTTGCGCAATTCTAGTAAAAAGCTCCTCGATGCTTACGCCTCGAGTTTTTTTTATGAGGCTTGCGCCTCAACTTGGTTGAGGCCCGCCTTGCCTCACTGGCATGAGGCTTATGCCTCATGCTATATATATATGAAGAAGGATACTGGTGAGGTGGTACTTGCGGAGAGACGAAAGAGATTAGAAGCCAAGACGAGGGGTGGAAAGAACTCGCAAGTCTTTCCTAGAGGAGATGAGAAGGAGAATGGAACAAGCTCGCAAGCTTTTCCAACAAAACCCGTAGGTTTACATTTCCAAAAATCATTCATATAACATTCTCTTAACATCCCAAAACAACTCTATATATAGGCATGAGAGGGGAATACAAACAGCCATAAAACATTAATTAAAAAGCTAAATAGATTTAGGGAAATGAAAAGCCAATAGCCACTTCAACATTTCCCAAAACTGCACAGGAAACAAAGCACCACAAACCACGGAAAAGCCCCCCCATCAGCTACGGGAAAATAGCCCAGGCGGAACCTGAAGAGGCATCCGCAAGAACCCAGGAGGCCCGCATGGAACCGAAGCATCAAGGCACGGGAAAGGCCACCCAGCACGAAAAACCAGCAGCCAACCGGGGAAACCAAGAAGCCCAAGCACGAAAAACCAAGAGCCATCCACGGGAAACGAATAGACAAAGGGGGGGGGGAGGAGAATAGACAAGATCAAAGAAATAATGAGCTAATTTTTAGCTCCATAAATGAACTAAAAACCAGCTCATAATGAGCTAACATTCCACTTGACATTAATGAGCTGGAGAAGTCAAAAATAATTTTTTTTTTGGTTTGATTTGACCCCCCTTATCTACATCAGAATTCCCTTCTTTGGAACTCATCTCCCGATGAGTTAGCTTTGTTCTGAAGGCGTTGCATCAAGAGACATCATGGCTTGATATTTTGCTCACTTGACACCAAGACTCAAATGACAACATGACAAAACTTACACAATAAGACTTGACTTGACAAACCAACTTAAAAACCTAGAACTTCCTAACTTGCTCTGATACCAAATTAATGCAATTAAAAATTTGGGGAGGGGCCCAAATTTTTGATCACAAAAACAAAAACTCTTTCTATTAATGCAATCAAAAATTTGGGCCCTCCCCAAATTTTTGATCACAAAAACAAAAACTCTTTCTAGGATGATATAAAGACATAAAATACTCAAAAACTTGACAAAATATAAATAACAAAACAAAACACAACTTTAATATTATAAAAGGACTTACAAACAAGGACTCTTACAAACTTTGACGGTTACAAACGTTTGACAAATTTATGACTTCAAAACAAACACCTAAAGAAGCTTTCATCCATTAGAAGAAGGATACAGGTGAGGTGGTACTTGCGGAGAGACGAAAGAGGTTAGAAGCCAAGACGAGGGGTGAAAAGAACTCGCAAGTCTTTCCTAGAGGAGATGAGAAGGAGAATGGAACAAGCTCGCAAGCTTTTCCAACAAAACCCATTTCCAAAATCATTCATATAACATTCTCTTAACATCCCAAAACAACTCTATATATAGGCATGAGGGGAATACAAACAACCATAAAACATTAGTTAAAAAGCTAAATAGATTTAGGGAAATGAAAAGCCAACAACCACTTCAACATTTCCCAAAACTGCACAGGAAACAAAGCACCACAAGCCACGGGAAAGCCCCCCCAATCAGCCACGGGAAAACAGCCCAGGCGGAACCTGAAGAGGCAGCCGCAAGAACCCAGGATGCCCGCACGGAACCGAAGCACCAAGGCACGGGAAAGGCCACCCAACACGGAAAACCAGCAGCCAACCGGGGAAACCAAGGAGCCCAAGCACGGAAAACCAAGAGCCATCCATGGGAAACGAATAGACAGAGGGGGGGGGGGAAGGAGAATAGTCAAGATCAAAGAAATAATGAGCTAATTTTTAGCTCCATAAATGAACTAAAAACTAGCTCATAATGAACTAACCTTCCACTTGACATTAATGAGCTGGAGAAGTCAAAAATCAAATTTTTTTGGTTTGATTTGACCCCCCCTTGTCTACATCAATAGGAGAGGAGGAAGGGAAGAGAGCAGTTCACCATAATGATGATTCAAATGAAGAACCCCTTAGTGATGACAGTGCTGATGACTTATGTGTTCTTATGTGATATGTCATTGCTATTTATTTTTGGAAATTGGAACTATATGTTAATGAAAAGAATACTAGAATTTGGGAAAGATAAAATTTTGAGTTGAACTATATTTAATGTTGTCTTATTATTGAGATATTTTGATTTCACTTTATATCTTATGTTTTTTTATGTTTTATATTATTCACTTCAAAAATTTATCATTTTATGTTTACGCAATCTTTTGATTTTGAGGCTTACACCTCAAAATGCCTTAAGGCTTACACCTCGCCTCACGAATGAAAAACGCCTCAATACCCGAATACACAATTTTAAACATTGCTATATATGACTATAGACTACTTGTGCCTTAAGGTGTTGTTAGAGTCCTCCTCTAAGAAGAGTAGCTAAAGTCTTTTTTGGTGGAAGCATTGATCGGGCAATAGACCTAAGACTTGGGTCAATCCCAAATGATAGAGTGGAGGAGGCTGGGTGGATTACGCATAATCAAGTGCCTTGATGCCATCATAGAATTCCCCGACGTCGGAGCCATGCATATTCAATTCTCACAAGATATTCCCCGACGTCGGAGCCATGCATAGTCGAATTCTAAGATATCTCAATTCCCAAAAGATAAATTCTTATAATGTTATTATTATTATTATTATTATTATTATTATTATTATTACTTTTTTGATATAGATCTTTCTTCCGCTTGGAACATTTGCAACAACGATAGTATAATCTAGGTGGTTTTAAATAACTTTAAGGTAGGTCGCATGCTGAATGTTGTCTTCCAATACCTAACTGAGATGACATGATTGGAATCTTGGAACTACTGTATGGCTTATGATGATTTTATTGTATTCATTAGGGGGAGGCAAATCCTTGAGGTGGTGATCACTCTTGAGGTTATCATGGGAGATGACTTTTACTTAACACCTAAAGGAAGACTACATGGTACTCTTAAGGATGGCATCCTCCACAATGCCATATTCAATGATCCATCTTGAATAATTTCTAGGCGATGTGTCGATCTACCACCTCTATCTTAAATTCCCTAAGCTTGATAGTTGGCTTTTATATTGGAAGACTTGATGGTCTATTGGAAGTGTTATGTAAACAACATCCACCAATGCTTGAACCTTGGGCACCTTCCTAGGGGTAACAAACAAATATTGTTGATCGGGCAGTCCGTAAGTGTTGAAGCACCTGCCACCTGGATAGCATCTTTGGGTGCACCTTTAGAATCAATTTAATAAATCTGCATATAGTTAACCTCAATGTTTTTGTGTGGAGCTCTTTGTGATGTCGGATGTTGATCTTGATGTCGTTTGTCATCAAGTATGCATCCAATTAGTGGTATTGGTTCATCAAAAAAGAAAAATCACTTGTTAGAGATCTAGGCAACTATTCAAGAGGAAATAGAAAAACTCTTGGTTGTTGACTTGAAGAGGTCAAAATTTTTGGTTGTGTCTAATGTTGGGATGGCCAAAAGGGATCGCAGAAAGTGATGATGTGTGTATATTTTATGAGTCCTCGGCTTTGAAGCAAAGAGATCATATCAAGGGTGTTCCAATCTCTATTGGGGGGCCTAGGGTCTCCCATCTTTTTATGTTGACGGCATTATTATTTTTGTAGGGGTTTCTAAAACTGAGATTAAGCTTTTGGTTCATACTTTGGAAGACCATGGTTTAAAATTGCACAATACGAGGCTCGCCTTGAGGCCCGCCTTTGCGCAATTCCAGTAAAAAATGCCTCGATGCTTACGCCTCGAGTTTTTTTTATGAGGCTTGCGCCTCAACTTGGTTGAGGCTCGCCTTACTGGCATGAGGCTTACGCCTCACACTATATATATTAAAACTTACATAAATCTTGAAGTAAATGCCCAACATTGGACTCTATAGGAGAGGAGGAAGGGGAGAGAGCAGTTCATCATAATAATGATTCAAATGAAGAACCCCTTAGTGATGACAGTGCTTATGACTTATGAGTTCTTATGTGATATGTCATTGCTATTTATTTTTAGAAATTTGAATTATATGTTAATGAAAAGAATAATGGGATTTGGTAAAGATAGAATTTTGAGTTGAATTATATTTCATGTTGTCTTATTATTGGGATATTTTGATTTCACTTCATATCTTATGCTTTTTTATGTTTTATATTATTCACTCAATAGTATATAAAAAATTTATCATTTTATGTTTACGCAATCTTTTGATTTTGAGGCTTAAGCCTCAAAACGCCTTGAGGCTTACGCCTCGCCTCACGAATGAAAAACGCCTCAATCCCCGAATACACAATTTTAAACATTGTGGAAGACTATTGTTAATGGTCGGGGCAGGCCATTAATCTGGAAAAAATTGTGGTGATTTTTAGCAAGGGTAGTCCTAACTGGAAGAAGAAGAGGTTTGCTAAACTAATTGGGTTCATGCAGGTTGAGATGAGCATCTTGGAGTTAAGATGCCATTGAAGAGATTGCACAAACCAGATTACAACCCTGTTATTCAGAAAGTGAAATCTGCTGTCATGGGTGGGGAAATAAGCAATTGTCACTGGCTGGTAGGGTTACTTTGATTAATGCTTCTTTGATCCCCTCCTTGATGTATGTTATGAGTCATTCTCCTATCCCGAAGGCCATTCTTTTGGAGGTAGAGAAAATTATAAGAATTTTTTTATGGGATAAAGGAATGGATAAGCGAGGCTTACACTATGCTGCTTGGGAACTGGTTTGTAAACCACTTAAAATGGGTGGGTTGGGTATTCATGCTTCCTCGTTGTGGACTGGTCCTCTTAGAGCCAGAATGGCTTGGGAGTATTTGTCAAAACCTGAAGGAATGTTACAAAAATGCTTAAGAAATAGATATGGAAGACTTCAATGGGAAAAGGAAACTAAAAGAACTGATTATGCATCTTGGAAAATTATATGTGGTGGAGCTGAAAGCTTAAAGGATTGTATTTGATGGAAATAAAGATTGGATCTTTTGTCAATGTGTTAGAACATATTTGGATATGGGATAGAGCTTTAAAGGATGGCCTACTTTTTGTGATGTGGAGAAATTAGAAGGGTTGAGAGTTTCCCAGCTGATTACTTCTTGTGGTAATTGGGACTTTCTGCTGATCAGGGAAGTTTTTGGAGAAGATTTGGGAAGGATAATCTGTGAAATTTCTATTCTACCTGAAGATACTGAAAAGTGTTGTGAGCTTATTAAAAGTCCTATTGGGAGATCAATTACTTCAATGGCTTTTAATAACTAATTTGAAGATGTAGATGACTCGGTTAATCACATTTACAAACTCAAATTAAACCCAAGGGTAAGGATTTTTTGGTGGAGGATGTATAAGGGGAACATACCTACTGAACAAAGGCCGGATGATCATGGGTTGCAAGGAGAATTAGGATGTCTGTTCGGATGTCAAGGAATTGAAGATTTGAATCATATTTCAGTTGGGTGTAAACAGATTAAGCTTGTTATCAAAGCTGTGGAAAGATGGGGCTTTCTTCTTCCTATGTTTAGGAGTTTGGAGGAATTGCAAATGGAGATTGCAAAGTGTAGAGATGGGAATATCTCTTGGGCTTTAATGTATTGCAACATTTTCTTCCTTTGCATGAAAAATATGAATGACAAGAAGCATGGGAATAAGTATTGTTCGCCTCTTGTCACTGCTGCTAGTGCTGTGGAAATGCTTAACCTTAACTGTTTCAGTTTTTTGGAGCACTGGGTTCCATTCAACCTGATGGGTTGTTTGTCTCTAATTCATGGTGCCCCCCCCCCCCCCCCCCCCCCCCCCCCCCCCCCCCAACACAAAAAATTTGCTGAAAATTAATGTTGATGGAGCTCTTTAGTGGTATTGGTGTGGTGGTTCGTAACAGTTTTGGGAATTTCATTTTGGCGGCTGGTTGGAGTGTATTTCATTAGGATAGTTCACAGGTGGAATTGCTTGCTATGGAATACATTGCTAAGGTGATTGACGGATGGATGGTTGGGATGCAAGGGATTGTAATTGAGGAGCATAGCTCAAGTATTATTTTGCATATGCAAAAGCTTTGTAAATCTGCGGTTTGGAAAAATGGTGTGCTGGATAGTGTCCATTTCAATTGGCTGAAACTGTTTAACTCAGTGGTGTTTGTGCATAGGAAGAGAGGTTGTAATAAAGCAGCTCATTTTTGCCCTCAGTATACCATTGGAGAGCCTTTCTTGTGGAAGGGGATTCTTTGTACATACCTCAAGAATTTCTTAATATTCTTGAGGAAGACTATTTTTTGGGGTTTTTTTTTTCTTGTAATGGGTCGGTTTGACCGGTGTTCTTTGTTTGTTTTGAGTTGGTTTGTAACTCCTGATTGTTAATTGCAATAAAGCAATATGTTCAAGTGTGTATATTTTATGAGAGACAATGAAATCTGCTTAAAATATTCACCTCCATGACTCTAAGGTTGGCCACACCTTTCTTAGCTTTTTGGATGCTTTTTGCAACAAATAGATTAAGATTCATTCGGATGATGAAGAGAAGATCAATTTTATTTTTAGCAGGAGACATTTTGTTATATAGTATTGCTATTTGGGTTGAAGAATGTCGATGCCACTTTCTAAAGCCTAATGGACAACATCTTTTAGCAATAAAGAGGGAAGAACATCAAAGTCTGTGTTGATGAAATGGAGGTAAAAGTTGCCAATGAACATATGGAGGACTTCGCAAAAATGTCTACAACTCTCGAGAGGTAGAACATGAATTCGAATGTGTTTAGTTCCTATTTAGAGCCAACAACAACAACAACATCAAGCCTTTATTCCACTACATGGAGTTGGTTGCATGAATTCTTTTTCTCCATCTTGTCCAATTAAGAGTCAAATTTTAATTTAAATTAAATAAAAAATGTCTTTTTTAAAACATTCTAACCAAATCTTTTTAGTTCTACCTCTATCTTTCTTAATATAGGTTAGATTTGATCTATGATGCACCGACACGGACACGGCGACACAGACACGGGACACGACAATTTTTAAAAATATAGGACACGGGTGCGGCGTGGACACGGCATAATAATTTTTTAATATAATATATAAAAATTAAGATGACATTATAGTAAAAATGTCAAGCAATAATAAATCACTTTCATGAACCTCAAAGATGTTTAGTACAAAATGTCTAGTACAAACACAAAAATATAAGAAAAAAATTATTTAATACAACATGAAGGTCTAACTACTCAATAGAGGGAATGATAAAATTAGATTTAGATGTTGGTCTTTGGCCTTCAATATCATCATCATTGAATATCATTGATTCCAACTCTGGTTTATCTAGAGAAAGATTTGGAACCTCCAATAATCCCATATCATCAAGGCACTCGAACCCATCTCCAGCAACATCCCACATCTTGTTATCACCTGTCATATAAAGTGGGGTTTTTCTTGATAAAAGACGAAGATTTGTATGCACATAAACTAAATCTTGAGCACGTTGTGGAGTTATTTTATTCCTCTTCATTGATTGAATAAATGAGTATGTGCTCCAATTTCTCTCACTACAGGAAGATGATGATACTTGACCAAGAAGTTTTATTGCTATTGTTTGAAGAAGAGGTGCTGAAGCTCCATGAATCAATCACCACATTTTTGGATCCATCCTCCATCTATCAATCAAAGATTCTTGATCACCAAAATGCTCTAAATATCCAAAAAACTTTGCAAGTTCTATATTAATTTTTCTTCTCTCCTCATTTGGAAAATATCTTCTTAGACATATCTTTCTCATATTTGAAACTTCTAAATTTTTTTGTGGTGAGACACGTTGAGGGTCTTTTTGAAGTCATTCTTTACTTGAATACCTTCAAATAATACAAAGCATATAAAATTATATATTCATTTACCAACAAATTTAAATTAAATTAAAAGATAAATATAAATATACCCTGGATTTAATGAATGAGCTAAACAATGCAACGGTGTGTTGCTTTTGCTCCACCTATCTTCAAGAATAGTATAGACAATGCTCCAGAAACTTGAGTCTTCATCATGTGACTTTCTTTCATGTCTGTATATAATTTCTTTCACTTTTGCTAACATAGAGTCCCACATCTCATAAATCAAATGTAGACATGATTTATCTGTGTCAGCCTCTCTCAACATATCATAAATTGGATCAGTGAAAGCCAAAATGTAGTCTACATTATCCCACCACAAATCATCTAAGACCTTTTCTTTAACATACCTTGCCTTCCCAACATCATCTTCTCGATAGCAAGACCACTTCTAACTAATCACCATAGATTGAAGAGCATTTTTAATTTGTTTGAATCTTCTCAACATGATTATTACAGAGGCAAAACGAGTTTCAGCAACAGCTAGCATTTTCAAGTGGGAGAAATCATTAAACATTGAAAGTCTCAT